>NC_050454.1:10622583-10922583 GCF_903995425.1 Onychomys torridus
GGAAGCAGGTTGCTCTCCCTCCCTCCCTCCTTCCCTCCCTCCCTCTCTCCCTCCCCAGGGAGATTCAGGAATTTGGAGGAACAGCCTTGTTTCTGGTTATTGAATAACTGGTGGGGCATCAGATGTCAGGGCTGAGAAAACAGAAGGGCCTACCTGTGGTGCCACATGACCTCGTAGCCCGCGCTGTTCTCATGGTGTCAGCTTGCACTGTCTGTCAGTGACTCTTTCATCACAAGCACAGCTTACATCATGCTGTATTAAACACCTAGCCTGCCCGTTGTCAGTCAGCTCACATCAGGGGCGACGGCAGCAGTTTAAGGTGCTGACTAAGCCCGGGCAAAGCCTTGCTGCTTTTTAGACAGAGGAGGGAAAATGGAAGCAGAGAGAGAATGAACAGGTGTATTGCATCTGAATCCCAAACTTAGCACGAACTTCCCTCCCTGGATCTCCAGCTCAAGGCTTTGCCGGAGAGGAGAACAAACCATCTGTCTGTCCCTGTCCCCTCAAGATCCCACCCGGGCACCTGCAGGCAAGGACTGTGCCTTCCATGGAGCAGTCACACTCACAGATGGCTTTGGACAGCATCTCTGGGCCTTGGCCCATGCCCAAAGGCACTTTTCATACTGGGCCTTGAACTCCAAGACAAAGACGGACAGATGCCCACAAAGACAAGGAGACTAGAAGGCATCTGGGTTAAACAGTCACTGTTTTCTCCAGTCCAGGACCGACTCAGGAGAACGGGAAGTAAAGTAGGGGTTCTATTATGTGATGTTACATCTCTTTATGTGATGTTACATCTCTTCATTGTCTCACTTAGCCCTTCGCTAATTCAGCCATGTCCTCAGCAGAAACTTTCAGCAGCTGCTCTGGGCCACGCATCTGGCTCCCATGTCCCGGGGAAGGGAAAAGAAGGCTATCAATATCTGGTACCTTGTGCACAAGGAGAAGTCTGTCCAGAAGGCCAGGAGAGTCAAGGCAAGAAGAAAAGTCAATTTGCAGCCTGGGAAACAGGAAGGAGAGCTTTGGATTGGGGTCAGGAGAGCACTTTGCAAAGCACCAGCTTAGGTACTTCCTAGTAGAATCACCTGGGCAATGTGTCTCAGCCAGCCGGAGAGGGGGAAGCAGGTCTGCACAGTTCTACAGGCCAGAACAAGGTGACACCAGGCTCACTGTCTGCTGACGAGGCCTCCCTTGCCTTCTGATGACCTCTTTGCATGGTGTTCTTTGAGTTCTTCAGAATCAAGAGAGAAGTCTAATGTCTCTTTATACACATAAGGATATCAATCCCACCATGAAGTCCTCTCCAGCCTCATCTAAACCTAACTGTCCCCCTCACCAACACACACACACACACACACACACACACACACACACACACACACACACCTCTTGTTTCCAATACTACCACACTGGGAATTAGGATGCCAACATAAGATCTAGGGGAAATATAATATAATTCAGTCAATTGCAGGGAGTTTGTTAAAATGCTGACTCTGAACTTCTTCCCTAAACCTACTGAGTCAGGCTCTGGAATGTTCTGGAGAATCTGCTTTGGGGTTGTTAGCTATGCTGAGGTTGGAGAAGGTGCTTGATACGATGATGTAGACTGCTGTATCATAACAGCTGTTTCTAGTGAGAGTGGGAGCCAGAGCCAGTGAGTTCACATGAGAGCATAAAGTCTGGCTCCAGGGGGAGGCTCAGTGTGCTACATTTTTTTTTTTTTTTCTGAGACAGGGTTTCTCTGTGTAGTTTTGGTGCCTGTCCTGGATCTTGCTCTGTGGACCAGGCTGGCCTCAAACTCACAGAGATCCACCTGGCTCTGCCTTCCAAGTGCTAGAGTAGAGGCGTGCACCACCACTGTCTGGCGTTGTGCCACATTTTTGTGATGTCTCTATGACATGAGCCCTTGACTGATGTAGAGCTGAGTAAAAGGTGGTCAGTGATATATTTTTGCAGAATGCATGGCAAGAGCCCTACATTGCATGTCTTAATCTGTTTTAACATTTTAGGGACTCTCTCCTTTGAGAAAAACTAAAAATGGCATTTTCTGTTGTGGTGTCATGTATGTTGGGCCCATACCCTCCCACTGAACCCTACCCCTAGTACAACTTTCTGTTTGCTTCTAAGTAATCATCTCCTATAAAGAGATCTAAAGGCCATCAGTAGCGCACACCTTTAATCCCAGCACTTGAGAAGCAGAGGCAGGATCCCTGAGTTTGAGGCCAGCCTAGACAGGGATATACAGAGAAACCCTGTTTTGAAAGGAGAGAGAGAGAGAGAGAGAGAGAGAGAGAGAGAGAGAGAGAGAGAGAGAGATTTAAAGACACACATGCTAAGCTGGTGTGGAGATAGCTCACTTGGTCAGATTCTTGCCTCACAAGTTTTAGGACCCGAGTTCAGCCCCTAGCATGGATATAAAGAGCAGGGCACAGGGGCATATACTTGAAATCTCAGGGTCGAGGAGGCCAAGACAGGACACTTCCTGGGGCTCACTGGCCAGCCAGTCTAGCTGAATGAATGGGACCCAGGCTCAGTCAGAGACCCTGTCTCAAAATCAACCCAGCAAACAAACAAACCAGCCAACCAGTGAGGTGAACGGGTCCCGAGGAACAACAATGAAGGCTGATCTCTGGCCTCCACACTTCCATGTGCACCTCCACACATACAAGCATGCACACCACCTCCAAAACAGAAGCACAATGCTAGAGGTTACTGGGGTAAATTATTGAGTAAACTGGCTGTTGGGAAAACCCATTGGTTTCCATTAATTCTTAGTTCTCAGTAAAAAAGTAAGAAAGCCCGGGAGACATGTTGGGGCACTGCCTGATGTGGTAGCATATGCCTGTAATCCAGCACAGAGCATCTTAAGTTTGAGGCCTGCCTGGGCACATAGGAAAACCTCTGTCTCACAAACCTAAGGAATGGGGATGTAGGTTAATGATTGAGCACCTACCTAGCCAGTTCAAAGCCCTTGTTCAACCCCCAGCACTGTAGGAGAAAAAAACAGAGAGAAGGAAAAGAAGGGGAGAGAAAGGGCTGTGAGAGCAAGGTCACCCCCAAAGCAGACCCAGCATGTGGTTTGTAATCAGAATTGGAAGAGAAGAAATTTGGGGTTCCCTTGCTAGCCATTCATTACTTCAACCGTTCCTGGGGACTATTTGAGTGAAGAAGACAAACACAGCCCTTCCCTGCTCCATGGCATCCATACTTTCTGAGGGAGATGATTCAAGTGAGTGACAGATTGCAGTCAAGTTTGGCGTTCATTCTTTCTTGGTCCCTTTGTGTCCTTAGAGACCGCACCTAGCCCAGGCTGGAGGGCTTGTTGATGCTGAGACATCCGTGTTGCCATCACTGGCAAACATGTACGGAAGCATCGAGTGGGTTGGGCATGCTTAAGACTGTGTCAACTTCAAAAGCGAGATCTAAAACAAAACGAAAATGCAAAGCCTTGTCCAGAGTCAAGTGGGAGAGTCGGCCAATCAGGAACCTGCAAACTGGCTGGTATAATGATTCAAATGGCAGTTATCCAAAGCCACAGGGGAATGTGGAGGCAGGTGTGGTACAGGAAGAGATACTGTTGCCATGTGAAGGAACAGAGCTACAGTGGGGCTGAAGAAGCTGACAAGGAACAGGGTTCAAGCTGGACCTTGAAGTCCATGTATTATTCTCCCAGGGCTTCTCAGTTCTGAAGTTCAATTCCGTTTGATTCATCCAGACCTGCTAGACAGATCATCATATCACCCAATCAAACCATCTAGGCAGATGATCGTGCCACATCACCCAATCACCCTGAAGGGTACCAGTTGTAGTCAAGATTGTAAACAGAAGTAAAGAGTCTGTCTGTCCACCAGATGTGGTGGCAGACGCTTTTAATCCCAGCAGGGGCAAGTGGATCTCTGTGAGTTCCAGCCAGCCAGAGCTACATAGTGAGACTGTCTAAAAAACAAACAAATGAATCGGAACCTCCTTCTGAGAGTTCACACCTGAACTGATATGGCCGGAAATGTCCGGTCACTTCCAAAGCCTTCCCACTAATCACAGTGTATTCAGGTAGACATGAGTGTCTGGGCAAGGAGGCATCCAAAAACAGTGCTAGCACTACTGCCCTCCAGGTTGGAGCATAAAGCATGGGGTTTCCAGGCAGGGATTATATGTATATATTAAAATAATAAAATTAATTTTCCCTTCCCAAACTAACACACGTCCTTTGAAAAAAAATTACAGGCAGGCTAGCAAGGAGAGTGTAAAGACACAGGGGGGCCAGCAAGCTGGCTCAGACAGCTTGAGTTTGCTTGATCTCTGGGACCCACGTGGTGGAAGGAGAGAATCTTGCAAGTTGTCCTCTGACCTCTACATGTGTGTCACGGCACATCCCCTCCCCCAGATAAGTAAATATACGTAATAACCATCTTAAAGAGAAAAACACATGGAAGGTAAACAAAGGTGCTTCCTCTCCTTATTGATTTTTTTTTTTTTTTTACTTTTCTTCACGACCTCAGAAGTTTGATTGTTTTATATCTGTGATCATTTATGACTTGCTTTTGTCATGTGACAGGATGGCAAAGTAAAATTCTCATAACTTTATGTGAGTGTTCACCATTTATGTACTGTGGTATTCTTGCCTTACTTAAGCATGTGGCTTTTTTAAAAAAAATTTATTTTTCTTAGGTAAGAGATTTTGTAAAAGTGGAGTTGCCAGTAGAAGAGAAGAATGTCATGAAGACTTTCAAAGAATACGTCGTGAACTTTTCCCTAAAGGGCACAATGCTTTTTATTTTCATAGTATAACAGTGCATAAGTTCAGTTCTAAATTATTTGCCACTATTTCTTACTTTAAACACAATTGAAACAAAGAATTAAGACTTTCATCATATCTGATTGGGTCAACAGAAAGCATAGGTCTTTTGTTGGTGTGTTGGGGGTCAAATCCAAGGCCTCCCACATGCTAAGTCCTGGCTCTTACTACTGACCAATGTCTATAAGCCTCACACAATGAGGGAGGACAGTGGACACACATCTGGCCACCTGGGAGACCTTCCAGCGTTGGTCAGTTTACTTCCCTAATACATCCCAGTCCAATCCCTTTCTGGCTACCATTCTGGTCCAGGCCGTCTATACCTCTGACCCAGACCAATGCCACTGTGTCTTATGTGGTCTCCTTGCCTCCATCTCTGTCTGCCTTAGAGCAACCAAAAAAGCTAAAACAGGGGCTGGTGGGATGGCTCAGCAGCTAAGAGCACTGATTGCTCTTTCAGAGGACCTGAGTTCAATTCCCAGTACCCACCTGCCAGTTCACAACTGTCAGTAACGTAATAGATACTAAGTGACACATGGACACATATGCACATAAAACACCCATACACATATAATACTAATACTATTATTATTGTCTCTGGGTATAGATGTCTCTGGGTAGTGTGTGCCATCAGTTAATATCTCGGCTCTTCATCTCACATCAGGCTCTCTTAGATCAAGTGTCCTTTGCAGCCCCATGTTCAGTCTGGCCTCTACCTTTCCACACTGATTTTTTTTTTTCCTGGAACCTCCCTCCCTGGAACAAAGACAAGAAATTCCCATGAAGCCTGGAGAGATGGCTAGTACATAAAATGCCTGTTATGCAAGCATGAGGACCTGAGTCGGGGTCCCCATCACCCATGTGACTATATTCCTGGCACTGGGAAGAGGAGATGGAAGGGTCCCAGAGACACAGCCGTCAGCCAGTCTAGCTGAATCGGTGTGCTCAGCAATAGAGAAAAACCACCCAGCGATGACTTTCGGCCTCTCTGTGCACATGCACACACTTGCATACACAAAACACACAGAAGAAAAGAATCTCTTGCCGATGACTGGCAAGAGATGATGAATGCACCAGCCGTGGGAACGGGGTGAAAAGTTACCTCAAATCTATCAACAAGTGAAAGAGAAAAAAATCTATAACACTCAAGACCCCGAGTCTGGGTCATTCTATACAGTATTATTCTGAGCAAGAAAGCAGAGAGCCTCGCACGGGCTTCAGCCCCTGAGATTCTATGTTATGACCAGTGTTTAGTCAAAGCACTTGGCGTATGTGGGTGTTAATGTGTCTCCCCCTTTCCTTTATCATCTCATGGTAAACACTTGTGATTCCTAAATGCCTAAAGACTGAATCAGTATTCTCCTGTTCCAACCAGCAGAGGCCACATCAAACAATAGCCCACAAGCTAGTATTAATCATTCATTACATAGGTACCTAGATGAACACACAAGCAAAACAGCCATTTTCCTTGTCTTTCTTGTCTATTATTTTTTTAATGAAATTAACAAAGCATAAACTTGGGTCATTGACTTGTTCAGAAAATAATTGCACTTTCTTAACCATTTGAGACTTGTTGAGTTCAAGGCTCACAGAGCACATATTTCAGGCGGGAAAGTGTTCCTTCCTTGAGGCCTCCTCCAGCCATTGAACAATGGCCTGAGACTTGCATGTAACACCTGCCTTCTTAATATTCACACACCATAGAAATAATGGACCTTCCCAGCCAGGGTTGGTAGATACAAGTATCTGTGGGTAGATTTACTATAGCACACCAGGGAGCAGACTGACCAGTGGTGAGGGGGATGTCCTGGGCACACTGACTCCATCCAACATGAAACCAAGTTGAACATCCTGAAAGTCCAACTATCATCCAGGCCCTCCTCCTATTCCCATGTCCTGTGTGTGCTGAATGAAATCCTCTCAGATAAAAACTGGGGCTCAAGCCTGACATGGGGGGTCACAGGACTGTAATCCTACCATGTAGTAAGTGGTAGGATCTGGAGTCCAAGGCCAGTTTGGGCTTCAAAAGGCCCTATCACATATAAACAAGAAAATAGGAGCTCACTCCTTGGTGCATGGTGGATCAATGGCATTGCTTCTAGAGGTGTCAAACAGGAATCAGGTCTCACTTTCCCCCAGGAGGCAGCTGGATAGTTGAACGAACAAGTGGAAGAGCAATTCAGGAAGTATAGTCAGAGGCCACAGAAGCAAGGACAGTCATGTGTCCCAGGTATGCCCATCTCATAGACTAACTACCAACAGTAGTGTCTTGCCCTCCGTGTGCCCCAGCAAGGCCATCAATTAGATACCTTACAGAAGAGAAGCCAGTCAGGAGGGTCTGGGATGCTTACCTTTTCCACCAATCTTTTTTTTTAAATTAATTTATTTATTTTAGTGTTTCGAGACAGGGTTTCTCTGTGCAGCTTTGAGGGAGCCTGGGTCCATTTGTTTCTCGGCTTGGGCATCCATCCCCCTGGAGCCCTGGGTCCCCTTGCGCCTCAGGCCAGGCCCACATCCTTTCTGATGTCCTTGGCTCCCTCAATTCTGATAGCTCCTTTCCGCGAATCTGGGGCTCACCACAATGATCTCAAGGCCACACCAAGCTCTGTGCCCTTTTTGCCAGCAGCCAAAGGGTAGCCAAAATGTGTGGGCGGTAAGATCCTCCTCAGGGGAAAAGGAAGCAGTCAGATACTTATTAAAGCTTTCTCCTGGTCTCAGAGCTGGGATTTATTTTTACCAGGTCCACGTTTCCGGTTTGACAAATATATGCACAGACCAACTCATTACAGTGCTTTCCCGTCTATTTCTTTGAAAATATTAACAACTTGTGAGTGTTGTGTTTTGTTTGCTTTTTGTTTTCTGAGACAGGGTTTCTCCGGGTAGACCTGGCTTCCTGGAACTCACTCTGTAGACCAGGCTGGCCTCAGACTCAGAGAGCCACCTGACTCTGCCTCCCGAGTGTTGGGATTGAAGGCGCTGTGCCACCATAACCCAGTGTAAATATTTTTATATGAATGAAAGTACTTACTTACCAGAGATACCATATAGGAAAAATAAAAACATCTAAACATGTACATTGTCTTTATGGGTTAAGTATCATATATACATATATGCATGTATATATACATACAAACACGTATACATGTATACATACATATATTAATACATACTAATATATATTCACATATATGTTTTATATATATCTTTATAGAATAGGTAAGAAAATTGAGGGCCTCAATGTCACACAGCTAGAAATCGAATACACTGAAACTTGAACTTGAGCTCAAGCAGTCTGGCTCCCAAGTCTGTTTGGTAGACACCCTGCTGTCCCACTTTTCCTGAGAACACATATGGCTCCATGCTCAACATTCCTAATACAAGTAATCATCAGGTCAGTGAAATCTCAGCTGGGGATCACCTGCCACTCCAGAGGAAGGCTCTGTTTAAATGGCAGGACCTTGCCGCTCTGGCTTTACAGCCCCCTTTATCACTCAGCCTCATAAACCCACAGGTGTGCTGGGGTGCTCTATAAAAACAGGTGTTTTGTGTGCCTCAGTCACACTTCGCCCAGTGTGTCTGAAGGTGATTACTATTTACCTCTTGGCTCCACAGACTCTTCCGTGAGAAGCTGGCGTGAAAAGAGAAGCTGGAGGGCAGAGGAAGCAGGAAGTAGGGCCCCTCTGCCCAGGTATTTGTTGCACGTGTGCATGGCCTGCTGGGTGAGGGGCCCCTGGTTCACCTGGCCCAGGTGTCCTCATGCTCTCCTCCAGTCTCCCGGGAGGATGCATGGCCTACCCTTTCTATCTGTTCTGCAATGATGGGACCTGCCTGCTGAAATCTTACTTATTAACTTTACATAGATATGGCAGGCAGCGATTACAGGAGGATTGTTTGGGAGTGTGGTATCTCACTTCTTCCCACGTACCTTACCCTGGGAATTGCTTTGTACTTGCACATTGCCATGTGGTGGTGTGTGTTTAATAACCATCAATAAAGATAGGCCTGGGAAAACGTGGATAGACACAGATTCCTCAAGAAAGGAAAAGCCAGGAGGGTGCTGGCTGCCCATAGGTGATCAAAAAGTTGTGGTCAAAAGTAAGCCTACCTTTTGTAAGCCTTGACTAAGCAGTTACAAGTCTGAAGAATATGCTCGCCCTGAGGATTCCTTGATTACACATAACATTCATCTCTTTAACGCCGAGTTTATCCAGTGTTCATTATCCAGATACCAGGGTGCCTGCTCCGCAGCAGGTTACTTCTCAAATAGCTTGTTTATTAGAGAACCAAGAAAGGTAAAGAACCCGGGCGGTGGTGGCACACACCTTTAATCCCAGCACTCGGGAGGCAATGGCAGGCAAGTCACTGTGAGTTCGAGGCCAGCCTAGTCTACAGAGTGAGTTCCAGGACAGACAGGGAAACTCTTTCTCAAAAAAAAAAAAAAAAAAAAAAGAAAAAGAAAGGAAGGAAGGAAGAAAGAAAGAAAGAAAGAAAGAAAGAAAGAAAAAAGGAAAGAAAGAAAATGAAGAGTGTGAGACATGGCTTAGGATATAACTCAACAGTAGAGTGCTTGCCTAGCATGCATGAAGCCCTTGGTTCCAATCACTGGCACAAAAAGTAATTAAGTATAAATAATAAAATGAACATCCAGTAGGAAAATGTATAATGTAGAGGGGACATTTTTGAAACCTAGAATGTCACCATGCCACACTGATGAATAACATTTGGACAGTGGGCAGAGATGGATGTAACTGTCCAGAAGGTGGTGCATAACTCTGACTCCCACATACTAGGTGCTCCAAAATATTTGTCATGAAGAATTAAGCAACTAATTGGAAATGGAAAAATTTAACCCTCGCTGTAGTATCCAATCACAGTCAACATGGTTCCTTTGAAACAAAGCAAATCAGTGGGGGCAATACCCTTACACCCAGGTGATAAACCATCCCAGACATCGAGTCTATGACTGTTCAATGGCAAGACTTTGGGAGTAGGTGAGGAGGGTACAGATCACCCAGGATCTCACTTGACCTTGAGTCCTTGGTCCCCATGTGACTGTGGGAGCCTGTTGAGATTAAGGCCTGGCTGGATATTTGTGTGAGACACACATTGCCTGGCAACGTCCTCCAGGAGCCAGCAACATACTTGATCAAGAGGCCTCCTGTGAGATCGGGCCAGCCTGGCAGGCACCAGCATGTTTCCAGAGAGCTTACTTTCCATGGGCTCTCTAGGATTGCAGCCAAGTTTGGCCTATAACAGTTCAGTCTCACAAAAGGAAGAACTCTGTTCCCACTTCATCTAATGTCCACATACTGAGTAAGGCTAAGGGGATCCTAAATAGACTCCACCATGTCCACAGAAGTAGAGGGACGGCAGAGATTAACGTTTGATCCTGCCTTTCCCTTTGTTCTGAGTCACCCTACTTCCTCTCTGGAACTTCTTCCCCCAAGACTAACCCCAGAGCAGGAGAGTGCTCTGCCCCTATTCCCTGTCACCATAAAAAAAAAAAAAAAAAAAACCAAACCAAACCAAACCAAAACAAAACAAAACAAAACAAAAACCAAAAAACCTTTTCCATTCTATGAGATTTGATCTATGTTTATAATTCTACACAGAGAACAGAATGATTAATCACTGAGAAAGAGCCGAAAGTTCCAGAATTCTTTGAGGGACCTCAGTGGCAAAGCTGGTGTCACTTTCTGGGGTCTTCTGAGGAAGACAATGGAAGGCACCTGGGGCAGCTTCCTGGGCTGTTCTCTCAGCTCAACATCCCAAAGGAAAGGACAGAGCTCACACACAAGCCTCATCTCTCAACCACTTGGGAAGTCCATTATTTGTCTTGCCTCTGACAAATGTGACATTGGCCCAAAGTTCTGGCAAGCTCTCCGTGCTCTAACCCTTCATGACATTCCTAATATCATGCTTGCTGCCCCTGAGATGAAAACTTAGCATCTGAGGTTTCAGACTCAGGAGACAGGGCCATTCTCTCTCCCAATTTCCGTTTGGAGCACAACAGATTAGCCATAAGGAAGAAGGGCATGTGGCTTGGCTTAGCTTGGATAACTGGGGGTGTGTGGGTGGCAGGGTGACTGTTCTGGTGGCCCTTCCAGAGGCTTCCCTGGCTCCTGGAACTAGGAAGTCAGGCTTCTTTCCCTTCCAGCGAACATAGAATGGTGAACAAATCTGGGCAAATCACAGTGGAGAAAACTCAGCGGAATGCCTGCTAAAGGAGCCGCGCTCCAGGTTACCCAGGGTACTTACCTGCAGGACCTCTTCTTCCTCAATTGGAAATAAATCCATTCTTGGGGTAATAGAGATGATTTGATTTGAAATGCTCTTCTCCTCAAGAGACAGTGGGGAGAATTTCTAGATGGGTAGGTAGGTGGAGGGCCTCTCCAGGGAAGCAACCACACTTGTTACAAGCCATTTCCTCCTGGCCTGTTTCCTCGTCCATTACATAAGTAAAGAGTATCTTTCCACTGTTTTCCCCAGCCCATGCCTTCCTGTAATCTGAGATAACTGGAGATTGGAGGGGAGTGGAGGAGATTGAAAATAGATTGTATATATTCATCCATTTCACACACACACACACACACACACACACACACACACACACACACACACCGGTGGGGTACTGGGAATTGAACACAGGGCTTCATATTTGCTAGACGCTGCCTGGTAACACCAAGCTATATCCCCCATCTCTACATTTTGAGACAGGATCTCACTGAGTTTCTAAGGCTGGCCTTGAACTCTGTAGCTCAGGCAGGTCTTGACCTTATAATCTTCCAGCCTCAGGGGGATTCACAGGCCTATACCACCAGGCCTCATTTACATCATTTTCAGTCTTGAATTCTGCTCAATTGATTTTTCTGGGCAGCTATATTTATTTTGGTTTCGATTTTTAGAGAGATTTGGTTTGATGTCACCATTTGAGTGGCTTATTTGCAAGCCAAATAATTGCATACCCTGAGTTTTTAGGGCCCCAGCTACTCCCCCACATTTCTAAGCCCTGGGCCTGTCCTCACAAGCCTCAGCCATTAACCCAGCTGGAACCTTTCATGCCCTGTGTCCTGAGGTAGCATCCTATGGTGTCTGGGCATGGCCTCCTCACCCCTGAACCTGCAGGCTTGCCTCACAGAGGCCTGAACTGTGAGGTGAGGCTATAGGCTATGAGTACATTTAGGGCCTCCCCCTGCCCCTGTAGCCCAGCCTAGAAGGAAAGTTGAGCAGACCATAGGCACCCCACCCCCACCCTGCTGAGAAGGGCCTTCTTGGCAGCCATCCTCCTTCAGAGCCCATTAGAGAAGTGCACATTCCCTTGGTCTCACTGGCTCCAGTGAGTGTTAGGGGGCGGGGGAGCATTACAGGCTATTAGCCAATGTTGAAAGCCTGCTTTCCACCCCCCACCCGACTTCTCCTAGTACCGGCTGGGCTTGGCCAGGCATCAAGCAGGCATTTTGTTCAGAAGTGGCAACTTATTTTTATCAAAGATGGAATGCAGCCTTGCAGTGGTTTCCAATGCCTTTGCGTGGCAACCAAACGTTAGTTACAAGCATTCCCAAACCTTCTCTTCCCTTTCTCCATCTAAACACGGGGGGGGGGGGGGGGGGGGGGGGGGCAGGGTGCCGCTTAGGAAGACAAGCTACAGAAATGAAAACTCGTTATTAATGTCCCTACTTTCAAATGCAGGCTCTGGCTGCTGACTGAAACTCTGTAAATCCTGCCCTAAAACAATGTGAGGACCACAGCACTGCCCCAGAGGGAAGAGCCTGGGCGATGGCTCTGCTCACCCCACCCCAAGCCTTACATTCTTGTGCATTCTCTAGCCAGCCCCTTCCCTCTCCAGAGGGTAGGGTGCCCACTAGGAGACACGGATTGCCTAAACCTTTCTGGTCACAGAATCTTTGGATCAGATGAAAGCCGTGGACCCTCCTTAGGTAAGAAAGTGGTGCATTTGTTCATTTGGGAAATATTTATTAGACACCTGCTGGACATAAAGGGGCATATAGAAGAAGAAATTCCAACTCCTTTTCAGGGACTGTTCAGCTGATGAGAAGCTCTGCTCGGGAATTCTGTGATGAGTTCCAAGACTCTTATCTGAAAAGACAAAGATGATTCCAGTGAAGGATCCTGAAGTCACCAGCCAGCCAAATGCCTGCAGCCAGAGAAGAGTGGCCACAGGGAAAGTGATCTCCAGCTCACTCTAGCTCAGGTGTGGTGTCGCCAGGAAGCACCCACAGATGAACATGCAGGCACAGGATGCCTGGAATGTCGAAAGTATCTCTGGACACTCCCAGCTGCAAGGAGCTGGCTGCCGCCCCGGAGGAAAGGCAAACACGTCTCTTCTCTCTTGGGCTTCATTTTTCTCACGGAGTCTGAAAGGGCTGTGATCAGGTGATATGTGTGGGGCTGCTCCCAGTACAGGTGCAGGGCAGGTAGAGGGGAGGAGAGAGGTCCGCCCCGTGTGTACTTACTCAAAGCTCTTTCAATCACCCTACCAGGATAGCTCTTGGCAAGGCAGCAACCCTGGCAGGCTGCAGGGAATCGAGTGTGAGAAAGTCAGTCATGCGAAGGAAAAAGGAAGAAAAAAAAAAGCTTTGAGTCCTCAGGCCAAATACCACCCCCCCTTTCCCTAGCTCTAAAACAAACCCACAAAACATTCCTAAAAACCTAGGGGGAAGGGGGCAGTCTCTCCTAGGCTGCAGACATTTGTTTTATGCTTGAAAAGCAAACAGGTGAGAGAAGTCACCCCTCGTGGGTGATGGGTTACACAATCGGACAACGGAGCAGCCCCTGGTTGTGATTATTGGATATGACATCACACTGGGAACAAAAAGACCTGCACTCAAAACACCCCACTCCGTGTGCCCCCCCGATTTGGGAAAAGGGAAGATTATGACTAAAAACTGTTTCTAGGAACCTTTCAAATTCAAAAGAATCTTTCTAGATTTTGAGTTCACTGCCCTCATAGGAGAGTGGACAGCACCAATTTGGCATACCTTCATGACCAGGAGAAGAGATGAAAAACTCATCTGAATGCATTTGCAAAGCAACCTCGCTCTTGACACATAGCAGAGTCAAGAGTCAGGGCCTTCATGGCTTTTTAATCTTATTGGGAGGAGCAGTGCTCAGGCACAAATTTATGCATAATTTTTGGTCACATGGGCCTTCTGTCCCTCTACCTTATAAGAAGTCACTTGCTTATTCACCAGAGCACCTACTCCTAACGCGACAAAAGATGAACTGATTAACCCTTTGACCTACGGGGCTGCTGGAAGACCGTAACTGACTTGTTCATCTTCCACACACCTGCCAGGAACTGTAGCCCCAGAAAGGACAATGGCATGCCAGGTTAGTGCATCAGAGCAGACAGCAGCCAATCACAACAGACAGTGGGAACCTGGATGGGGTGAAAACGCTCCCTGGAAAGCTTTGATTCCCAGGAGATTCTGGCACAATGTATTCTTGGTTTTATTGCTGAAGATTTTTTTTTTTTTTTTAAATCAGAGACTTAGTAGGAGCTTTTTAAGAAGCTTAAGAAGTTTGTCGGGGGCACAGGTTCATCACCTTTCACCAAGAGGGTTTCAAGAACCCAGGAAAACCTCACTGTTGAAAAGGCACCCGGGAATTCTCTGTCATCACCACCTTCCCATCTGTTTAGAATATGAAAGGAGAGTCCTACCCCATTGGTCCAGGCTGCAGAGTAACAAAAAAGGCATTGTTTATCATTTCTTCCGAACAAGATAGGGCACAGCCCACTCTCCATCATGTACGTGTACACACACACACACACACACACACACAGAGCACACCCCCACCCCCAGGCTCAAGAGAACAAGTGTGAACAAAGCCAGGCTGCCCTGAGGTAAAGGTTTGTCTGCACACTGATGAGGAGGGCTGTCCTGGAGGCAGAAAGAGGTTTAGAAAGTAAAATAGAACGCTGTGAGAGAGCAGAACCCTACACACACCCAGGGCGAACACCTTTCTTTTAACTCAGGTCAGTGGGGTGTGTGGTTCGGGGCCAGGTGACCCAGACCAAGCAAGTAGCTCGTCAGCTACATGTGTCACTTGGGAGCATCTCTACTGGTCTGATCCCCTTAAGTGGTCTGTCTCCAAATCCTGCAGTCCACGCCCGACACTCCTCAGGGTCATCTCTCTACGGATCCCTCGCGTCTTTTCTCCACTATTGTGGCATTCAGAGTCCTTTATAAGGCAGGATGTCTAAGGGTCTTGTGTGGTGGTCTCAAACTTCTTCCTTGCCCCTTCACACACCCTGAATGCACTCAGCATAAAGACCTCAGTTTCCCGAGGGATCTGTGTCTTAAATGCTATGGGTCCTCCCTTCCTCCCCAGCCCCATGACTCAGCATATTCCCAACGCCTCACCCATACTTTTTCTGAGGTACAAAGCACAGATCCTCTCCACCAGGAACTTTACCATAACACCTTCACGTATGACTAATTCTCCCGGATTCTCTACATCATTTTACTTCTGTCTACTGCCTCTCTTAAAGGCTCTCCCAAGGGAATCTTCTGGGAAATCTACAGATGGCAGCCATGCTCACACAGGTATCTGGCGGCGGGCTTTCTAAGGACAGTCTGTCTGGTTCCACGCCTGATGCAGGTGTGGCTTCGTACTGTGAAGGTACTCCTCCGGGTGTCCCCCCCCCCCCCCAGAACACCATCTAAGTCCCAGGAGAAAGGGAAAAAACAGAATCCCCGGGCATTGGTCAGAAAGTCGGGTTCTGTGCGCCTCCGCAGTCGGTTGTAGATTACTCCAAGGGCGAGGCCACTGTATCTCTCCTCGTGGTAATCCCCGGGTTTAACAGTGTCTGGCGTTCCATCATAAAAGAGAGAGGGGGGCTTGCCCAAGGTCGTGCAGTCAACGAACCACTTCATCTCATCCGGGACCAGATCTGGAGAAATCATTCACATTATCTCAGTGGGGGGTTCTGGGTGGGGGTGGGGAGTGGGGGGTGGGAAGGGAGGAACCAGAGCGTGCGCCTTGTGTGCCAGGCCTCCCGGACGCGGGAAAAGCTGGGGGCGGGGATCAAAGAACGCGCTGGGGATCACGAGCTGCCCGGAGTTCAGGGCGGCGGGAAAGCTGAAGGGGTTGGGGGCACCGGGGTGGAGGCAAGGGGCGGACGATCGGGGTCAGGCAAGGAGGGGAGGCAGGCAGCCGCCGGGGGCAGCGCGCACCGCCCGCGCCGTGCGGCAAATCCCCCAGGGAGGCCGCCGCCAGAGCCCTGGCGCTCCCGGCCCGGCGCCCGCCACGTGGCACCCGGCGGCGGCCGCGGCGACTCCTCCCGGCGCGCGGCCCGGCCAGCCGGCAGCACGCAGCCGCCCGTCTCGTCCCCGCCGTCCGCCGGCGGCCTCCTGGACGCAGCGAGGGAGCCGGGGAAGGGGCGGGCGGGCGGGCGGCGCGAAGCCTCTGTAACCGCAGCCGCTGAGCGGAGGCAGGAGGCTGACCCGGCCGCTTCCTAAGTGCGGTCAGGCATCTCGTGACCGCGGCGGCCACCCGGGTCCCTCCCCCCACTCCACCCCCGCCGCAGTCGCCGAGGAGGTTTCGGCCGCGCTCAAACCCCAAGATCGGAGTCCAGGCTGGCTGGGGGTGGTGGTGGTGGTGGTGGTGGTGGGAGGAGGGCGGGTGTTGGGACGAATTCCCAGCTCGCCACCCTGGGGCGAGCGCTCTCCTGCCCGGAAGGGCTGACCTTGGCCGGGGGCTGGGGGAGGAGGGGAGGTTAGCGCGGGGCCCGGCTCCCGACCCGCCACCCCCACGGATTCTTGGCTCGCCCGGGCCGGAGGAGGGGGGGCCCCCGGACACACACACACACACGCACGCACACACACATGCACACACACCCCACACGCAGCGCGCGCCAATGAGCCCAGGCCAGGCGCAGGGGGCGGGGTTTTCCCAGGCTCGAGCACAGCAGCTGCTATTTACCTTCTTGGCTTCTCCCGGGGACTAAGAGCCGGCCCCCGCTCCCGGCCGCCCGCCGCCGGCCCCCGCCTCCCTGCCCCCGGGGCGCGCGCACGCACACACACACACACACACACACACACACTCACGCACGCGCACACACACACACACACACACATATACACATCCTCCCGGTCCGGCCGCAGCCGCGGCGGCAATAAAACATCCTGGCACGTGCTCCGACTCCAGGCGCGCCCTCGCCGGCCGGCTGATGTCAAACTGCAGCTCGGCTGGTGGAGCTCTTAAAGGGCTCGCGCGCCGGCCGCAGAGGCCGCCCGGGCCGCCCGCAGGGTGAGGAGCGGACAGGCCGACTCCCTACCCGCCGCCTCTGCCTACGGCCGACCGAGAGCCTGCCGGGGGAGAAAGGTATAGAGTGGCGGAGGAGCGCGCGCGCCCCTGTGGCATTGCTATCAAAGCCCCTCTTGTTCATTTTTTCATTTGAAATTCCATTTCCTTTCTGCCCAGTAGGAAATTATTCTGATTGTTTCCTGGAGAAGCGTGAGGTCCAAGGCCCCATTCCCAGGAGAGGAATGAAGCGGGGTAGGGGCGGGGGGAGGGATCCAAAAGCCACCTTGCTCCGAAAAACCTGCCTGTGAAGGCATTTCTTTTTTCTTTTCTTTTCTTTTTTCTTTTCTTTTCTTTTTTTTTTTTTTGAGGCGGGGGGAGTGAGGGAGTGATTAGTTTTGGGATTTGGGTATTGCTGTTTTCCCTCTGCATGAACAGTTTTCATTCCCCTGAACATACAGAATTAGAGCGGGAATTCACGAAGTTACACACCCTTGCGCGAGTTCCCCCGTTTTTAAATCACTAAACTCTGTCTTAGCCTATATTTTCTCAAAAAAATTTTTTTTCAAATGAACTTACTATACAAAGTAGCTCTATTGCACGTGGCAAAGACAATAAAATCCAAAGACCTGGCCAGAAAAGAAACAGACTAGACCAAAACCGAGGCGGAAAAGTCCTCTCTAAAGCAAAGCCCAGAGGAGAGAGTTAGCAAAGGGTTAAAATCCTTTTGATTGACGTTGTAGCCTCCGGTGCCCCGGGCTCAGGCGCGCGCCATTGGCCGCCAGACCTTGTGCCTGGCGGCCAATGGGGGGCGCAGTCCACGAGCGGTGCCGCGTGTCTCCTCCTCCCATTGGCTGAAAGTTACTGTGGGAAAGAAAGTTTGGGAAGTTTCACACGAGCCGTTCGCGTGCAGTCCCAGATATATATAGAGGCCGCCAGGGCCTGCGGATCACACAGGATCTGGAGCTGGTGCTGATAAGAGCGAAATCCCCCGTCTACCTCTCTCCTTGGTCCTGGAATAGCGCTACCGATCACTAAGTAGCCCTAAGACGTAATAAACCCTCCGCTGCTCAGTAGTTTTTCTTATGAAAGTCAAGTAAAAGGGACATAAGAAAAAAAAAATTTTTTTTTACGTGAAGGATTCCAAAAATAAAATTCTTTGGGGATTGAGAAGAAAGAAAAAAAAAGGAAAGAAAATGCCAGCTGATATAATGGAGAAAAATTCCTCGTCCCCGGTGGCTGCTACCCCAGCCAGTGTCAACACGACACCGGACAAACCAAAGACCGCCTCAGAGCACAGAAAGGTAAGACAGTACCTGTGTCTCTCGGAAGCCCCTAGAAATTAAGTGGGTTGCGCGCAGAGGGGCTCCGTTTCCTTTTCCCTCTTAAAACCTCGGGGTGAAATGGCAGATCCCGTGGGAACTCAGACCCTTTTTTTTCCGCTTTGCAGTCATCAAAGCCTATCATGGAGAAGAGGCGAAGAGCAAGAATAAATGAAAGTCTGAGCCAGCTGAAAACACTGATTTTGGATGCACTTAAGAAAGATGTAAGTGAGCAATGCTTTATTATTATTATTATTATTATTATTATTATTATTATTATTATTATTATTACGAATGCAATGATATTTCTCCGGCACAAAGAACCAAACTCTTCGCCTGCTGTGTGAGGCTCTTACCCCGCCAGCGTTGCGTTCCCCATTGGCAGAAGGGAGGTCCGGGCTTCTCCCGCGGGGCCCTGGGATGTGGGACTTGCGGGGCGGGGTTAGGGACCTTCAGAACTAGGAGGCAGTTGACAAGAGGGGGGTCTCACTTTCTTCCCTTGTTTCCTCTGTGTAGAGCTCCCGGCATTCCAAGCTGGAGAAGGCAGACATTCTGGAAATGACAGTGAAGCACCTCCGGAACCTGCAGCGGGCGCAGATGACCGGTGAGGACCGCGCGTGCGTCCCCTCTCTGCGGGTGTCCCTCTCGGCCCGCGGTGATTTCTTCCAGACTTCCGCCCGCGGTTGTGAGAGGCATTCAGCTACATTTTACTGCCTTGGCTCACTCCGCGTTCCCACGGTCTGGGTCTTATTTATAGCCACAACTCCCAAGTTGTTACTGCTCCGGAAAGGGAGGGAGAGGTTGTAGCGGAGAGGGTGGTGGGCGGCTTGGCTGTGGTGGAAGCTGGTAAGGGCGAAAGGACATTAGAACTGCCGCGGTTTGGGGCTCGATAGAAGCCTAGGGGTCACTGGCTTAGCACCGGTCCAACCCCTGCCGCAGGAGGGGAACTGGGACTTGGAAGGCGCCTTGGGTGGCATTGCCCAAGGTCACGTCGCGCGCGGGGCTAGGGGTGGCAGATCTGGAGCGGAGATCCGTTTAAATGGAGGGAGTGTCCGGGCTTTTGTCGCCAACCCAGAGAGAAGGAGCTGGCTGTTCTCAGCCTACCCCACCCTCCCAACCCCAGGTGGTTCCGGAGGCGCGCTGCAGGGACCTCCCAGGGCGGGAGGCAGTGGCTCCGGGGCCAGGGCTGTTCGGTGACCCGTCTTTTCTCCTTCTGGCCTGCAGCCGCGCTCAGCACAGACCCGAGCGTCTTGGGGAAGTACCGCGCCGGCTTCAGCGAGTGCATGAACGAGGTGACCCGCTTCCTGTCCACGTGTGAGGGCGTTAACACCGAGGTGCGCACTCGGCTGCTGGGCCACCTGGCCAACTGCATGACCCAGATCAACGCCATGACCTACCCCGGGCAGCCGCACCCCGCCTTGCAGGCGCCGCCCCCGCCCCCGTCAGGACCCGGCGGCCCCCAGCACGCGCCGTTCGCGCCGCCGCCACCGCTTGTGCCCATCCCCGGGGGCGCGGCGCCCCCTCCCGGCAGCGCACCCTGCAAGTTGGGCAGCCAGGCTGGAGAGGCTGCCAAGGTTTTTGGCGGCTTCCAGGTGGTGCCGGCTCCCGATGGCCAGTTTGCCTTCCTCATCCCCAACGGGGCCTTTGCCCACAGCGGCCCTGTCATCCCGGTCTACACCAGCAACAGCGGGACCTCTGTCGGTCCTAACGCAGTGTCTCCGTCCAGCGGTTCCTCGCTCACTGCGGACTCCATGTGGAGGCCGTGGCGGAACTGAGGGGCTCAGGCCACTGTTCCCCCTAAACTCCCTAGCCCATCTCTCTTCCGACGGACACTAAAAATGAACTTGGACATTAGGAGAGAAGACTTTTATAATTTGGTGGTTACTTTGTTGCTTTTTTTTAATTTCTAAAAAGTTACTTTTTTGTAGAGAGCTGTATTAAGTGACTGACCATGCACTGCATTTGTATATATTTTATATGTTCATATTGGATTGCGCCTTTGTATTATAAAAGTTGAGATGACATTTCGTTTTTTACACGAGATTTCTTTTTTATGTGATGCCAAAGATGTTTGAAAATGCTCTTAAAATATCTTCCTTTGGGGAAGTTTATTTGAGAAAGTATAATAAAAGAGTGAAGGCTTTTATGTCTTAGAACTGATTATTTCAACATTTGTAAAAAGGGGTCTCTTGAAATTCATATTATATGTAGTCTGGGAACTCAGAAATAGAATTAATAATAATAATAGTAATAATAATAATGTTTTAAACAGAAACCATCAAACCTTTCACCAACATTCCACGAACTTTAAAAAGTCTTAATTTATGAAAATTTATTTGATGAGTCTTTCCTGATAAACTTGTGGTCATAGGGGGGAGGGGAGGAAGGAAAAGAAAAAGGGGAAAAAAGCGTTTAAAGGCAACCAGTCCTTACTTTGTGCCTTCTGAAAGGTGGCATAGGGGCGACTCCAACTCACTCCCTGGGGTAGCCACAAACCTCCTAAGCCACTGCAGCCCTCCTTAGAGTGTGGGGATCTTCATTAGTCTATCCTAAAATGCAGCTACGCATCCCCTTGCACCCGCGTCACGAAGTTTGAACTACCTCTCTGCACCCTCTTCAAGCAAGCTGAAAAGGTCAACAGATTCCCTCTGCCGTGGGACAGCTAGTTAGACTCCCAAGTGGAGCCGGGGCCAGATGATTAACAGCAGACATGTGTTTCTGATAAGTTTCTGTGCTTGGCTTTAATGAAGAAAGCATGTAGGGCTGCGCTGGCAGGCACACAGGCCGTTTTCCCCTTTTAATACAAACAGCAAGCGACCCCTTCGCTTGGTCATGCCCCATTTCCAGGCAAGATGTGGGCTCCAGATAGAAGCAAAAGGGTTCTCTCGGGTTTCAGCTCACACAACCCTCCTTAACAAGTCCTAACTCAAAGCGGACAGCTTTAAACTGTGCCAGGATCTGCAGGGAATTTCTTCCAAATCCCATCACAAAGGCTTGTCAGATTTTGTCAGATTTGGCCAGGTGTTTGACTGCATCCAGGTGTTGGGGAAATGAAAACCACGAGCCCTGCGAGACCAGACACATCAGCCGCGCTGTGGGTCTGGCCGCCGCGCCCTTCCTCCCCCACCGCCGGCCGGTCCTCCTCCCAGCCCCCGCCCCGCCCGCCAGCCAGCCCGCCTCTCACCCCCCTGCCTCTCACCCCCTCCCCCTTTCCCTACAGCGGCTTCTGGGAGAAGGATGAGGCGGGAGAGATCAATCTTTGAAGCTTTCCTAACAAAGATAAAGCCAACGATTTTCTGTCTTGTTTCAAAAGCCTTACCTCTCCCCCGCCTGGCTCCAGCCTTTCCCACAGGCCAGTGTGGAGTGCGGCCCTACCACAGGGCTGATCTAACAGACAGCAGACAGTTCTTTCCAATACCTTCAGCTTCGACCCCTGGAGAGAGGGGTTTAAAAGACGGTTTTGAAAATTTGGCTCCTTATTTGCCCTATTTTGTGTACAAGAGAAGTGTCCAAGACACCCTTTACTAAAGAAACACACACACCCCCTTCTTTGTCATTCCATTCCCCCCACCTCGTCCCCCCTTTGTTTAAATATAAATATAGTAACAATTGCTCCATTAAGACACCCATCCCAAACTCAGATATTGAAATCTGGTAAACCCGGTCCTCTGTTCCCACCAAGAGTTCTTCGCTTCATTGGTAGAAATAATCCAGACATCATGATCTCAATTTTATAAAAAGTAATTCCTTTACATTGTTCTTTAACATTTTACGGGGCGGGGGATGGGGTGGAAAGACAATTTCAATTTCTTCATGCATCTTTAATAATGGCACCCAAAGTATATACCTCATCATCCGAAGAAGCCAAGAAAGTGAGAGAAAAATAAACCACCATTTGTTCTTTTAAAAAGAGCCCCCCACACACACACACACTCATAATGTGAGTTTACATTTATTAAGTGAAGCCTTTTCAGTATAATATGGGTTGGAAGAAAGACTACGTCCCAATGGGGGACATCCACGTTCTTGAAGGCCACTTGAACTCACGACACCCCCTTGGATAAGTCATTTCCCTTCACTAGGACAGGTCCAAGTTCATAAACGGAACAGATTTATTTCTTAGACACTGCTGCCTCCTGCATCCCTGCTGTTTCTTAAATAAGTAGCTGGGGGGAGAGGTGGAGCGCCACAGTTTATTCTGGCCTCCCTGCAGGTCCTCTGGGCCTGGCCTAATTATACCGCCTCAGGGCACACCTAGCTGCCTTGCCCCTCTACCAGCTCCTGCAGAGCTGATCCCTCCAGCGATAATGCACGTCTCCAAACTCTGTCCTTGAGGCCAGGGACCTCGGAGGCCTCTCCTTGGAGACCCTTGGGGCCCTGGCTCTCCCGAGGTCTCTAGCATCACCCGGAGGAGAAGTGAGAGAGCCTGAGCCGGGGTGAGCGACTAAAGCTTGCCCCCCACCCCCGCCTGGGGTCTCATCCCGCCCCACCCCCCACGTGTTCCCGCAGTGGGGACCCAGAGGTTTAACTGGACCCCCTCATCGTCACGGGGAACCTGTCATTAAAGTCAATTAACTTTCCCCACACCCTTTGGCCGGTAACAACCCGCTGCTTGCTTCCTCCGGGCTTCTAAGTGCAACCAGATGGGCGGGCGCAGTGCCCCCGCCGCGCGCCCGCCCCGGGTGGCTCGGGGTTCCTGGGAGGCCTCGGGGAGCAAGCACGGCCGGGCGGGAGCGGCCCAGGGCGGCCACACCGGGCCAAACCCCGGCGGCCCTGCGGCCAAGGTGGCTCGCTCAGCAGGCCCGGCTGCTTTCTGGCAGGAAATGAATAGCTCCCAGATGAGCTCAGGCAACCTGAGAGGTCGTGAGAACGGCGCGAACCCCCGCCTGTGCAGCCGGCAGCCTGCCAGGCCGCGGGGAGGGCGGGCGGCGGCGGCGGGAGGCCCGGCGGGCGGCGGCGGGGGCGGCGAGGGGCGGGAGCCGCTGACACACGAGCCCGCGCCCGCTCCCGCTGACAGGCAGGCCGCCGCCCCCGCTTCCCCGCCCCAGGCCAGCGCCGCCCAGGCAGCAGGCCCCCGCCGCAGAGCCGCGGCCGCCCGGGCCGCCGAGGCCTGGGGGTGGGGCGGCCTGCCAGTGTTTTTCCAGTTCCCCCGGTAGCTCCGGGCCGCGTTTCGAAGCTGGGGAACTGGGCGGGGGCCAGGTTTGGGGCACCGGAGGCCGGCAGAGCTCTGCCAGGAGTCAGGCCAGCGGGGCAAGGAGAGGGCAGGCAGGGGCCACCTCGGACCCCCGAATGCTTTGCACCGGACTGGGATGCAGGGAGCCCTGAGATGGGGGGCCGGGGGTGGGGAGGTGGGGAGCTCGTTTCTGAGTGGACCTTGAGTGCCCACTAAGCTCCCCGCAGCCTGCCTGCAGCTGGCACTAAGATGACAGTCCTGGTGGCGACGCAGCCCTGTTTAGCCACCGAGACAGACCCGCTAGTGACTCATCCCACGCGTGATGTATTAGGTGCCAGGGCTGAAGTTTAAACAGAGGGCGCCCAGACAGATTGGCGAAGAAACTAGGGAAGTTTTTCCCTTGAAGCAAGGAGGTGGAAAAACTCAACCCAAGTGTGTGTGTGTGGAGGGGGGGGGGGTCAGGCTCTGGGTGTCCCCGGGTGTGTCCTGCTGTTTTCTGGCGCGGGTTCGACTGGAGCTGGACACCATAGCTGCCTGCCTGGACGGCAGGGGTTAACTGCCCTAATTTCTCTAATAAAACGGTTTGACTTTTAAAAGGAAGGAAGGAGGGAGGGAGGGAGGGAGGGAGGGAGGAAGGAAGGAAGGAAGGAAGGAAGGAAGGAAGGAAGGAAGGAAGGAAGGAACGTCAAGAGCCATTTTCCAACAATCTTCCGAGGCATGTGGGAGGTGGAGGAGAAGGGAGATTCAAGGCCATTTTCAGCTAAGTAGTCTAGGCTAGCCTGGGCTACCTGCCACGCTGTCTGAAAACAACAAACAGAGTTAGAATTAGGTTGGTTAAAGGAAAAGCAGAAACAGTTAAAATGCAGGTGTAGATGGGGAAATCTCCATTTTACTATCATTTTTGTATTTAAAATTTTTAAATACAAGTTTTGTTAGGGGTGGGGTGGGGGGGGATGGCCTTACTTCCCTGCCTCAATTCTTGCTTTACCATTGGGTTGAAAGCACACGCTCTGGGTCTGGTTGCTTGAATGTTTGAGTCCGGGTCAAATCATTCAATCTGTTTGTGCTGTGGTTTGTTGTTTTGTTTTGTGAAATGCCATGCACTATTTTACCCCAGCTGGCCTCCAATCCCCCAGGTCATGCCATCCTCCAGTCTCAGCCTCCCCAGTAGCGGGGACTGTCGGCCTGTACCATGCCTCAGTTTGAATAAGTTCCATCTGTGGGTAAAAGTTCACGAGGGCAGTGCATCCGAGGGCTGTGAGGACCGAGCCAGTAAATAATGCACGGAAAGCCTCAGGTACTGGGCTTGGAGAAAAAGCCCACCCCATCTGTCAGCCATTACATTTCTGAACAGCCACAGCAAGTGTATTATTCACCGGTTAGGACAGCTAACCGTGGCTTTTGCCTGGTCGTTTTAGCATCTACTTGTAATTGCACCAGACAGACCCTGAGGGAGACCACAGCTTCTTCCACTGTTTCTAAATTTCATGCATTCATTCGACAGCTATTGAACCAGGCACTTGAGGTATAAAGACATGATTTCTGTAGCTAAAATGCTCACAGCCTGGCCGGCAAGAGACTTGGGTGAAAACTAAATAAATAACTGAACTCATTGCTTGTCAAATGATATGAAAGGGGACATGCTATTGAGGGCTGGTACAAAGAAGACGATATACACCCAGCAACACTTTGATCTTCCTAGTTATCATTAATTTTGCAACAATAGACGTTATCAGGACAATCAATAACTAGTCAAAGTGTACCTAAGAAAACTTACTGTCAAATGTTTAACATCAAGATGACTCATTCTGGGATCCGGGAAGTATCGCTTCGTCTTAGACCCCTTGCTGAGTGGGTGGGAGACCCTGGCCTCAATGCCCAGAGGCACAGAATACACCTACTGTCATCTGGAAGAGCATAGTCAACACAGTCAAGGAAAGGGACCGAGGGACAGGCAATGTGGCCTCGAGTACCAAGCTGGCCACTACCCAGGAGATGCTGAGGGGGTTCACTGAAGCTTCTGAGGTCTGGTTTCCCAACCGGCAAGGTGAGAAGGCTGGATTGGGGATCACATGAAGTCCTTTCAACCCCACAGTCCCTCCCTGTCCATGCTCTCTCAGTGACAGCATGTATGAGGCGTACGTCAGGAATTTCCACCAAGGCCCTGGCATTATTTTACACCCACCATTACATATGTAGAAACTGAGGCCTCCAGGATGGACCCTGTAGCTCACCATTATTAGAAGAAGCAGGAGGAGGAGGAGGAAGAGGAGGAGGAGGAAGAGGAGGAGGAGAAGGGGAAGCTACCCTTTAATTCTTGGAAACCTGACACGCTAGGAAGACTCATCTATCAGTCCACTCAGTGGGTTGTGGCCCCATTTAGAAGCCAAATGACCCTTTCCCAGGAGTTGCCTAAGACCATCGGAAAACATAGATATTTACATTACCATTTGTAACAGTAGCAGAATTACAGTAATGAAGTACCAACAAAAATAATTTTATGGTTGGGGGTCACCACTCATGAGCTGGATTAAAGGGTGGCGGCTTTAGGAAGGTGGAGAAGTACTAAGTTGGAGAAAGAGCGTATTCATAGAATCTACTGTGATCCTATCCTTTGCTGTGACTATCAGAGCAGGAAGAGTTAAAATCCCATCTCCTTCTCACTTTCTCCCCACCTGTATGTCTGTCTCTTTTCTGCAAAGAGAATACACTCTGCCGGTGGGTACCAGGATTCACTCCTTTTCAGACGTCTCCTTCCCCAACCGGCTAGGCTTTCCCCACTAGTTCATTTGCCAAGTTAAGTAAACTTAACGAATGGGTCTGGCCAAACAGGAACACAGGTTAGAATTAGTTGGGAGACTAAATTTTAAACATCCAAGAGGTACATCAGTCATTTTGAAAATACTTGCCATGGGTCTGAATTCAGTTTATAAAAGTATCCACTTTCCTAAAATCCAGGTAGCATGTAGTAGGGGGCTGGAGAGATGTCTCAGCCGTTAAGAGCAGGACCCAAGTTTGGTTCCCAGCACCCACATCAGGCAGCTCACAACACTCTGTAACTCCAGCTCCATGGGAGTTCTGGGAAACCTGCGCTCACACACACACACACACACACACACACACACACACACACTTACTATAATTAAGAATAGTACAAAATAATATGGTGTTATTTAAAGGATCAGAGCAGGTAAACAGGGCCCTGGCGGTATTATTTATGCTATAAACCTTGTAACAAGTTTGAGAGGAGCCGTGATGCAGCCCAAGTAAGTGCTTGTAATTGAAATTAATAATAAGGTTTCGTTGTGACTCTCCTTGTTTCTGAGTGTGTCTCTCATTCTAAATCACATGTATGGCTGAGCGACAGCCAGGGTGCCTAAGGAGTACTTCCTGTTTAAAGACTTTTCCTCCCAAGTGTGATCCATCCTCGTGTCCTGCCTACGTTACAATTTAGTCATCAGTGTGAGATGTGAACTGTACAGATCTAATTTACAACAGCTCCAGTCTGGAGAAAACCTATTAGGATCGACACACACTATGCCAGACCTGGTGCTTTCTGGTAGAGAGTTGTCTTCCATCCACTTTTCCCCATGGATATGTGGTTATAAAATTTATCCCTGAGGCATCAAACCATAAAACAGGATTATTCCTTACCGGAGCCTAAAGAGAGCAATTGCAATGTGTCAACCCTGTTTCAGAAGCAACAGCCCTGAGTGACATTTTAAGAACCACCAGCATGGTCTCATTGGGATGAGATAGCGCATATATAAACTTTTCGTTTATTTCTTCCCTGTTTTTACAGATAAGTGTGAACGTGTTCAAGGAATGTCTTATTTTTGTGACTATACCGAGGACTGGAATTGAGGCAAGGATCCAAGGCCTGCAGGAAGGTTTGCTCCACCCCTCTTAGGTAGAACCAGTGTTCTGGGGAACAGTTATTCTTTCTGTCCTCGGAGGGGGCCCTCCTCGGTCTTGCCACTCTCTGGGAACTTGTTCTGTTTTGAATAAACAGGTCTCTCCCTCCAGCCCCTCCCCCATACCTGGTACTGCCTTTCTTCGGAGGCTTTGATGGCGCTGAGCGCTGGTATGAGGACTTGGAGAGGTACCAGATCAGAGGAGTGGCTTAGGGTTGGAGAGATGGAGAGAAGAGACATGCTTTTGGCCTTCTGTGAAGCCTTGCCAAACCACTCTCAGGTAAAATCCTGTCCTTGGGATCATCTTCTCCCCAACTCCTTTACCTCCTGGTCTTTTCGCTTAAGCCCATCCTTCCCTGACTCCCCGATCCTTGTCCTTATTTCTCAGTGCTGTGCGCTGAATTCTATCCTCTTCCCTTCGTTGACATGGGCTCACAAAGCATCTGCTTTATTTTGTTTTTTTGCTTGTTTGTTTTTGGTTTGATTTGTTTGTTTGTTTGTTTTGAGACAGGGTTTCTCTGTGTAGCCCTGACTGTCCTGGAACGCCATAGATCAGGCTGGCATCAAACTCACAGAGATTCGCCTGCCTCTATCTCCCAAATGCTGGGATTAAAAGCATTGCATCACCCCTGCCTGGCTTGATTTTGGATTGTTATAATCCTCCTCCCCCTCTTCCCTGTTCCCTCTGCCTATAGTTTGGATTTGGAATGTCACCCAAAGGCCCATGGGCTCTTAGCCCCGACTCAGCAGCATTACTGGAAAGAGATAGAAACTTCGAGAGCTGAGGGCTAACACTGAGCCTTCTCCTGTCTTCCCCCACACCTTGCCAAGAGCAGAGTGTTTGTGTGCCGCATTCATGCAGATTCCTTTGGAGGACAGAAGAGGGCGCTGGATCCCCTGGAACTGGAGTTACTGATGGCTTGTGAGCCATCCATAGGTGCTGAGAATTGAACCTGGTCTCTGCAAGAGCAGAGATTGCTCTACCCCAGTCCCTTCTCTCCGTTCTTTAAGAGTCACCCTGGGACCTCTATCCTCCTAAGAGGCACATGAATGCCTGCACGTTGCTTCCATCTAGTGTGCCTTTCTCATCTCTCGGCCGCTCACTCCAGCCAGGCTCATTCTGCACCCTGTGCTCTATGACGTGCCCTCATCGGGGACACTCAGTGAACAAACCTGATGGTCACTCCTGCCCTTTCTTCTGTCAACAACTGTTTTCACACACTGAATCATACAAAAACCCTGTTCATGAAATTCCCCCCCCACACACACACCTCATGGCATCCCCTTCTTCTGGAGACTCTGGCAATATCTCAACATCCACCATGGGATTCTTTGCCCCTCCTGACTTCCATTGAAATCTGTTTTCTTTTGCCAGTGGTGAGCATCTGTATGAAGGCATCACATCTGCCACCTTCAATCCAGAATTTTTTTTTAAAGTCTGATTCTTT
Source organism: Onychomys torridus (assembly GCF_903995425.1). Taxonomy (NCBI): domain Eukaryota; kingdom Metazoa; phylum Chordata; class Mammalia; order Rodentia; family Cricetidae; genus Onychomys; species Onychomys torridus. The sequence goes on from NC_050454.1 coordinate 10,651,503, forward strand.
CCTATCCCCATTCCACCTCCCTATCTCCACATACCACCACCACCACCCCAAAAAAGTAACAGCCTAGACAAAAAAAAATCAGAGAAAACTTTTGTTTGTTTGTTTTTTTAGACACAGTTTCTCTGTGTATTCTTGGGGTCCCAAAATCCACTCTGTAGACCAGGCTGGCCTTGAACTCACAGAGATCCACTTGCCTCTGCCTCCTGAGTGCTGGGACTAAAGACATTTACAACTACCACCACATGGTGTGAAGAGAACTCTTTAAAAATGTGATAAGGATGCTGAAGAATAGTTCTCCATAATTGAGGGCTTCTAACGGGTGTGTGTGGGGAAGGTCTCAGTTTTCTTTATGGGGCTGGCTACTGAAAGTTTGACCATGCTATAGTGAATAATATATACATGTAACACAAACTGGCCTGTGGTTTTGTTTTGTTTTGTTTTCCTCTTTTTTCTTTCCTTCTTTTTTTGTTGGGGGTGGACCTGGGAAGACTGGGAAGTGAGTGTGATGGGGTGCATGATGTGAAATTCCCAAATTATGGGACTATTATGTTTTAAGGAAGGAAGGAAGGAAGGAAGGAAGGAAGGAAGGAAGGAAGGAAGAAAGAAAGAAAGAAAGAAAGAAAGAAAGAAAGAAAGAAAGAAAAAAGAGAACCAAAATTCTTTCCTGAGCTCCAAGTCATGGGACGCTTTCATGTGGTAACATGAAAACTCATTCTTAAAGATGTTTGTCTGGGTCAGGCAGTGGTGGCACACACCTTTAATCCCAGCACTCGGGAGACAGAGCCAGGAGGATCTCTGTGAGTTTGAGGCCAGCCTGGTCTATAGAGCAAGATCCAGGAGAGGCACCAAAACTACATGGAGAAACCCTGTCTCGAAAAACAAACAAACAAAAAAAGTCTGTCTGTTGGCCTAGGCAGAGCAATGTGTCCCCCCCCTTAGAGCTGGGAATGTGCCTCAGGAAAGCTTGCCCAGCACAGTCAAGGCCTGGCCTTACTCCTCAGCACTGAGAAAAACAAACACTTGACACCTCCCCCACCATCTATGTCACTGATGCATTTCTGGGGTCACCGGCAGGCCTCCATGGCTTATGGATCTCCATTGTCATTGCTGTCCCCCCAGACAGGTCTCCTCACCCTCCATGTCACCTCCCTACAGTCCAAACCTTCATATCTTCCAGCCAAACCATCAAGATTCCCAGGACATCCTATAGCCTCCATGATGGGAGAAACCTCTATTACCCCAGGCTTTCTCTCCTGCCTGACTCCCTGCAAACAGGCCCTGCTGACCTAGGTCCACCTACACACAAAGCTGCTTCCGGACCAGAGCTCTCTGTGTACTTTGACTTTTTGTCCCACCCAACCTCCTCCCCTCCAACTCTACCCAGAGATCTGTGGAGTTCAGGTTGCCCTTGGTTCAGGAAACTCACCCTGCCGCCTCTCAGCCCCTGTTGTGACACCTCCCACCTCTGCCTGGGTCCTTCTGGAAACTGGACCCCTGGGTCAGTTTATCTAACTGCACACTGCAGGCCACACAACTTTTAGAGGACAAAAAGATGTGCTTTCCCTCTGCCCCAGCACCTGGCCAGGTGAACGCTATTCTGAGAGCTATTATCACTACAGAAAGAAGGATGATAAAAAACAAGCAAGCAAACAAACTAAAAACTCAAATGTGAAAAACACCTTAAGGTTTACAAAATGCTGTCAAAAACATTACTTCAGTTGACTCCCAAACCCTCCAGGGAAGTAGACAGGGCTGGTATTGTTATCCTCGCATCAAATGTGCATATTTAGGCTCAAAAGGGTAGATAACTTGGCTGTGATGACAGCTGGGACATGGAAATGGGTGTCTCTGGCTGTGTGCATGAACTAAAGCCAGTCTCCATGGTGACAAAATCACCCCTTCCTTGATGCTTGACCGAACAGGGGGCGAGTCAAACTGGTTTCATTGTCTGTGTGCTGTACACCTTTGCCACAAATACAGAACCAATTTGCTAGCAATCCACACCCAGCCCCACTTTGCTACGTGGTAGAACACATGTGGCAGGAGTTTTCACTCGGGAAATGGGAACTATAGGGTGTCGAGGTGGTGCAACGAAGGTTGATAATGCCTAGCACCAATGGATCAGCCTAACTTTTCACAATCGCAAATTACATAAAGAGGATGGGCAAGCAAATTCTAAGCTCCAAGAACACTATCTGATTTTGAAGATCCTATTTATGAGACTTAGTTGGAAGAGTTGTCAGTTAATAAATGAATGAGTGAGTCATCATGTGATGGAGAAAGTAACAGGTAAAAAAAGCATTAGGTGATTTCCAAACACCAGTCCCGGGTGAGGAGGTCACACTACAAAAGCCATAAATGCAATTTGGCTATCAGTGTTAAGATCAGCACAATCTCCATGGAAAAAAAGAAGCAGACACCAACTGTATTTGTTACTTCCTTCATTGCCCTGATAGAAGCAACTTGAAGGAGGGCTTGTTCTGGCTCACAGTTCAAGGGTACGGTCCGGCATGATGGAAAAGGCACAGTTGCAGGGGAGTGAGGCAGCTGGTCACACCGCAGCAAAACAGAAGGAGATGAACATTAGTGCTCAGCTCTTTTTTTCTCTTCATTTTATTTTTGTATGTGTATGCATGTCGGTGTTTGTGTGAGCTGATGACAGGCACATGTGTGTGACGGCCAGAAGTCAACGGCCATTGTCTCCCTCAGTCACTCTCCATTTTAATTTTTGAGACAAGGTCTTTCACTGAACTTGAGCTAGCTGAATCTGCTAGACTGGCTGACCGGCAAGCCCTGGGAATTCACCTATCTGTCTCCCTAGTACTTGGATTACAGGAGTGTACCACCATGCCTAGATTTTTTATGGGGATGTTGCGGATCCAAACTCAGGTTCTTAGGCTTTTGTAGATGGCACTTTACCAACTGAGCCCCCTCCTCAGCCCATTGATTTCTCTCTTTTGATCCAGGACAGCACCCCAGCCCATGGAAAGATGTCACCCACATTTGGTGTGGAGCTTCCTAACTCAACCCAACCTAGAACTTCCTTCAGAGATTCAAAGAGGCTTGTGTCCTAGGTGATTTAGATACTGTCACGTTGACGTTATTAATTATCACACCAGCTTTCTGGATTTAATTCTTAGATTTTTTTTTCCCTCCCATTTGCAGCTAGTGGCATCTTACACTCCAGTTTTCTGGGGCAGGGGTCCAGCTCAAGGTAGAGCAGATGCTAGAGTATGCAAAACCGGTGCCTGCTTGGGAGCTACTAGAAGACAGGAAATGGAGGTGGGCAAACAGAAAGCACAACCTAATTTGGAAGGACCAGGGAGTGAAATGGAAAATGTCACCTCTGACCAGCCTGGGGAATATGGAAACACACACAAGACCAGAGCCATTTGTTGATGGTTTTATGGTCACCCAACTGCTGCAAATCTCCTTGCCATTGGCAGACACTCTAAACATTTGAAATAAAAGCTAGTTCAGAGATGGGTAGGTCAGTCCCTCAGCTTCCATATGAAGAAGTGAGAGGACCGGCTGGCTTCCCACCCATTTGTTCCTTCCATAAACTTCTCTGAGTTTCTGCCTTGTGCTGGTAACCATGGAGACGAGGGGATGAACAAAATACAATGGTCTTTAGGGGGAGTCACAGGGTCACAGTCGGAACAGGAGTCATAAACCATCTTGGAAGAAGTGTATTGACAGCAATCAGCCAGGGACCTACCTGGATCTAGGAGAAGTGAGCCATAGTGCTGGACTCTGGACTTCCTACTTCTACTCCATCTGTCCCCTCTCCTCAAATCTCCCGGCTCTGTAGTTACTGTTATTTACACCAGATAAGGAAGAGGACAGACAGACAGACAGACAGACACACACACACACACACACACACACACACACACACACACACACACAGAGAGAGAGAGAGAGAGAGAGAGAGAGAGAGAGAGAGAGAGAGAGAGAGAGAGAGAGAGAGAAGAAAACCATTTAGGTCTCAGCTCAGACTCTACAGCCTATGGCACCTCGCCTGCCCGGATCTCCTCTTCTGACTTTGTTTTGCTATCATTTCATTGTGTTCTAGGCTGCCATCAGTATCCATCGCATTAAACTACCAATCACATGAGTATGTGAGCTGCTTCATGGTCACCTTGGATCTGTAGTAGACTAGCCCTATTGCATAAAAGGTATTGTAATAATAACCCTATCACAATACCTTTTATGCAGTAGGGCTACCTTACACTGTAGCTGAAAGTTTATCTCCAAATCTATAATTTATCATCATATGGACGATATTTTACTAGCTGACTCAAATGCAGGTACATTAGAAAGAATGTTTGAAGAAGTAAAGAAAATTTTACCTTGTTGGGGATTACAAATTGCTCCCAAAAAGATATAAAGAGGAGATTCTATTAATTATTTATGTTATAAAATAGGTCTACAAAAAAATTAGACCCCCAAAAGGTTCAAGCTAGGAGAGATTGATTACGGACTCTTAATGACTTTCAAAAATTATTTGGAGACATTTCCCATCTATGAACTATTGCTGGGGTAAAAAAGTGACAAACTGAGTAATTTGTTCAAAACCTTAGAAGGTGACAAGGACTTAAATAGTCCAATAGAATTATCACCTAAAGATGAGAAAGAATTGGCCTTGGTAGAAAAGAAAGTACAGGAAGGGCATGTGGACCATGTAAATCCAAAACTTGATTGCATTTTGGTTATTTTACCCTCTAGACATTCTCCTACAGGAATTTTAGTGCGGAAGGATTATATATTGGAAAGGATATTTTTACCAAAAAAAAAAAAAAAAAAAAAAAAAAATACCAACAACAACAAAACCTTATGTGGAAAAGATCTCTGACTTGATTTTAAAAGGAAAATTGAGACTTTGTCAATCAGCAGGAATAGATCCAACAGAAATTGTTGTACCTTTAACAAAGGAGGATATTGAAAAAAACTGGCAAAGAGCTTGCAGTAATTTTTGGGGGAGAGATTAAGAGCAAATATCCCAAAAGCGATAGAATTGAACTTATAAAGAGAGCTGATTAGATTTTGCCTTGCATAGTACAGGGAACACCCTTATCTGGAGCTTGTACATTTTATACAGATGCAAACAAACAAGGAAAGGCAGGTTACAAATCAGAAAAATTAAGTAAGGGGTTCAAAGTCCTTATAATTCAGTTTAAAAATCTGAATTGTATCCTATTCTGTTGGTATTAATGGATTTCAGAACCTCTCAACATAGTTACTGACTCTCAGTATTCTGAAAGAGTTGTATTACATATTGAAACTGCAGAATTATCCCTGATGCGTCAGAATGAGCTTCATTATTTACTTAGTTACAAGATATAATCAGGAATAGGAAGCATCCCTTATATATAACTCACATCTGATCCCATATAGGTCTGCCAGGCCCTCTAGCACAAGGTAATGATGAGATTAATAAATTATTGATAGGAAATATGCTGGAGGCCTCACAATTTCATTTAAAAAATCATGTCAATAGTAAAGGTTTAAAAAGGTATTTTTCCATAACCTGGCAACAAGGCAAGGAAATTTACAATCAGACTCCATTACCAGCAGGATGTAACCCAAAGGGTACTCAGAAGAATGAAATCTGGCAGATGAATGTGTTTCACTTTGCACAGAATTTGGAAAATTGAAATATGTACACCATACCATTGATACTTATTCAGGATTTCAATGGGCAACTGCTTTAAGTTCTGAAAAAGCTGATTCTGTAATCACTCATTTGCTACAAGTTATGGCCATCATGGGTATACCTGCACAAATTAAAACTGACAATGCTCCAGCATGTGTCTCTGGTCAAATGGAACCGTTTTTTGCTTACTACAATATAAAGTATATTACAGGTATACCACATAATCCTACAGGCCAAGCAGTTATAGAAAGATCAAACAGAACTCTAAAGGATATGCCAAATAAACAGAAAGGGGTAACAAAACCCCCAGAAATAGAATGCACAATGCTCTATTAACTTTGAGTTTTCTCAATGCTAATGAGAAAGGAACAACAGCTGCAGAGAGACATTGGGTAATAGAAAGAACTACTGAATTAAATCAGCCTGTATACTTCAAGGATGTGCTGACCTCAGAATGGAAACCAGAATATGTATTACATTGGGGATGAGGTTTTGCTTTTGTTTCTACAGGAGAAGATAAGCTGTGGATACCATCAAAATTGATAAAGGTTAGATTTTAACAAGAAAGACCTCTTAATTAGAAGAGGTGATAGTTCATCAACCAGCATGACCACCCAATTTAAACTAACTTACACCATTAACACATGCCTTACTTGCCAAAAGGGGACCTCCCTCAAAGTTAGTCTTGGGGAAAGGTTTTTGTTTTTGTTTTTCAGGAGAATGAAGGCTAAGGAATTTGAAGAGCACTGGACAAATGAGACATCTGAAGAAAAAGGACAAATCATCTAGAAAAAATGTTCCAAGAAAATGAGTAAATTGGCCTATTGGTATATCACCTATAAAACTTCATAAGTCTTCCTAAATGTTTGTTTCTGCTCTTCTCTAAAGACACTTAACACTATTGGTCTTCTTGTAGTCCCAGTTCAATTAAAAATTAAAGCTGCCTTTGGAGTTGGAGAACAGCTCTCTCCTTCTTTAGACCCAAACATTGTTAAAAGGAAAATCCAAAATCTCTGTACCATGCCAGAAAAAAGAGTCATCTTCTGATATGGGACAGAAGAAAATGAAAAAATTAAGGGACTATTCTATTGCTACTAATCTCAATTCTTTGGTTCTATTTTGATTCTTTAAACTTTTCTTAAGGTATGAATTTTATATCAAAATTTATATATATGTAGTGGGTAGCCATTCCAGCTTTGATCTGGAAGTTCCAACTTCCATTGAGGCTTCAGTAACTGTCATACCTACAAGGCAGAGCCAAGAGAGGACGCTGAAGATCAGAGATCCCGATGCGCCAGCTCTCTTGGTTCCTGGACCCTGGACGCTGGAGGTAGACAGAGCAGAGTTCTCCAGAGAACACTGCCAGACTGCACTACACCTTTCCCAGACCCTGTAGCCTATCCCTTCACTTGTAAGTTACCCCACAAAATAAATCTCCCTTTTAACTATGTGGAGTGGCCTTAATAATGTTATATATATATAACTTTTGTTATGATAATAATGGTCATATAGAGTACTAACTAATTCTAGAAAAAAAGAGTTCAATTAGCTGCCTATACATGTTTTTGTGTTCAAGTCTCTATCAGTTTTCTGCAGGGAACCATGACCAGGCCTAACATCAAATCTGAAGTCTCCAGAAAGATGATGGGGCCTCACAACAACAATTCCATGTGGACAATAATAATACCACTAAGCTGACAAACATCACCCACAGATCAGTTTTGGACTGCAAACTGCTTAGAACAATTCTGAGATGGCTAGCTGAGATGATCCAGTTTCACAGACTACTTGAACAAGGACTTGAGATAAACCCTGAACTTAGACATTATTCAGAGAGTGGACAACAAAGGACATAGCTACCTCTCTCAGAACTTGACAATTAGCCACAAATATTTCTTTTCAGAATCCCTTAAAGATGCCTTCACCCACAACCAGCAGGAAGCAATTTTAAGAACACAACGCCCACATTCCCAAAGAGGTGGAGTGGAGCCTGTGGTTTTTGGTCTTTCTATGGGTTTGGGGTTTGGGATAATTTTCATTGTTTAGAAGGGTTGGTTACAAGTTGTTGTTGTTAATGGTTAGGAAAAGGGCTAAGCAAAGGAGATTAGAGGCTCTCGAGAGTTTGAAAAAAAAAAGAGAAATAGAAATGATAGAATAAAGGGTAGATTATTGAATCTACTCTGAAAAGAGAAAAGAGAGGATACAGATATGATATAAATAAAAAGGTATATTACTGAATCTACTTTTAAAAGACAACCACTAGTTTTAAATACTTTACATTGGATTGGATTTTTATATATTGTATATGAATTATGTATATTGAGATTGATATTGTTAGAAAATGCTGTATGTATTTTTTCTAATCTTATTCTGGATATTGTACTTAGACAGTTCATTTAACAATGTAATGCAATTTGCTAATCCTTGAATGTTATTATTATCAACTATTAGGATATAAAGAAATGAAAGTTAGTAGTTAGTCATTACAATCGAACTTGTAGTCACATTAGGTGTTTTCAAGGTTAAGCAGAGATATATTTTAGATAGACAGGTCATCTTTAAACCCTTCAGAGATCTACAGAATATGGCATTTAAAATGTTTTAATAACTTAGATGTTTTTTTCTTTTTTTATGACTATGAGACACGTCGGCTCCTGGCAGAACCAATCTACTTCAGAGAAGATATGGGCATTGAAGAAACTGCATATGGAGTTAACATTCATTGTGGCAAAAGTTAGCCACTGGGTAACAAAGTGCCCTCAAATCGACTGCTGACAGTACATGCTATCCAAAATGGACAGACAGGACACAAAACAAAGGATTACCCATCCTTACCAAAACAAGTGTGGTTGTGGCTTTAGCAACAGGCGTCCTCTGAGGCCAGGACAATATGGCACCATCCCTGAAGTGGCCTTTGCAATCCAGAAAAGGTACAGTGCCCCTTTCTTCAAAGGCAGCTGAACTGGCAGTGGACCGATGGCTTCTGATGTGCAGTGGAACAGTAGCTGAAGCAGTTATTCTTGAAAGAGTAACTAGACTGATGGAGTCTAACCTCTCAATGGTAAACTGACATTTAATAAAAGAGATGAAGCCACCCACAAGCCGAGAAGAATGGACAGCCAAATTCCAAAAACACCAACAATTTCCAGAATTTAAAATCCTGAATCATGACAGGACATTGGTAGAATTCAGGTTTATCTGGTACATGGACTAGTCCCACTTAATGTGAGGTCGAGCTGTAGGCCTTGTGTACATCCTACTTCACACAATTGAATCTGTCAGATACCCTAAGACTATAGGCTGAAGATGATGCCCCAACGCTGCGGAGAAACCTCGGGTGACTGTCCAGGCAGCTGGCTGTTTCTGTCAACTCACATTTTTTTTGGAAGTCGCTTGTTTGGACTTCCTGTTTTACTAGGTAGTATTATTTCCTTCTTGGGTTTCTGAGGGAGTTGAAGATTAGATAATTATAGTTATAGTTAGTTGAAGATTAGATAGTTATAGTTTTCCTTGTTAAGAATTTCAGAAAAGAAACTCACTAAAGAGGTGTAAAGTATATAAATTTGAAAGACACTATAAGATAGTTCTCTGTTAATAATATAAGTTAGGATAGAAAGTGAATCAGATGCATTTTGGACTTACCAAAATAGGATAGATAATGGAATATTTTCTCTGAGTTTGTCAAATGCAAATGGACTAGACATTGTTGAGGTATTTATTGCTTGTATATATTGTATATAGTTATTGTACTTATTATATATAGTTTTTCTTATATTAGCTATAACTTTTTTATTCTTTTTTATTTTTATTAGAAAAAAAGGGTGATATTTTATTTGTGCTGAAATGTGGAGATATTTTATGATTTTTATGTTAATAAATAAAGTTTACCTGGAGATCAGAGATCATAGCCAGCCATAAACAGAAGTCAGGTGGTGGTAGCACATGCCCTTAATACAATTACATGGCAAGCAGAGTCTCTGTGTGTTCAAGGACACAGCCAAGTGTGGTGACACACATCTTTAATCCCAGTACCAACCATAGAGACCTGGAGGTCTGTATAGACAGGCAATGAAGAGGAAGTGAGGTGGCTAGGTTAAAAGCCAATGAGAAGGCAGAATAGTGAAGCAATAAAGGTTCAGGTTGGACAGAAAGAGGTTCTCTTGGGAAGCTACGGTGACATGGTGAGCTAAGGTTAGTTGGTGGCTATCACTCTGATTTCTACGGCTTTCACCCGCATATTTGGCTCTGTGTTTCTTATTTAATAAGAGTGTTTAGAAATTCATCTACACTACTCTGCTTTCCGTTGCTGTGATAAACATTGAACCAACTTGGGGATTATTTGGTCTACAGGTCTTAGTCCATCATCAAGAGAAGCCAAGGAACTCACGACAGGAACCTGGAGGCTGGAACTGAAGGACAGACCATGGAAGAACACTGCATATGTGTTTGCTTACACAGCCTAGACATACCTGCTCAGGGCTGGCACCACCCACAGTGGCTGAGTCCTCTACATCAGTTAGCAATCAAGAAAATGCCCCACAGACAGACTTACAGGCCAGTCTGATGAAGGCAATTCCTCAGTTGAGGTTCCTTCTTCCCAGAGTGTCAAGTTTACAAGTGGAGTTGGCTATGACAGGGGACTTAGAACATTCTCTTAAATAAGAAGGAAAAAAAATTCCCCCCAATCTACTGAGCGCACTGGCACCACCCAGCACCCTAGTATAGCCAGCCTCGGCTTTTCCCTCTCGTTTCTCACCTCCCTCTCTCCCTTTCTTACCTTAGGCCCTGTTGACATGCTCCCCTCACCAGAGTTTTACCAAGACCTGCCTTCCATGAGGGGCAGGGAAGTCACTCACGATGTTTATTCATTACCAGTAGTGTAAATTATCTGGTTTGCTGAGGCTCAGAAAATGCCCAGCTCTAGCCAGTGTTCCTCAGCTGAATCCTTGACAAAAGACTGGAAAGTCCTCTCTGATACCTTGTATGATCAGATCAGCCCCACCAAGCCACACACACTCCTTATCAGTTTCCCAGGAACCCTGACAATCCCTACCCACAGACTGGACTATGAGGTTAGCTTGTGCAAAGAAAAGAGATTATGGGTAGTGGCCTTTTCCCCCATGTTCCCAAGCAGTCATGCTACTTTTATATCTGACATGTTTATATTTTTTTTTAAAATGAGTCTTTGACAATCTGTAGGAAAACATTTCCCCTTCCACTGCTAATTTGCTGCTAGCTTATGGTCGGCATTTGCTTGACCTCTCCCAGGTTCTGAATGTCCCTGTGGTTGGCACCAGACAATTCTCAGCCTTTTTTCACATTTCTCTTTAAGACCCACCAAGAACCTGCTGGAAGGTTGTGGTTAATCTCAGAAAACAGTGACTGGCCCCTTGCCTCATGCCACAAGCTAGGTGACAGTCTCGGGGCTTCTGCTTGAGGCCACGATAGGTCTTCCTCCAGGCCCTGCAGAGCCCTGGGTTCTACTACCTTTGTCCTGAGAAGTGATCCACCTCAGGCTAATTCAGCTCTCTGAATTATCAGGTAAGCCTAGTTAAGGAGTGGAGGTTGGTCTCGTAAAGCGACTGACTAGCATGTGCAAAGAGGCTCTGAGTTCACTCTTGATACCCCACTACCACCACCCTATCCCCCACCCCAACTCCCCAACCCCCAGCCCCCCACCCCGAGACTTAGAGGCTTTTTCCCCTCCCTTTGACCCTGAACTGGCTTTGTTACCACCTAAGTGACTCTGAAGACCTGTGAGGTTTTGCTTTTGCATATCAAGGGGGCCTCAGCCAGGATCTACGATGCCACCTGCACTGATAAAGAGACTATGGAGCAGGTGCTGCAAAACATAGTCCACGCCCAGGATTCATAGGGTGCTTGTGGGCATGAAAATTCAATCTGAAGTGTTCTTGCATTTTAAACAACCTATGCCAGCACTTGAGTCACAAGAAACACTATAGGACACTAGAAGTGTCGTCTGGGACTCTCTGAAGTCCTCTTTGACTTTAAGTATGACCTTGGGAGATCCTCTCTAAAGTATGCTTGAAAATTCAATGTTTATGTTTTACTTAAAAAAAAAAAAGAGAGATTTATTTATTTATTTATTATGTACACAGAAGAGGGCACCAGATCTCATTACAGATGGTTGTAATGTGGTTGCTGGGAACTGAACTCAGGACCTCTGGAAGCACAGTCAGTGCTCTCAACCTCTGAGCCATCTCTCCAGCCCTATGTTTTACTTTTTGAAATAATATAATTACATCATTTCTTCCCTTCCCTTCCTCCAAACCCTCTCATGTTACATCCCTCTCCATGGTCTATTTCAAATTCATGTCCTTTTTTCTTTAATTGGTGTGTGTGTGTGTGTGTGTGTGTGTGTGTGTGTGTGTGTGTGTGTGTATTCCTAAATATATAAATACTACCTACTTAATCCGTACAGAGTTACTTGTATGTGTAGAACTGACTATTTGATATTGGATAACCAAGTGGTGTTGCCCTTCCCTGGGTTCTTGATCTTGAGTCAGGTCTCCTGAGCTTTCCCCCTTCTGTGTTAACATGTCTATTAGTGCCATCCTTGTTCAGCTCATGTTTGGACAGCCATGTTGTTGAGACTTCATGGATGTAGCTTCTGACACTTCTAGGAGAAACAGTCTCGCAGCAAACTTTCTATTCCTTCTTCTGCAGTGACCCCTGAGCCTTAGGGTGGGAGTTGTCTTATAGATGTATCACTGGGGACTGGGCTCCACAACTCTGCGTTTTGACCCATTGCTGGTTTTCTGTCCTTGTCTTGCCTGTTGCATAGAGAAGTGTCTTTGACTGGGGCAGGGGGTGGAGAACTGCACTTATCTGTGGGTATAAGGACGAATATTTAGGATGAAGTTAGGGATTGTGCTGGTTTAGTAAAGCAGGTTCTCCTCCAAGATCCATGACTTCACTGGCCCTGAGTAGCTGACTAGGTTTCCAGCACCAGGCATGATGTCCCTCTTGTTGAACAGGCCTTGAGTCCAATTAGAGAGCTGTTGGGTTCCGCCGAGGTATGCCTGCCACCACTGCGCCTTCAAGGTTATTGTGCTATGCTGGTCACTGTTGCCATTCATGGGTGTCATAGCTGAGTAGGACTGTTGGTTGCTTGCCTCCCTTGGAAGCTTGCATGGTGCCCTCTGGTAACACAAGAGGTAGTCCTCAGGGAGGAGGCTCAGGTCAGATGGAGCTTGGGTCCTCAGGGTCCTGTGTTTGAAGTGTGTGGTGTCTTTAGCAATAGTGACTTATCTTCCCCCTCTAGGAGGCAACCAAGGGAACTAGCAATATCTCAAAATGTTTTGGATTCTCTTGGTCAACACTGACTAACAAACGCAAATAAATGGCTTTTCATGCCTGGTGTTAGAGTTTTTAAATGTTAGGTGGTCTATGGCTCTTGGGGCTGATGTATTTCTGCTTTTTGGTTGTTTTTTCCCCCCTCCTTAATTAAAACACTTAACTAAATATCTTATTTATTTATTTGTTTGTTTGTTTGTTTATTGTGTGGTGTAGGTACATGTGGTGTGTGCACATGTGTGTAATGGTTAGTGGTCAATGTTCAGTATACCCCTGGATCACTGACCCCCTGATATTTTTGAGATGGGGTCTCTCACTGAGCCCCATTTGCCTCGGCTGATGGTCAATGGACTCCAAGGCTGTACATTCCTCCAGACTACATTTTACAAGGGTGTGAGCGATCCAAACTCAGGTCCTCATGGTTGTGTGGCAGGCATTTTACCAACGGAGTCATCTTCTCCTGAATATGGGGTGTTTGTAGCCTTCATGCCAAAACTTCACCCAAAATTCCCATGGCACCCACACACTAAGGTAAACATTAGAGCTCCTCTTGGCTACATATAGAGGTGGCAGTTTCACCCCCAAATTAATCTTCAGTAGGAAGCTTGATGTTAGGTGTCTGAAAATTCATGGTAAGAGGTACAGAGGACCACAGCCTGCTCCAGTTGGAGTCCCCATCTCCTGAGATTTATCTGCCAGTTTGGTTTAGCTTGACTTTAATTCAGCTTAGGAGCTTTCTTTCCTTGTAGATATTTGATAATAAACGGCAGTTTAATAGCAAGTACCTTTTGTTTGCCTGGTAGGTGCAGAGAGGCAATGCTTCTCCTTGTCTGGACTTCCAGTTCAGGGTTTTAAATTCATAAAGCCCATGGCTCCACAGGCCGCCTGGAGTTCTGATGGCATTGTCTCTCTTCCCAGCACTACACTCTTACCCAGCAGCTACTGTGTGCTCCATGTAAGACACCGACCTTGTATTCATGGACCTCTCTCCAGTCGGAGCCCACAGGAAGGAATGCTGGAAATTTAGGTAAAAATAAAGAATTAAGAGAAAAAGGGGGAGCCTTCAAGAGTGATTCAAGCAACAAATAAATAAGCAAACAAACATGTTTCTTCCCAGGAGTGGAGGATTCTGGTGGCTGCTTGGGGAAGGCGTTGGAGAGATGAAGGAAGCCTTAGAAGATGCTCCAGGGCTGGGTGTGATTGGGAGACGCCGGGCAGAGCCCCGCCAAGTCTTACTGGTTTCAAGAGCTAATGAGTCACTGCCATCAAATCATCTTTTTCCTGGAAAAGCTGTCTCCTTAAATCCTGGACAGGGGTCAGGGGGAGCCAGAATAGCTTCACTGGGAGGTAGCCCCTGTCCTGAATCTCTGCAACCCTGGCAGGGTCACTTACCCCATTTAACATTGAGGATGTTGCACCTTTGGTTCCTGAAGCTTGAGACAAGAATCCTGTGACCTGCCATTCAATAGATAATACTTGGGTGGGGTCAAGTTGTGTGGACAAGGAGCTGTGGATCCTCAAATGCTACAGTTAGAACTGACGGCTATGGTCCCTAAGTTCCCAGGACATGCTTTGACTCAAGACCAAGAATACCTTTTCTGTTTCCCTCTCTCTCTCTCTCTCTCTCTGTCTCTCTCTCTCTCTGTCTCTCTCTCTGTCTCTCTCTCTCTCTCTCCCTCCCTCCCTCCCTCCCTCCCTCCCTCCCTCCTTCCTTCCTTCTTTCCTTTTTTTCTGTTTCATTTTTTTGTTTTGTTTGAGACAGAGTTTCTCTGTGTAATAGCCCTGGCTGTCCTGGCACTCACTTTGTAGACCAGGCTGGCTCACAGAGATCCACCTCTCTCTGCCTCCCAAAGGCTGGGATTAAAGGCATGAGCCACCGCCGCCCAGCTACCTTTTTCTATTAAAAATGTCATTCATTTATTTATTCATTTGTGCTTGTGTGCCAAGGCACATGTGTAGAGGTCAGAAGACAATTTATGACAGCTGGTTCTTTCTTTCCGCCACGTGGGTTCTAGGAATGGAACTCAAGTTGTCAGGCTTGGTGGCAAGAGCCATGTCAATGACCGCCTTCTCTCCCAGATCATTTTTAAAGCTACACCACATGTCCACTCTAACCCTTAGCTTGATTTCCACCTCCTTGTCTCCCTCTATTCCTCTTTCTGTTTGGCTCATAGGTTTTCTTGTGTCTGTCAGTGTTGTTTTATTTTGCTTTTTGAGTTAGGCTTGTATGATGTAGCCCAGGCTAGCTTACCTCAAGACTGCATCAAAAGCAGCTGGCTCATATTTTAATTTGTTTATCCCAAAGATACAATTAGTGCTTTTTATGTTGCTGTTCTGCACCCAGACCTACCCCGACCCTACCCACATGTTTTCCCTCCCCTAAACAAGTTTGTTTGACCCATCTGCACCAGATATGTTTGATCACGTATAAGCGGAGGTTCATGGTCAGGAAACAGGTCAGAATGCACGCTTGTCCCTGATTGGGTGTAGGCAGGAAATATGCTGGGTGTATGCTTGCCCCTGATTGGGTGTAGGCAGGAAATATGCTGGATGTATCCTTGCCCCTGATTGGACATGATGGGGAATACTTAAGCCGCTGTAAACCGTGACTGGAGACCATCTTCTGTAAACCCAGAGATGGACCTGGCCAGCCCGTCCATCTGGCCAGTGCTTAATGAAAGCTTGCTTCAGTTCATTGTGGCTTTAAATGGCGGGAGTGGTCTTATTCTCAACTGGTGGGATTAACACTTGGAGCAAAATCTCCAAGTGGAGAGGAAAAGGGGGAGGCAGAGGGGCCCCTCCGCTGGCCTGGCCATCTTCCATGTCAAGCTGACCCAGGAATTCGGTCTTCAGCCCCACTCTGGAGCACCTTAAGCTGTCTAGCTCTGAGTTGGAGGAGGAACTATCTTACTGTGTCACCCCATGTAGCACCCCTCGGCTTTCTGGAATTTTCTCCAAAGTCCTACAGTGGAGTGTCCAAAGGAATCCAATCACACTCTGATTTATTATCTCCAAATTAAGCTGTGGCTTCCTCTCCTCACACCCTCTGTCTTTTCAGGCTTAGGGAAAACCTTCCCTTTCCCTCTCCCAGGGAAGTACGTGGGGTGGAGAAGGCCCCAGGCACTTTGGAATGAGGCCCTGGCAAACTCAAGGGTACTTGAGTAATCTGGGCGTCTGTGGTTCGGTTACCTGACGCGGCTGGCATTTCTTCCCAAGTCACGTTCTGTCCCCTCTTTGTGGCTTCACATTTGCTGTGAACTAGAAGGCTGTCATGGAGTCAGGTGGTGGCACAGAGCTGGGGGACGTCCACTCAAAGAGACAGGGCAAGATCCCCGGGTGAGTGACCCAGCGGGCTAGCCTGGGGAGATGGGCTTCCCTCGATGCGATCACCTTCACTTCCGTCCACATCTTACTGGTCTTCTTTGACCTGACGAGAGTTGGTCAAGTAATTAAGGAGGCCGCAAAGGCAGGAATTTGTCCCAGTCTCTGAATGAAAGAAGAGGATGTAAGGTTTTGAGCTGGGGTGTCAAGAGCGACTGGACTGAACCGAGGTGAGAGCAGTGTGGCGGGTGAGGCCGAGCATGAGACTGCTTTGCAGGCATCTGAAGAACAGAAGTTCCGATCTTTCCTTTCTCTCCACAGCCGGATCTTAGATCTCTCTCCTTCCCGCTTCTGCCTTCCCAACCGACCCTGACTTGTACTCACATTCAGTACCTCGCTCAGTGCTTCCGATTTCACCAGGCAAGCCCCTCCCCATCTGGTGCTCACTGGGTCCCAGCTGTGCGCTTTCCCCTTGTCCCCCACCCACCCCCACCCCGCGCCAATTCCAGGAACTTCACAAACCAATCACCAAGAACAGAGCCTGTTCACAACAGACAGCACACGGTTTCTGTCCAGCTCTGCGGCCTTGGGCAGCCTTCCGGAAAAGCCCTGGCTGGTTCAGCCACAAACACTGCCCTGCCTTTCATAAACACCGCTGTGGAAGATCCTGAACTCAGGAGGGCAAGGGCAAGGTTGGGCTGTGCACAGGCACTTCATTTCATGGTGTGTGTGTGTGTGGGGGGGGGGTGCCGAGCTAGCCAGGGTCCAAGGCACAGGACTTCCCACTCAGGGATACTACTCACTTCAGAGGCCTTGGAAAAGTTATTTTAACCCCCTTTTCTTTGTTTTTAAATAGATCAGAGATTTTTGCTGTTAGTTAACAAATAAACTTTGTGCAAAAAAACTAATAGAATGATCTTTATCCCCCCTAACTAAAGGAACACAAAATTCCAGGAAAGAAATGGACACAAGTGTATGAACAACAACAATCACAAAGAAATAAAAAAAAGAAGGACACAATTGCTCCTCGGCATGGTGGGGGGAAAAGTTTATTGTAGATAAAAAGGAGAGCTTAGCCAGAGACAGAGCTATCTGGGAGAGTCCAGAGTAAACATGACCCTGAGCCATGTGAGGACAGGGAAAGGGAGAGGGGAGAGCCAGGAGACCAGGAGACCAGGAGACCAAGAGGCCAGGAGGGTAAAGAGTAAACCAAAAAGAGCCAGGTGACCAAAATGGCTGGGAAGGGCAGCCCAGTCCCTGGGCTAGAGAAGTTTAGGGTAGGGGGCAGGGTACGCCAGCCCTGTAACAGGAAGGAACTGAGGGATGCTGGGAGAGCCTGGCAGCCAGGTCTGTTTTGATGTCCAATAGGCACCTTAACCATTTGTCTCAGGTTTGGGGCCTAACAGTGTAAAGCACATAGGCCCATGCATTATCCAGGCAGAACAGGGCAACAGCCCCGTGGGCAAGAGGGTGTTGGTGTGTGTACTTCTGGGTCCCCACGATGTTGTGCTTGGACGAAGAACTAATCCTCAAGAAGTCATTCTTGAATGGGTGAATTTGGCAATATTTACCAGTGTCCTCCGCTTGTGCCAACCACTGTGCTCAGAGCTTAGTGACGGCCCTGCCCCGAGACAGCTCACAGTCCAGGCAGGAGATGCAGGAGATATGCTCCTGAACAAGCTCTCCTTACAACCCGTGTGAAGAGAGCATCAGCAGATACTAGGACAGACAAGAGTGGCAGCCAAGGGAGTAAAGGTTTCCAGAAGTCTCTGGGAACATTAGAAGAAGCAAGAGGGGCAAGAGGCGGAATCTTCCATAGAAGGAAAATATACTCAAAAGCCTGGAACATCGAAGCAGGGACGGGAGCCCAGCTCCTACACGGCAGGACCAGAGTTGCAGCACTAGGTGATGAGTCAGAAGGGGGAAGCTGGGAAAGGAACGGTGTAGGCTAGGTAAGCCAAACAGAGTACTGTAGGCTCTTTATACCATCTGGGTAGCATATTTCATAGACCTTCAGCTCTAACAGCCTATTTTCTTTCTCATGCCTGAGAAGTTATGTTTTCACGAGCTTACAAATGTAACTCTGAGATGCTCCCCTGTACCTCCCTCCATGCTGGCACCCATATCTCAGAAAGTGTTACTAAGCATGACTACATAATTCGTAATCTAACCTGTTCACTTGGAGAAAGCAAAAGGGTTATTATCAATACCTACACCCAGGCAATGAACTGGACCAAGGAAGGACTCTCATGGGTAAACCTGGGCACCTGCTCACACTAGCCACTGAAGGGTTTTAGAGGCCAGTGGTATGGCCAGCCAGATCCACATGAGTGGATCCGAGTTTTTCTCTCATTTCCTCAGCCAGCAGTGAGACTAGGGGATTGTGGGGCTCTGATGGTCTCCGGGGCCCTTTCCAGCTTCAGCACCCTGTAAATCTGTGTTGGGGAAGCACGTGGGATTTAAGAAAGGTTGGGTAAAACATAGCCTCAAGGAAGTTTTGGGGGTGGACTGCAATTGAACCCGAAGGTCCATACCAGTATCCTGTGTTTTTAGTTGAAACCCAATAAAAGTGCCCAAGAAAAACACTCTCCCAGGAACCTCTGCTCATCCACCCACCCAGGAAGAGAAAGGCGATGCCCAGGAAAACATTCCATTAAAATTAAAGCCCAGGTGCCAGTCAGCCTCTCCCTCAGTCCTAGCCCCTGCCGCCTCTCCCCTGCCAAGGCCAACAGCAAACAGGGAAATGTGGTTGGAGCTGTGGAAGGATGTGAGATCACGGGGACCGCTGGTGCTGCTGGTACAGATGTGTGGTGTTGGTCCTGGAAAATGAAGGAAACGGGATATTCAAACGCTTTTGAAGAAGAACAAAGGACTTACGTGATCTGATTTCAAGACTCATTTTGAAACCACAGCAATCATGGCAGCATGGTTGGTGTAGCAAAGGCAATTGGATCAATATAACAATATAGAGAGTCCAGGACTAGAGTCTAAATGTATAGTAACTTGGTCTTCAATAGACAGAAAGGAAAAACTATACAATAAATTATGCTAAGAAACGGGATAAATAATAAAAACATAATACTTGTTCTATGTTATAAGTAGTAAATAACTCAATGTAGATATGAATCCTAAATACAAAACCTGAGTTATAGAACTTCTAGAAGAAACAAAGGCGAAAAGTCTTTGTGGCTAGGATCAGGAAAATATGTCTTAGATACAATACCTGAAGCACAGAACTATACATTAAAAGTAATTAGTAGCCGGGCAGTGGTGGCACATGCCCCTAATCTTTAATCCCAGACTTGGGAGGCAGAGCCAGGTGGATCTCTGTGAGTTCGAGGCCAGCCTGGACTACAGAGTGTGTTCCATTGGAACAGCCAGGGCTACACAGAGAAACCCCATCTCCAAAAACAAAAACAAAAATAAACAAACAAAAACTGGAGAAAATATAAAAAGAACCTGAAGAAATATTTATAAATCATAGGTCTGTTAAGGGAATTGTGTGCAGATTATGTTTTAAAAAAATCTTTATTTACCTTGCATAACCACAGCAGAATGGCCGATTCTAGGTAATGCACAAAGAAAAGAGGTTAATTTGGCTCTTCATGGGGTGCTGCTCAGGCTGCATCACTGCATGGCGGAGAAGTAGAAAGGCCCCCTCTGTGGTCCGTGTGTATGAACAAGCAAATGAGCGCGCAGGAGACTCAGGCTCACTCTTTGTAACAACAGGCCCTCAGGAACCAGCTTAGTCCTAAAAGAACTGCATTTGTGCCGGGCGGTTGTGAGTTCAAGGCCAGCCTGTTCTACAGAGAGAGTTCCAGGACAGCCAGGACTGTTACACAGAGAAACCCTGTCTCGAAAAACCACAGAGATCCACCTGCCTCTGCCTCTGGAGCGCTGGGATTAAAGGCGTGTGCTGCTACTGCCCGGCTGGTAAAGTGGTTTTATTGCTGTTACTTTGCAGTGAATAGGCAAACTAATCCACCAGAGGATTCTTCCTCAGCAGTAAAACAGAATGATCTACCAGTTTGGTCACATGTCACTTAATTAAAGCTATATATTCTGAGAAATACATCCCTAAGTAAATAGCATAGTACACTTAGGCAAGCTAAAAGGTCTGCACTCGACAATATGTTTTGTTTGTTCGTCCAGGAGATAGTCTTAAACTGACTTTGTAGTTGAGTATGACCTTGAACTCCGGAACGTCTGCCTTCTGCTTCTCAAGTGCCTGGACTACAAACTTGAGCCATCCTCTTGATAGTAAGTCCGGATTTGGGGCAGCACCCTTTCTGGGGCAGGAACAACCTTTTCAAGCCAAGTGACCCCAGCTACTTCTCTGAAGGGAATTCTCCTTTAAATGCTCTACCTAATCTGCTATCCCATTCCAGGTTTATCAGATGGATCTAGAGACCTTCCGGGAGGATGTTTACAAAGGACTTCTAGTGTTGCTGAGAACCGAGAGAATGGGAAAGATAGTGTTTCTGAAGGGCAGTCTCAGGGGCGGTGAGACTCAGACATAAAAGGGCCTTTCTTTACCTTCCAACAGGTTGTCTGTCCTAACGAGGTGGTGGGCGGACAGATGGCCACAGGGGTGAGTCGTTCCCTCCTAATCTCTGGAGCCAGCAGAGATTGTCTTTTAGGTTGAAGTCTTGCTCTCATGGCAGAATTAGTTACTCCAAGATTAAAGCCTACTGCTCTGCCTCTGCCTCGGTCAGCTTCCTTTAGGGTCATCATATTTCTGTCAGGGGTGGAGGTTTGTGGGGAAGAATGTTGGAGTCACTTCTTTAAAAGGCGATGGCTAGCTTAGCCAAGGAATCATCACTATATGTGCAGCAGCAGCCGTGCAAAAAAAACAAAAAACAACAACAAAAAAATGTACCTGAGTACCCATTAAGGGGGTTATAATCATGACCCTCAGGTCGGTTGTTTGAACTCATTGTGTGAGACAGACCCCCACACCCAAGCACTATTGACTGTTATAGCCAGCATCAGAAGCAACTCCATTCCAGAAAACACTCTAGAGCAGTGGTTTCCAACCTTCCTGATGCTATGACCCTTAAATACGGTTCCTCATGTTGTGGTGAGCCCCAACCATAAAATTATATCTGCCGCCATTTTGTAACTGTAATTCTGTGATTGTTGTGAATTGTAATATCTCATGTGTGACCCCTGTGAAAGGGTTATTTGATCTCTGTGGGGGTCGCGACCCACAGGTTGAGGATCACCGCTTTAAGACCTTTTTCTTCGCTTTGCTCACAAGATTTTGTTTTGCTACGTAGACCAGGTTGACCACACATCCTTTCGCCTCAGTCTCTGGACACCAGGCTTTTTCCCCCTTTTCTTCATTTGTTCTAGTTCGTTCTCTCTCTCTCTCTTTCTCTCTCTCTCCTTCCTTCCTTCCTTCCTTCCTTCCTTCCTTCCTTCCTTCCTTCCTTCCTTCCTTCCCCTAGAACAGTACTTCTGCAGTCAACCTTAGGAAAACATTTTTCTGTCTCAGAAGGAAGACTTCATTTTATCCCAGTAAAAGACTGGTTTTTGTCATCATAATTAGGCAGGGAAGAAATGATTCCCAATGAGCTGTGTAAGTGTAGTTGGTTTTAATGAACAAGCTCCACTTTGGAATTGTTAATCTCTATGTCTTACATAAATGGATTTCAGCAGCGAGTTTCCCCTCCGCCTCCAGTGAACACTCCCAGTGTCTTATGGAAAAGAAAATGAATTTGTCTGCCCCCCCCCTTTTTTTTAAAAGCTAAAAGCCGTACTGTAAAAGAGAAAGACTTCGTTCGTGGCAGCCTCTGTGGGATCACAGAAACTGCAAAGGAGACCCAGAGTTCCCCTGCAGGTGAAGGGCAGCAGGGAATGGTTCCAGAAGGAGCAGGAGAGAACAGTATTCCTTCCAAGGCTTAATCACCAGGGAAGAGACCCTAGTGCAGGGCTCTAACCTCGGAGTCAGTAATGTGAAAAGGTTGGACCGCCAGATTTTATTTCACAGCTCTTCTCAACAAAGTTTTTTTAAAAAATTAGACTATTTTAGAGCATATATTGTTTTGTTCATCATCGTTGTTGTTGTTTAAAGGAAAGACAGCATCTTTCAACATTTTGCTGAAAAACAGTCTGGGTACAAAGAGCAGCAATGAGATGCTGAGGATTGAGTCATATCTCACCTAAAACAGCCTTCACCACCCTGGCAACTTCCACCCCAGGGTGGTGCATGGCTGAAACCCTCATCCCCAGGTAAAGGGACCTCTACGCTTCCCCCCACCCTCCCCACGACCCCCTCTAGATTGCTGGTGTCACTGAGCAGGAGGGGAGAGAGCTCTGAATCAATAGAATGCTGTTCTGATTGAGTGGGATCAGCAGCCAGCATGACCGAGTGCATTGTTCTGCCCTTTTCAATCAACAGTTTTCAATCGAGAAGACACAGAGATGGCTCAGAAGGAGGTCACCAAGGGGCATGTGGGCTTCGCTATGGTCCTGGGCTTGAGTTTTACGACAGCAGAGAACACACATAGTCAGTCCAAGGGAGTAAGGGAATGATACCCAATGAAACCGTGGGCATGGGTGCTCTCCCCAGCCCACTGAAAATGAGAAGTCTTAGGTTTGCCTAGTGAAAAGGCCCAACTTTTTCTCATCTGAACCCTTTGGAGCCGCAAGTTTGGAGAAGCTTTTGTCTACCAACGTGCTGTCTTTAGTAAGTAATAATTCCATTTCCCACTAACCATAGCTACCAACATCAGCAGTTGCCTTTTATTGCAGGCTTGCCCCAAGTGTCTCCAAGACACTGTGAGGTGGATGTGACTGTCCTTTACAGATGAGGACCTTGGGCTTCTGCAAGATCATGGAGCTCCAGCAAAGCCTTCAGAGTAGGACGTAGATAGTCTCAGAGCTGCCCCTACACCTCTTTGCTACCAAGGCAAGGATTTCTCAGGACTCTTTCTGGGAGCCACAT
Source organism: Onychomys torridus (assembly GCF_903995425.1). Taxonomy (NCBI): domain Eukaryota; kingdom Metazoa; phylum Chordata; class Mammalia; order Rodentia; family Cricetidae; genus Onychomys; species Onychomys torridus. The sequence continues at coordinate 10,674,746 of NC_050454.1, forward strand.
AACTCAGTCAGAAGCAGAGAGAGGAGGCCCATTGAAAGATCTCAGGGAGGACTTAGAACTCCTGACCCTCTTGCCTCTCTCTCTTTGGGGTGCAAAGGTCACTGATGTGCATGCGTCACCACACCCTGTTCAGTCAGAACTGGGAATCCAATCCAGGCTTTGTGTATGTGAGGTAACCAGTCTGCCAACTGGAGGCTCATCTCTAGCTCCCCAAAGGGAGGAGCATCCTAACCAGAATGGGCGAAGGTAAAGACATGACAGGCTCTTGGCAGTTTTGACAACTGCTCACAGATTCTCTAACACCCCCCATGCCAGCACCCCCCCACACACACTCCCACACTTCCATCCCCACCCCACCCACCTCCACCTCCACCCCCACAAGAGCCATTGACACCTTGAACAACCTTTAGATGTCTGTGGGTTTGGAGACCACAGACTGATTGTTTCATTCTGGATCAAGGGCCTGGAGAGTGGGACTCCCAGTTTCTCTAATGGCAGCGCCCTGGAAAATAAGAAATAGATGGGCTCAGGGAACAGTTACTTTACAATTTTTTTTAGCTCTGTGTGTGTGTGGTGTGGTGTGGTGTGGTGTGGTGTGGTGTGTGTGGTTGTGTGTGTGTGTGTGATGTGGGTGTGTTTGTTGGTGTGTCTGTGTATGTGTGGTGTGTGTGTCTGTGTGTCTGTATGTCTGTGTGGTGTTCTTGAATGCAGGTGCCAAAGAACAACTTCCAGGAGTGGAGATCCAGGGATGGGATTCAGTTCACCAGGCTTCTGTAAGCGTTTCTACCTGCCAAGTCATCTCACTGGCCCACCGTATTGCTTCGTATTTTCCTTATTTTTCTGAAGTTTTCATTCCTTAGGATTCTACTTCTGACTGCTTATGATAAACTGTTTGAGTAATAGATATCAGATATCTCTCTCTCTCTCTCTCTCTCTCTCTCTCTCTCTCTCTCTCTCAGTTCCTTGAGTTGTATGATGTTCCCAATTGTGACTCAGCTCCTATTGCCAAGTGCTTCCTAACACTTTGAAGCAACCCGGGATCTGAACCGACTGACCAAGCCCGGCAGGGCCATCATCAATCATTAGTGACATTCTGAAGTGTGCTTTCTCAGACTTCAGGTTGGGCATAGGGCTGAAGAAATGATATATTTGAATGTTCTAATTGGGACGAAAAGATCAGTGTCCAAAGACCTCTGAAGCAAGCTGGTGTTGATAATAATGTTTGAAAAACTACCTTGTCTCTCAGGTAAAAGGCCTGGGGCCCCATTCCTGTCGACTGTGAGCCACTGTAGACTGGCCAGAGTCTCTTTGACCCTGTGATTGCAGTGTCGGATACACACTGATGCTTCGGAGTCTGAAGGAAATGTCGGCTTTAATTAGGAACAATAAAGGCCAGAGCGGCCAGAGCGGCCAGAGCGGCCAGTATCACAGCAGAAGACTGGCTGGGCAGGGAGAGGTTATTGGAGGTGGGCAGAGGACCCCCTCTCCTTGGAATCTTCTGAAGCCCCCATTTCCATCTTCATGGTGGTCTCATAGAAGGAGCAGGCTTCCTCTGACACACTGGCTCTCGAAGAACCTCTCCAGGTGTGGAAGGGAGACAAGAATGTTGAAAGTTTAAAAAGAAAAGAAAAAGTAACGGAGGCATCTATGAGGCTTGAGGCTGCATACAGTCCTGAGCCCTGTTCCCTGCCTCTGTGTGCCAAGGAACACACCCCACCCTCCGTATCCTCTGCAGAGCTGAGTCAGAGACCTCAAACTCTTAGCGTCTGTAGTCTGATGAAATCCCTCTCAAGCTACTGGTGTCGAGCTAATCCAGGGTTTTTATTCATAGTCAGAAACATTTCCATTAGCCTACAACAAGAAATAAGGTTATACCATATCCTTAAGACACCAAAAAGAAATGGTATAGATGTATATGTCTCTTTTTAAAGCTGACCTTGGGATTAAAGTTTGCTCTCTTGTACTTGAGGAGTGACCTTCCCTTAAGGCCACTCTCAGAAAAACTTCCATTTTGCAACCTGGGAGGATGTGTCAAAATACGGTGCCCAGGTTTGCCAGAAGCTAAAGGCCATGAGCGAGACACTGCTGTCTCAGCTTCACCGTTTTGTTAGCTGTGGTGGTATTGTGTTTCCCAAAATTTTGTACACCCTAATAAACTTATCTGGGGTCAGAGAACAGAGCAGCCACTAGATACAGAGGCCAGAAAATGGTAGCACACACACCTTTAATCCTATCACTTAGGAGGCAGAGATCCATCCAGATCTCTGTGAGTTTAAAGCCACACTGGAAACAGCCAGGCATGGTGACTCACGCCTTCAATACCAGGAAGTGATGGCAGAAAGCAGAAAGGTATCTAAGGTGTGAGGACAAGGAACTAGAGCTGGTTAAGCTTTTAGGCTTCTGGCAGCAGTTCAGCTGAGATTCATTCTGGATGAGGAATCAGAGATTTCCAGTCTGAGGAAACAGGATCAGCTGAGGAATTGGTGAGGTAATGTGGCTGTGGCTTGTTCTGATTCTCTGATTTTCCAGCATTCAGCCCAATAACTTGGCTCAGGTTTGATTTTATTAATAAGAACTTTTAAGATTCATGCTACAGTTAGTTGCAATAGCCCAGGTTGGGTTTATAACTAACTCTGTAATAAAATGTATGGAAGAAAGGTATATGCTAAACCCACTTTGATATATGTGCTAGGTCTGGGTGAAGTCTCTTTTTTGGACCTTTTTAAGAAAAAGATTTTGGGGTCTCCAAAAAGTGTAAAGCCCATCCTTAGAGTACTATAGCCTGCTGGAAAGCTGTTTGTGGTAGTCTGAGCCTATAGTCTTAGCTACTCTCCTGAATAGCTGAGGCAGGAGAATCACTTGAGGTGAGGAATTCCAGACCAACCTAGGCTACACAGCCAGATTCGCTTCATCTCAAAAATGAATAAATAAAATAATAATAAAATGGGCATGTAGCTGAGATAATGTCCTACCCCTAGTATGGCTACAGAGATAACTAGGTCCAAAGCCAGATATGATGGTTCATGCCTTTAGTCCCAGCACTAGGGAGGGAGACAGAAGCAGGGGGAATCTCTATCAGTTTGAAGCTAGCCTGGTCTATAGAGTGAGTTCCAGGGCAGTCAGAGCTACATAGGGAGACCTTGGAGAGAGAGAGAGAGAGAGAGAGAGAGAGAGAGAGAGAGAGAGAGAGAGAAGAAAAACTAGGTCTCAGTATAACTCAGCTTGGGAAACATTTGAGCTGCTAACGAGGTAGAAGATCTCTCCTTTTAGATGGCTCATCAGCCGCCATAGTCACTACCATAACCTCAGTTCACTCTCCCTAAGGCCCTTGTTGACTCCCCACCTCTCTTATGATGTCCAAGTCTGAAGGGCCACTGCTTCCTACCAAAGTTAATGGGTGCCATGGGTGGGTCTAGAAAACAGTCGCATGGCCTGGGGAAGGGCAGTCATGCCTTCAGGGATCAATTCTTCACACCCAGCGCACAACTGGACCAGGCTATGCCTACTTTAGTCCTCTCAGGCTCCCATAACAAATGACCACCCCCTGGTGGCTTATAAACAACGGATATTTATTTCCTGGTGTGCTGGAGCCTGGGAGTCCAAAATCAAGCTGGCCCGTGATTCAGTGGCTGCCGAGAACCCAAGCTCCACTCTTTCTGGTTTCTCCTGCTATCCTCACACAGCAGAAGAGAGCTCTGTCTCCTGGCCCACATAAGAACAGTAATCTCTTCCTGGGGTCTCTGCTGTCACATCCCACTGCTATCATTTGAATGCTCCTGATGGCCAGCACAGCATTGTTAACAGTTGGGCCTGTAGGGGGCAGGTCAGATGTGAAGGCTGTTCCCCATACATGGGTATGTGCCCTATGCAAAGGAGAAAACTGGCCATGCTTTTTTTTTTTTTTAACCTTTCAGTCTCTGCCCTGTGAGAACACAGCAACAAAGAACTAGGTTGGGAACCAGGGACCGATTCCAACAGACAACAAAACTGGCAAGGCCTTGACGTTCTTGGACTTTCCACCCTCTGGGACCATGAGGGGGAAATCTGTTCTCTATAAATTACTCAGTCCAAGATAATGCTCAGCAGCAGAAACAGTCTAAGACACCCAGGGACCTCACAGAGTGCTTCACGTCTTTGATAGCACACATCCATACGGTCGACAAAGGCCTGTCCGAATGACCTGCGCCATCCACACATGGAGAAACAGGCCCAGAGAAAGGAGGTGACTTATCCAAGGTCACACCAGATATGATCCTTTGAGTCCAGATTTCTAAGTCTTTCCACATGTGATGCTCATCAGCTGTGAGGTGAGGGGTTACTCTTCCCTCGGAAAGACGTCGATGGTAATTTACAACCCCAGAGTGGCTAATGGTAGAGCTAAAAAGATAACGAGGAAGCAACAGTGTTCTCGGAACGGGACTGCTCACCAGCGGGAACATTAAGCCTGATTTGATCACCCCCATTAGAGGCTTCAGCTGAGCGCCGAACGGTGTTTCTTAGGAATTCGTCTGATGGATGGGGTAGGGTGAGTGGCTGAGGATAAAGAGCCTTGCTGAAATGTCCGTCTAGATGAAACGTATCAATTACCAGGACATGAGGATTTGAAAAGCTACACATAATGCAAAGCAGTTATTTTAAGATGACTTCGAATCGTTGAATCCATTTCTCCTTTTTTCACTGCTTTGTAAGTAAGTCAAAGGGTGTCTGAAGCCGGTGGGTCTGTCTCAGGGTGCCAGGTGTTGGGTTTTAGCAACGTGAGCCATGCCCACGTAAAGAGCAGGGAGGCTGAGGCAATGCAGCCCATCAGACCCAACTCCTTCATCTTCCAAACAAGGGGGCTGGGACTCGGGAAGGAGAAGGGACTGTCCAAGGTCACGCAGCAGGACCATCAGGGCGGGGCTTTGAACCGCCCTCCATATTGTGGTCCAGGGTCTTCCTGATGAGCATCTGGAAGAGATGCCCACGCTGTGAGTTTCTGGAGCACAGTTAGGATAGCAGAAGTACAAAGGAGTGGCAGGATCTACTTCCGGCGGCAGTGTGCTTTACAGTGAATTAAGAAGTATTCACTTCTTTTATTTACCCAACTTAAAAATAAAACAAAACAAAACCCGGCCAGGGAACTGGCACACTGGGCAAAGGCTCTGAGATTGATCCCGGGACTGACATGGAGGAAGGAGAGAAATAATCGTGCACATACACAACAATAAAGACATTTACAATTAAACCAGGAAGAAAGAGGAAAGTCAAGGCAGACAGGCAGAAAGGGGAGGGGAGGGGAGAGAGGGAGGGAGGGAGGGAAGGGTGTATGTATAGTGTATAGGTACATATGTAAGTGGTCTGTAGGTATGTGGGGTGTGTGGTCCACAAATATGAAATATGAATAAAACAGTAAAAAATAATGATCACTAAAACTAATTACATTTACGTTTCCTACTAATAAAATGTCTGCTTTTCCACAAGAACAAAGCTCTTCAATCGCATAACTCAATTTTCTCTTTTTTCTCCCCTGAGGTTCCATTGTGTCTTTCAATGATGACGTAGAAGCCCGAGAGCCACAGACCAGAATCATAGCACACTAGAGCTGGATGCCCTGGGGCATCACCAAGTCCAACCTTCCGGCCAACTTAGAGACCCCGGGAGCCCTGGAAAATAAATAGTTCACCATGGTAAATTGCAGAGTTCAGGAAAGAGGTAGGGCCTGCAGACACGGTGGGTCACCCTGTGTCTGAGTTTCATGAACAGCAATGCCTTTTAAAAATATTTTCTGAGTTTGCATATAAAATAGTGGGTTTTATTTTGGTATTTTCTTTAAATAAAGATTTATAACATTATTTTTTAAAATTATGTGTACGTGTATGTTGGAGGGGGGATGTGTACATGAATGCAGATGCCTAAGGCAGCCAGAAGAGGGTGTTGGATCCCCTGGATCTGGAGTTACAAGTGGTTGTGAGCTGCCCAGTATGGGTGCTGGAAACTAAACTCAGGTCCTCTGTACAGTATGTACTTTAAAAAAAAAAAAAAATAGAGTCTCACTATATAGCCCTGGCTTGCCTGGAACTTGCTAAGGCTGGTTTTGAACTCACAGAGATACACTTGTCTCTGCCTCATGAGTTCTGGGATTAAAGACAATAAGCCACCATGGTCAGCAACAAAAAGTACATACCTTAACCACCAAGCTATCTCCCCAGCCCCTCATCATGACAGTTCATACATGTATGTCATTATATATCACTCATATTCATATGTTCCCATACCCTCTACTGCCCCATGTTCCTCCTGCTGGTTTTCCTCCCCCACCAAATCTCTCTCTCCTCTCTCTCTCTGTCTCTCTCTCTCTGTCTCTCTCTGTCTCTCTCTTTGTCAGGCACGCACACACATACACACACACAAATGCACACACCTATAATCTAGATTCTACGTATAAGAGAAAACAAAGATATTAATAATTTTTAAAAATTAGCGTTTACATATATCCCCAGTTCAGAGAGACGCTTATTTCTGTGGGATGTTTTTTCTTACAAAGGGAGAAGATTCGAGAACTTCTGTCTGAAGTTCTACACAACTCACAGAAGACCTACAAGTTCTACAGCACTCAGGGCTACTCTGGGCAGGAAGCCAGCACTGCTCCTGATTCGAGGGGATTTAGGAGAAACCTCAAAGTGAGATTCATAGGGTCTGGATAGCATAAGAACACAGAGAGAAATACCAGAGAAATTAAACCATTGGTCCAGCTTGATGACCCTTCTGTAGTTAGCCAGAATCCCACCTCTGGTCCCAAGGTTTAAAGTTTAAAATCATCATAACATCGTGGCATCTTGATTCCACTTAATTCTGAAAAGCCAATGTCTCTAGGCCTCTGCTAAGCTGGGCGCTCTTCCTGCTGGGACACCATGGAGATGTTGTCATAGATCAGGATAACTAGAAGCAGAGAGAACCCAGCTGGGGCGTCAGGCCCCTATTGGAGTCTGCAGCGCCGGCGGTTAGAAAAAGTGTCTCCAACTTGTAAACACAGCAAATTCAATCTGGAAGTCATTGAGAAAACATAAACATGGAGCCTCACGCAGTCGTGTTTATGCTGTTCCAAGCCTGGTGAAAGATGAGGCTGTGATGCCCCTCAGGCACTGTGCTTTCAAAAATAAAACTCCAAGAACTCCATGCTATCTATCGTGGAGAGCCAATTCCAGCAGAGAGAGCACAGCTTCCCAACAACACCTTATCTGGGCTGCTTTCTGCAGTGGTAGAAACCTGACTTTTGCAAAAAGTCGATTGTTTTGAAGTGGAAATTAACGGTACTGGAACAGTGCCTGAGACAACATCCTCGGTCAGGATTCCGGCTTCCTGGTTCCCGAATCCGTTCTGAATATGGAGCAGGAATTTTGTCTTGATCCCATCACTTAACCAGTAAACAAATGAGAGGCTCTGATGGGGGACGAGATTCGATTTGGGGAACATGTTGGTACCAGAGGGGAAAGACAGACAGCCATTTGATTCGTTCGGTTCTCACGTGGCATACCAGATCGGACACTCTGGGTCAAGGATGACTGTTCAGAGTTGTTTTCTCTGTATCGATTATATACTTTATTCTGCAAACTTAGTGTGAACGAAATGCCACAGGATTTTCTTTTCTTTCTTTCTTTTTATTTGTTTTGTTTTGTTTGAGACAAGGTCTCACTATGCACTTCTGGCTGTCACTATGTAGACCAGGCTGGCCTCAAACTAAAGGTATAAGCCATCATACCAAGCTAAGAGTATTTTTTTTCTTTTTAAATTTAATGTTGTTGTTGTTGTTATTTTCAAGACAAGATCTCATTATATAGCTCTGGCTGTCCTGGAACTCACTATGAGACCAGGATGGCCTCGAACTCATAGAGATCTGCCTGCCTCTGTCTCCTGAGTGCTGGGGGATTAAAGGTATTTGCCATTACACCTGGATAGATTTGTGTGTGTGTGTGTGTGTGTGTGTGTGTGTGTGTGTGTGTGTGTAGAGGGGAGGGTTTGCCTGCATGTATGTATTTGTATCACTTGTGTCCCTGGATCCTGGAGAGGCCAAGAAGAGGACATCAGCTCCCCTAGAACTGGAGTTACAGATGGTTGTGAGCCAGGATGTGGGTGCTGGGAATCAAACCTAGGTCCTTTGAGCAAGCATCAAGTGCTCTTAAACACTGAGCCATCTCTCTAGCTATGATTTTTCTAAAATTCCAATCATCCCAAGTAGGAGTCTATAGGTCCTTGGGTGGCTAAAACAGCTTAGCACGGTGCTCATCCCGGATGTAGTGTGCACAATGGGGCGGGGTGGGGAGACCACAGAAGGTACTGCGTGTGGAAATGGGCCAACAGTCCAAGAGTGCTTGTTGATTTCCAAGCCTTGCTGCGGAGGCCACTGCAGGCTGGCCTCTCTTCTGCTCCTGGATTCCAGCCTCCGCCTCCCAAGGCTCCACCTCTGTCCTGGGACCCTGGATAGAGAAAGAAAGTGCTTGGAGCCTCAACCTTCTCTGCTAATTCTGGGTGTCTCTTGCTCCTTCCCCTCCCCAAACCCCACCCACTGCTCTCACTCCAGCCCTCCACCCCCACCCCAGCTCTCTTCCTGCTGCATGATCACCCCTCAATGCAGAGAGGCTGAAAGAATGACCTAGAGGAAGTTCTGCTTTCAACCCTGTAGTCTTGGGTTAAGGAGCCCCTAAGCCTGATCATGCTCCTAGAATAAGGTGTGGGGTGGGAACAGACGAGAACAATATCAAGGGCTGGATTTATATTCAAGTAGTGGAGTGCTTGCCTGGCATGCTGAAGCCCTAGGTTCTAAACCCCATCCCCAGCGCCACCAGGTATGATGGTCTGTGTCTATAATCTTAGCACACAGGAGGCAGAGGCAGGAAGACCAGCGGTTCAAAGGTCATCTTCAGTTCTAGCAAGTTGGTGGACAGCCTGAGCTGTGTGAGACCCTGTCTCAAAAGCAAAATAAAGAAGCATGAATCTGATCCTCTGTAACTTGGTATGTGGATCAGACAGGAGCCTTTGCCTTGCAGAGTTGAAGGCAAAGGTGAATTCAAAGTCATTTTCTCTCCTCATTCCTCCTCAGCGACTGCAGAATAGCACCCCAAATCTATAGATGGGGAGCCTAAGGATCGGTAAAGTACAACCGTTTGTGTGAAACATCCTCTGAACTTGCCTGCTCTCACAATAGAGGGATACCAGTTGTCCCAGTAACCGCGGTAAGTTTTCCTTCCAAGCGTTGACAACCGACTGACTTCACCTTACCACATGCTTCTGGGTTGACAACCGACTGACTTCACCTTACCACATGCTTCTGGGTCAAGCCCCATTGCTTTAGCTCACTGGTCTGTGAAGTATTTTTGAAAACTCAAAAGATAGTAAACAATCTCCTTACTTTTATTTCCCTTCAACATCTGACAATTTCTGAGAGAGATCCAAGGGGTGATAGAAACGTTTAAATTCTCCAGGGCCTTTTGGTGGTGGTGGTGGGGCGGTCTTTGGGCATTAGTGCTGAGATTCCCAAGGCTGGGGCTCACTCTCTGGTTTGTCTCAATCTGCACCTCCAACAGGGCGGTGGCACTCACCGATGTCAACTTCCTCGTCTCCCTGGAGGCAGAGGCAGTAAACCTCCAAGAGCGACCTTAGTCATTGGGCAAACATTTATTGAGAAGCTGCGGTTTGCCAGGCATTAATCTGGGCATGTGGGAATGCATTCTCAAAGGCTCTGCCCCGACAGAGCTGCTGTCTAGGGGATGTGGAGAGCGGTGCAGCAGGTGATGAATGACCATACTAACCATCATTTAGGTGACGCTGTGTGGCATAAGAAAACAGGACAAAGGGGACGTTCTTCATCCAGCTCTGGGAGTCCCAGGGACACAGACCACAGGGCTCAGGTCCTATTTTAATGTCATCTCCTCAGTCTTTTCTAGCTTTAGGAACATACAGGAAACGTGGGACAGTAAACATGCCTATGCCCTAACAGGTATGCCCATCCAAAAGAGATGGACAGTACAGAGGCCACCTGGCTTGGGACACAGGCCTGAGCCCTATTTCCTACCTGCCATCTACCCCCAGTGTGGTCTTTCCCACATAGCTCCACCTCTCTGCACCCAAGCTGCCCTTTGTAAGATGAGACATGGCTTTGGAGCGGTTCCCTTTGCTCCTACCCATTGCAACTTGGACTCTAGTACACACATTTTATCTGGACGGGGGAAAAACCCACAAAAATATTATCAAGAGACTTTTGAAAGAAAAATTTTCCCAAGCACCGCCACTCTCTGGGGACTTACCCTGAGTTGCACAGCCTGTTAAGTTGTAGCCTGCACTGGTGAGGGAAATGGATCCATGTGCTTAAGTGATTCATGGCAGCTGGTAAACAGCAGGTGATCTGACCGAACTCAATGTGCCCTGCTGACCCAGCCACCCCAGCTTCTCCTCTGGGAGCCCTGTCTCCTCATCTCCAGCTACCAAAGGGCAACATCTGGGTCATCAGAGGACTCCTAGGACCCAACGCCGGCACCTTCAGCTGACCTCTAGCATGGGTACTGCTGGACGTGTTTTTCAGTGTTTAGTCTCTCTCCCTGCTCCCCACCCCCGACACACACCCTGAGTCTTTTTCACCTACTCCTGATGGTCTGTCCTCCTGTAAGCAGATTTCAGCAGGTTCTGTAAGAAAACTATACTTAGTCTACAGCCCAATGTGTATAAATCTGGTTGTTTCAACGAACTTATGGATGTACAAAAAAGTAAGAAAGAGGTGGACTGCAACATTATTTATAGCAAGAACACAAATAGCCTTAAGTCCCAGTGATTGGAATGGTCTTGTCAGTTTCCTATTACTACGACAGCATTCTTGAGACTGGACGATTTATAAAGACTTTTATTTAGCTTGTGGTTCTGGAGGTAGAAGACCAAGAACATGCTACCAGTGTCTGCTGGTGTCAAGGCAGCCAGAAGTTGCAAGGGCAGATGGGTACAAGGAAGAACCAATGCACAGGGGGCAGTCCACTCAAGGGGTAACTCAGTCCTATGGAAGCAAGAACTCTCCCGAGGAAGGCACCCGTCCTTCTGAATGGCCAGGTGATGTCTTCAAAGCCTTACCTCCCTACACCACTGCAAGGAAATCCCATATGATTTCTGCTTAGAGTTGAAAAGAGCAGACCCAAGCTACAGCACCATGTGTCCATGAGATACTAAGCAGCAATGTTAGTGAGGACTCTTACAAAAAGCCTTTGGTTACAAAGAACATGGAAAGTAATTGATGGTACGTTGGTGAAGTCCAGAAGGAGGAGGATTTCTGGTCGTGTTAGATGAGCCTTGAATCTGCTTCTCTACTCTCTACAGCTGTAACCTTCCTCCTCAGTGGCTCCTCCTGTCATGTCCAGACTTCTAGAGTACTGGTGGGCCTCACAGGGACACAGCATAGACCAGAGAGAAGGAAAGAGAGGTCTCCTGTTCCTTCGTGCATCCAAACACATCCTGGACTTTGGTGTTGCTGATGCCATCCTAGAGGGATTTCTGGGGTTTGTGCCACCCAGGAGCCATCCTTAGAGCTGGGATGGTCACCCCACCCGAGGCCAAGGATGTTCCCTAAAGGGTGAGAAGCAGAATTGAGGGGACAGAAAAGTGTGGCAGCTGCATTCTACAAAGTCACGTGGGAATCTTGAGGGCAGAGGATGAGGGTGGGTAGCAGCAGGGAGAAGACACAGTGGGTGGCAGAGGGCGGCTGCTGCCTTTGCTGTCTCTAGAAAGACAGGCATCAGAAGAATCAAGGAGGGATTTCCCGAATTCAGGGAGTGGTCACTAACTACATTGCATTTGAAGAGTTGGGAGGGCGTAGACAAAGAAGTCTTTGGGTAAAACTTAAGCAAGGGTCAAAAATCCTAGTGAGTAAGAGAGGTAATACTTTAACTCAATAGTTTTATAAATAAAAATTGATGGCAACATTCATGATGTATAAAATATTATTGGGTAAAAATAAGATTTTTTCCCCCTTTTTGTTACAGTCTCTGGTGCAGCTCAGCATGACCCTGGATGTAGCAGGCCATCAGGTCTCAAAATTATAACGCTTGAAAAAGAAGAAGTTAATAGGAGAAGGCATTGGTGTAGGGTAGACATCAAGGGACTCACTTCAGCACTGACAGACATAATTAGGTCCTCAAGTGCAGCTCATCCTTTATTTCAACTGGCATAAGGATAAAGGACAGGTAAGACAGTGTGTGAGGAGAGAGTGTGTGCTGCTCAGGGCTGAGACCACCACATTCAGTCTCTTTTCAGAATAAATGTTTCTCCTCATCAGATGGATGGGGCTGGGGCAGGGGAGGCAAGGAAGAGCCCACTGCCATGCAATCTAAACAGTAGATCATACTTGCCATTGTCCAGCCTTCCCCTGGGGTCAAGACCTAGCTACTGTGTGATGTTATATCCCACCCTCTACCTCACACAAAGGCGTCTCCTCCTGCAAAGCACTAGGCTTTAGGGTAGAAAATGCTGATGACTCGGAATCCATGACAAGAAAAAGAAGAAAGAGGAAGAGAAAGGCTGAAGGGGATATGGAACACCCAACTAACGAGCCTGAGCTGGGGGGCGGGGAGTAGTGGGGGCGGGGAGTAGTGGGGGCGGGGAGTAGTAGGGGTGGGGAGGGGAGAGAAGGAGAGACAACAGTCTGAGTCAGGTCACTAGTTTCCTCAGTTACGAATCAAATGTTCGTGTGAAATTTTGGAATAGCCAGGGCTACACAGAGAAACCCTGACTCAAAAAAAAAAAAAAAAGAACAACAACAACAACAAAAAACAACAACAAGCCGGGTGGTGGTGGCGCACGCCTTTAATCCCAGCACTCGGGAGGCAGAGCCAGGCGGATCTCTGTGAGTTCGAGGCCAGCCTGGGCTACAGAGTGAGTTCCAGGAAAGGCGCAAAGCTACACAGAGAAACCCTGTCTTGAAAAAACAAAACAAAAAAAATTAAAAATTAAAAAAAAAAAAAAGGAAAGAAAGAAAAGAAAATTGTCCCTCTTCATGTCAGGCTGCAGTGAAAAAACTGAAGTCTGAGGATAGCCCTCTGTTCCATTTTAGTCAGGGGAGAATCTGTAAATCCAAGCCTGTAGCTGCCTACACATGCTCCACACAGCATCCTGACTGCAGACAGGCTCAGAGGTCAGAGTTCAGAGTTGGGGTGAGGGGGCACCGACACAGCACGGATGACTACGGAATGACAGACTGACGACCGCACACACCACCTACCTCTGTAGACCTCCTTAGAATCCAGTGACTCAGAGGCCAGCAAGAGAGCTGGAGATGGCTCTGTGGGTAAAAAGCTGTGCAAGCCTGAGGACCCGAGTTCAATCCTTGGACCCACACTAAAGGTGGAGGAAGAGATCCAACATGGCACTACGCACATGCTGCTGCTGATACCTGAGAATAATACAGCAAATCTTTCATTAAAAAAAAAAAACAAAAAACTGGTGAGAGAACATTTTCTAAGGATTCCCGGCTAAAGGACCTAACTGTTGAGAGAGAAAGGATGGAGAGAAGAGGAAAGGCTGGAGAGGTTAAGATGGAGCCCCAAGAACAACAAATCTTGTTGCCACCCAAATCTTAGTTCCATGGCAATGATTGGTCTTGGGCAAACAACATCCCAGGCAAGAGAAAGGACTTGGAGGCAGGCCACTGCAGCTGAAAGACCTTGAGGATGGTTTCTGCATGTGGATGTGAATGTGGCAACCAGAGTCTCTGTAAGTTCCCAGGGTACCGTGTCTCCCCTCTGTGGGACCATTTCTACACCCTGAACTCGCAACCAGCTGAATCAGTGGATCCTCAGGATGCTGTCTCCCATGAACCCACCCTCGACCACTGCAAGGGCATCATCTCTGTCTCTTTATGTGTAGGAGACTCTTCCAGGAGACTAACAGGCTGTGGGAATAGCCCAGGATGGAGACTCAAGAGAGTCGTTCCACTCATTGGGGAAGATGACAGCCTCTGAGCAGACCTCAGTCTCCTACCGAATGAGGAGGCTATGCGGGCAGGAAGTGCGCTCAGACAGAGTAGCTCTGCAGCCTTATGACTCCCTGAGGACAGGGGGGACACTGGAATTCTGACTCCACAGTAAAGGAGCCCCAGGCTGGTGCTGCTGCTGCTGCTGCTGCTGCTGCCCAGCCCTGTGATGTTCTCATTGCTGGGCTGAAATGACCTCTGATGTCCTTTCCGGCCCAGAGACACACACTTTAAAAAGATTGCTAGAAATGACATCAGAGTCTCCTGGGGACGAACCTTTCTTTTAAATGTCATGGAAAAAGAGGGCAGGGCAAATCAGATTTAAGAACTGGTTCCAAATGTAACTCTCCTGATGGGAAATACAATCCCCATAATAAATAAACTGACTTGAGAAGGCGAGTTCTTTTTCCTTTCATTTCAACTCCCCAGTATCTACAGGAAGGGTAAGAGGGCCAGGCAGGGAGGGAGGGAAGTGCTTCTCCCCAGAGACATTCTGAAGTGATTTATTGTGTAGGTCACAGCCGCCCCTGTTTGGGCCGGTTTCAGTTCGTTAAGCTCCACTAAGCTTAGGTATTACGGGATCCTTCCCTGGGACATTGGTGTTGGAGAGGAGGAGGAGGGCGGAGGAGGAAGCTGAGTGGGCTTTTCTTCTTTTCTTTTCTTTTTTTAAGCCATGGAGCTGCCTCCGGCCTTGTCTAAATCCTGCAACAATTCTGTTTGTCTTGGTCTTCTATTGAAGTTGCTGGCGTTCCTGGCCTTCTCTGCCCCATTGCTCAGTGTTTGCTTATGGCGGCCGAGTAGAAAATTGTCATGTCTGTAACTGGGGTTGGTTTGCTGATTGTGTGACCACCTGGTTGGCAGGAGGCAGGACAAAGACAGTAAATCCACCCCCACCCAACCCCACTCCCCCACCCCGTGAGGCTGGCGCTGTGTACTGGGGGAGGAAGAGGAGGAGACCGGGAAGATGGAGGGGCTTTTGTTTGTTTGTTGCTGGGCAAAGAGTCCAGTGAAGTTGGAATCATTTTAATTGGGATGATGGAGCACAAGTTCGCACTCGAAATGCCCCTGAAACTCAGGAATTTCTCAATAAACAACTTTATACTTGATTTGCGATGTTTGAAGCTGTGTGTGCAGTTTCCAGATGTTTTCCAAAAGGTCCCGAGCTCCCGGGGTTCACACACTGCCTCACGACATCCCTCTGGTCTGCAGAGACACACAGCTGTTTTAGCAAAAGAAAATTATTTTCTTTTAATTTTACAAAGTACCACATTCAATGAGTACCTTTCATCCAGAGGGACCCTATGATGTTCAAAGGGTTCAGAATTATCAGTTCCCCCAGCCCCCACCTTCTGCCATCATACACAGAAAATATTTAGCATCTGTACTGCACTACCACCCAAATGCTCTAAATTGAAGGAAGATGTGCTTCTTACACTGAATTACTGAAGGGATTTTCAGAGGAGAGCTCAGGTTCCTCGGCTGGGCCTGACATCACTATAGGAAAACCCTTTCATTATGCCAAGCACAAGGGGATATGGCTCCTTCATATAAGCCCGTTACTCTTCATCTTGCCTTAGAGATGACATTCCATTCTTTTGTAACACTCAACTGCCATGAGTAGTAGTAATTAATAATGATGATGATGATGATGATGATGATGATAATAATAATAATAATAATAATAATAATAGTATCTGGCTTTGATAGGGTCTTATTCCATGACAGACCTTGAGGTCAATGCTTGGTGTCTACCATTCCTTTTAATCTTCACAGGAACATTAGGGGAGGAATATTTTTGGTACCCAACCCATTTTATTAGAAAATGCAATTCATAGAGTATAGGTGCTGAGCCAAAGATCCATTAGAATTTGAATTCAGATTGGTGTGGCTCAGAAGCCATGCTGTTGGTCACTTTGTCCCACTTGTCCAGGCACCAAAGAACATGCCACACAGTGACAGTGTAAATTACCGGACCTGCTATGCATAGAGCCGTGTGTCAGAGTTGGAGAAGAGAGATGACTATCCCATGCCCCACGCTAGCATCCCCACACTTGTTGCTGAACCCACTGACAGCGTGATTAGTTGTCCCAGCCTTATCACAGGTGTGGGACATGGATTTCCGGGTGAATTCCGAAGTTCCAGGCCACTGCTGTGTACACACCTTCAGCTGCATCAGTCAAGGGTCATTAAAGAAAAGACTTTATAGGTGCAACTAAGTCAGCTTTAGGAGAAAGAAGTCAGCAGAGCAGACCTGACTTCACCAAAGGAGTCCTTTAAATCTGAGCCTCAGAGAGAGAGACGGCAGAGCCATTTAAAACAGATGGTGTGACTTCTCGAAGAGAGGGGCCTCCAGCTGACAGCTGATGATGACCCGCATTGTGAAGACAAGCTGGATGAGCAGAGAAAGAGGCTTCAGTCTGTAGATACTTGAATCACAGCCCCTGAGGCCCTGAGCAGAATCTCACTGTGCTGTGCCCACTAACTGTAAGTTAACAGGGACCGTGTTTCACGAAGCTTGGTGTGTGCTCATTTGTTATGAAGTCATAGAAACGTAGTGGACCAGAAAACAACAGAGATGGTCGGTCACTTTGGACAGGTGGACACACCCTGGTGACCTTGATGCTGTTGGGAAACCTGGGTACCGCTCCTAGAGGGAATGTTCTGCCCTGTAGGAGGGCAGGATTTGGAGCAGGGGCGTGGTGGGTAGGGGGGTGGAGGGAAGGCGGGAATAACAGGCACTGAGAGGGACACACAATACTGAGGCAGGGGCTGGAAAATGCAAGGGCTGACCAAAAGGCAGCACCAGGAATTCCACCTTAAATACTCGGGGCTGGAGACTCTGTAAGTTCAGCATTTGGAAAGGTCTGTTTAGAACTGTGAAGATAAGCAGTGAGTTTAACGGGCACACGTGCACACGTGTGCACACACACCTGAGGAAATAGGGAAGTTACATGTTCACACATGGTTTGGCACTGACACAGCAGCTCCATCTCTTCCCAGCAGTGAGCGTCATGGCATGGTGTGGAGTGTGGCACAGCAGTCGGAGCTTCGGGACAACAGGCATAGTCAACCTCACACTGTCACTGCAGTCCTCGTGAACGGTTTGTCTTGCATCTCCAATAATCGCTTAAAACATGTTTGCCCTTAACAGTGACACGTTTGCAGACGAAATTAAGATGGAGACCTTCCTGCATGCTGTCTTTGCCCATGGGTATCTTCAGTTTGAACAGTGGTTCTGAACCTACAAGTCACGACCCCTGTGGGGACGACAGACCCCTTTACAGGGTCGAATATCAGATATCCTGCACATCCGATGTTTACATTACAATTTGTAATAGAAGCAAAATCACAGTTATGAAGTAGCAATGAAATACTTTCCATGGTTGGGGGTCATCACAACATGAGGAACTGTATTAAAGGGTTGCAGCATTAGGCAGGCTGAGAACCACTGCCTTAGAAGATCCTTGAGGTAGGGGGGAAAATAAGCATCATGGGGGTCAGTGAAAAGATTGCCCAGGATAGGTGGGCCAGCTGGAAGGTCTTACTTCCTCAGGCTGAGTAGGCTGGGCTCACTGGAGTCCTCGGCGAACATCTACTTAGCTAGGGGTCAGGGAGGCCTGCCAAACCTCAGTCCCCCTTCAGGCCACCTGAGTCAGACTCTGCAAATCCCAAGACCCCCAGGAAACAGTGACCACCGGGAACTCACCCCAGCCCTCCATCTGGGGTAATACTGACCCTCTCTAACCTTTCTTTACAATTCACTTTAAAAGTTCAGCAATCAAACACTCAGGCAAGCCAGACCACAAAACTCTCACTTGGCAAGAGATCGCCTCCTTTCTAGACAGCTGGCTCTTTACATGTTTGAACAAACTGGCATTATCCACGAGCGCTAATGGTCTGAAGTCAGGCTTAAAACTCAGCAAAAATAAACTTTCCAGGAAAGTCCTGGCACACCCAGTTTCCAAACTCATCATCACAGAAACATTCTCCAAGCGGTGGCCTGTCTCCCCATGTCGAATGCCACTGCCCAATTTGGGGCAGGTCCTATTCTGACCTTGAATTAACCCACACACACGTGCACACACACACATACACACAAACACACCCACAGATGA
This sequence comes from Onychomys torridus, assembly GCF_903995425.1. Lineage (NCBI taxonomy): Eukaryota > Metazoa > Chordata > Mammalia > Rodentia > Cricetidae > Onychomys > Onychomys torridus. The sequence continues at coordinate 10,692,842 of NC_050454.1, forward strand.
AGAAATAGGGAAGATACACTTAGCTGGAGCTGTCAAGAAATCTTTGGAAAGTCCGGGATTTTATTTTTGTACAATAGATACCGAGCTTCTGACTCAAATGTTATTCTAAAAGAGGAACTTAAGATGTCTTACCTTGGTCACTGGGTCAATGAGACATATTTGTGAGTAGGAAAAGTAGGATCTGGTGTGTCCTTCATATGACACAATGTTTGCCCTTTTCTCCTTTCTTAAGTGATCAGAAAGCTTAAACTCAAATTATCTACATCTTTTGGACCATTTACAAATCCCACGAATGGATTCTTGTGTTTGTTTGTTTGTTTGTTTTTCAAGACACAGTTTCTCTGTGTAGCCCTGGCTACCCTGGAACTCACTCTGTAGACCAGGCTGGCCTCGAACTCGCAGAGATCCACCTGCCTCTGCCTCCCGAGCTCTGGGATTAAAGGCGTGTGCCACCACTGCTGGAGGGACATTGCTTTTGTCCTGAGTTTGGAAGTCACATTATCACTTGCTCTTGCTCAAGTCCTGCCGAAAGAGGAGCATTGGGAAAAGAGACCCCAGCAATAACCATCTCTGGAAAATTGTAATCTATACTAGCATTGCATCAGAAAATTGGTGCCACATCTGGACTAGATAATTCCAAGAAGAGTCCGGAAAGGTGCTCCTTAAGATACAGCGGCAGAGAGAACAAAGACAAAAGCTGGGAACGCTAGAGGCCATTTGTAATCAAAGAATCGCCAGTGTCCCTCCTGATTCGGAAGCAATAAGCTAAAGCGGGAGTTACATGATGTTGGAGGAAGCACTTGGAAAGCTCCTGGAGAGCAGAAATGTCATAAGCGTGCAGCAGTTTACCACACTGTCCTCCTTCAGTCCCCCACCCCCACCCCCACCCCGCTCCCTAAGGGCTGAGGCTGACAAGAAATCCTAAGGCCTGATGCCCAACTGACCAGCTTTTGCAGAAGAGAGCATGGTGGGGAAAAGTGGAGAGGCCACATAAGACAGATGTATGTCTGGTAAGTATTCACAGTGCAGGAGAGATAAAGCCGTAGAAACGTCTAGCAGTGTCTACTACCACAGGAGGGAGATTCTGAGCTATGCCTGTGCCGTGGTCCAGGAGATATGGTGTGGAAAGGAGCTCATATTGCCAACAGTTCACTGGATGCCGGGGTACCAACCTGTATTTGAGGGATCTGTAAATAGAATCCACGATTGAGTCCCAGGCTGTGGAAAAGGTGTTATGCACCTGAGCAATGCAGACCCAGGTCACATAGCATCACCAGACACTAGCAGGACTCACCCTTGACGGATGGCCCATGAAGATGTTCCAAGAGCAAGTGTGGCTCTTTGATGTAGCTGTAAGAGCCCATGTTAACCTGTAAGCCCCACTTGCCCAGGAACACAATAACTTCCTGGAATGCTGGGAGCTGCAGTTCTTAGGAAATAATGAGCCACATGTTTTCACTCTCCTAAACAATTTTGTTTGACCCACCTGCACCAGAAGTGTTTGATCACATGTGGGCAAGAGGTACATAGGCAGGAAATAGGTTAGAATGTATGCTTGCCCCTGATTGGACCTGATGGGAAATGCAATGGGTGTAGAATTTGCTTTTTTTAAGTCCTTGCAAAACGTGACTCATGGCCATTCCCTGGGAACCCAGGGATGGACCTGGCCACAGTCCAACGACCTGGCCAGTATTTAATTAAAGTTGGCTTCAAATTTGGCTCAGAAGTGTGGAACTGGTTTTCTTTTAGCAATCTCAAGAACATTAGCAGGGTGAAGGTGAGATGGGGACATTTGCAAGGAGCAGACCAGGTGATCTGTGGGTTCTTCTCTGCTGCCACCACATGCCAGTAGAGTCTGCTTGCTCCCTGGGGCTGATTCTTCTCTGTCTGAGTGACAGCTCCAGACCTGCTCTTTCATCTGAAATTCTCCCTCTTCTCATTACAGTTCCCCCAACACACACCCTCAACCTCTCCAGTCTAGAGGACCTTCATCTAATTCACGGGTAAGGAAGTCTGGGTTTTAATTTCTTTTCCTAAGTGATCTGCTATGTATGGCATAAAAATATAATCTCAAAGGTCTGATTCTGTAACTCTACATTCTTGACTTCAGAAATTCAAAAGCCCAGGTCTAACATAGCTGTTCTCTATATTCTGTAGACCTTATGTCTCTTCTTGGAGGTAGGCGGTATAAAATTTGGCCCTAGTAATTTTAGGCTGTTGAATGTCACAGGGTGTTTATTGGTGGTGATGTTGTATAGTGGGGGATGTCTCAGAGGAGAAATATTAACCAATCACAGTTTAACCCAAGAGATGCAAGAACCTAAAAGATTACTTATAAAGGGGTTAAAAACATGCCGACCTCACTCTTTGAAGAATGAAGAATAAACTTGCAACCGGAAGAGATGAAAGAAGTATTTGGAGAAGACAGAAGAGAATTCAACGAGCATTAGGGCATATTCAGGAAAAAGACAGAGTGTGATGTGCAAGGAGGCGGGTGAATTTGAATACACAGGAAACAAATTCCAGAAGGACAAAGTCAGCCAACTGGCAAGGAATCTTGTAGGAAAGATTTCCCTGGGCATTGGAAACCCACAAAAGGATGTGACTTCAGTAGGGCACCGTGTCTGGTCTGCGCTTTAGGACAGTCAGTGTGTGACAGTGTCTAGGACATGGCGACCGTGGTTCCAGTAGAGGACACAGCAGAAATGCTCGGCCGCTCCCCCAGCTCTCTCTATATCTTCACCTGGTGGTGAGGTGAGAGGTGGCTGTGGCTTGTTCCTCTGTCTAGCTTTCAGTCTTTCAGGCCGAGGATTTCATAGAGGTAAGAACTAGCAGCTGGCTGCTTTGCTTCTCTGATCTTTCAGCTTTCGTCCTGATATCTGACTCTGGGTTTTTATTTCTAAGACCAATTAGGATTCATGCTACAACCTGGCTTGTAAGTCCACTTCAGCTGTGCTCTCTCCCTTAGCCTAGCACATGCTCCCCATGAGCATGCCAACTTGCATGTACCAAGAGATTTTTTATCTCAGTGCCATGTGCCTGGGATGGATTTCAGCATCTCTTCTCCACAGCCCCACATCCTGTCATGACTCCGCCCTCTTGTTTCTCCTAGATGGATTGTAGGCTCTAGGACAGAAATATCATTGTCCTGACTTCCTCTGGTCCACTTGCCCTCCCCAATGTCATGGCTCCCTCCGATCTCTACATTCACCACCCTACATTTTCTTTTTTTATCTCCTAGATACTGGGTATCAACCCCAAAGCCCCAGACATCCTAAGAAAGTGCTCTACCACTGAGCTACACTCACAGACCCTTTTTGCCTTATTTTGAGACAGTCTCCCTAAGTGTTCCAGGTTGGCCTCAAACTTTTAACCCACTTACCCCAGCCTCCCAAGTCCCTGAGATTATAGAAGTGAACCAGGATGCCCAGCTATCAGATATTCTTGAGTGTGCATTTCCCCCCCTTTACATCCATCTTTCTAGTTTGTTTGTCCTGAGCTGCCCACCAGCGCTCCCTCCTTCAGGGACTCTCCAAAGCCTGGCAATTAGTGTTCCCACACTCAACTCTCTTTGCTGTCCCCGTCTCCCCGTCTCCACAGCTCCACAACCAGCCTTTCTAAGCCCAGAATCTGATTGTGATGCTCCTTCTTCAGAAGGCCTCTTTGGCCACCCCACAACCTGCAGGATCCAGAGAAGACGCTTTCAATTGGATTTCAAGCCACCATAAGCTGACCCTGTTTACGCTTCCATTTCCATCCCCAGCAACCCCCCCCCCCCCCCCACCTCCACCCCTACCATGAGACAATGCAACAGAAGTACATGCTATGGCTCTCTGTAGACAGACACAACACCCTTCCTGGAAGCAGGAACTGATGGGGGCCAGTCGTGTTGAGCTCCAGTTGTTTGGACTGGAGAGGAAGGCCTGAGGTAAAAGGAAATCCTGGATATGTCTGGGGCAGAGGGATGAGAATGTATCGGTCAACTCTTTAATATTATTTGGCCACCCAGCCAAATAAAGAGGCACACGTTAACAAAGAATGTTTGAATTGTTGTATGTTTAAAGACTGGGAGCAGGCACTTCAAAGGAACTACAGATTTGCAACTTGCTCAAGCTTAAGGGGCAGCTTGGGAAGTCAGTTGAGCTGGTAAATCTTAATAAATACTATGGGAAGAAAGAGTTGAGGTTGCAGCTCAATTGTTCTTTCCTCCCTGACCCTCTGGCTCTGTAAGACACAGGTGATCTTAGGGAAACAAGTTTGGGCTTACTTCACTGTGCCTGGGTAGCCATACTGGAGCCAGGAGACCCAGGCCGCAGCGTCTCCAGGCATGTCTCCAGCTTGTTCTGTAAGCTCAGGAGAGCTGGCCCTTCTCAAAAATCTCACCCTCCCTGGTCATCTTGGCAGAGTGCTGCACTCATGTGTCTGGATCCTGTAGATGCAGGTCCATGTGCCACTGATTCTAGGTCAACAAAATATTACCTGACTTGGCATTTATCTGCCTCAGAAGGTTGGTTTTTGAATATTGCCATCATCTTCTCTTTATTATTTAGTTTTTCTTCTCTTTTTCCTGCTCAGCCAAGCAAGGCAGAGCACTTGCCCGGCCATTCCCCAGACTCTTGACCGGAGTTTATAGAGTGTGTTCTGCCCACGGAATCCGCTCTGGAGCTGAACTTCTTGACTGGAACCTTGGCAGTCATCAGACTCTGGAATTTGTGCTATCTGGGAAATGAGAAGACACCCAGACTCTTACACAAGGACGTGCTCACTACTACCCAAAAGGTAGCATCCTTTGACAACAGTCCCTATTTGAGTGACCCTATTTATCAGATTCATTTTCTCCAAGGGAGAATAAATCCAACAATGTGTAAGCAAAACACACACACACACACACACACACACACAAAAAAAAAAAAAAAAAAAAAAAAAAAACAACAACAACAACAAAAAAAAAACAGTGACAAGCACTATGTGGAAATTCTGATAGGAAAGAAACTGCATCACCTTAGTAGTCTTGGTACAACCTCTTAACATTGTGCACCCATTTTCAGGAGCCCTTGTAGCAGCAGCAGCCTCCACAGAAAAGGCCTTGATGTGTGTGGACTGCCAGGGGGTATTTACTCCTTAGCGATGGAACATGGGGATGGAAGTCTTCCCACGAAGGAATTGTCTTGATATTACAGTGACTCAGATCAAGGAACCACCTACCTACAGCATCCCCACATTTCTGAGAAAGGAAGTGGTTGTTGGAATTCCTGGCCACTCCCCCGGCTACATGACCGCACATTCGCAGTTCAGTAGCCAAGCAAGGAGCCTTACATCCTACGTAATCCAGGTGCTGCGTGATCATGTAATTTGTGCACAGCATCATCACGCAATCTATGTGCATGCATGGGGTAGCTCCATAAGCCCATATGTGCATGTGCAGGGGAATGCATAAGAAGCAGATCACAGACTCCTTCCCCCTCTTCTTCCCCCTTCCCCCTTCTTCATGAACATATCTCCCACAGGCCTGGTCACACTCTCTTCTGTCCCTCCCTCCTCCTAATAAAACTTTGATAGTGGGTTTTGCCATGTAATGGGTTTTGCCATGTCTCGTGGCCTTTCTCCATGGTAACAGCGTTGCTTAATGAATAACATTGCAGCTGCAGCACCGCATTAAAACCAACAGTGGCCACAACCAACTCCCTTTGCCACTTGCCTGCCGGAAAGTTAACACCAACTGAGAAACTTCTGAGCACAAGGGAGGTTTGGGATCCTTGTAAGTTTACCTTGTTCTACAACCTGAAACAGCGTGGTAAAAGGCCCCTGCAGAAAGTTTTCAGATAGGCTATTCAGAATCTATGTTCCCTAGCAACGTCTTCTCTAAGCATAGGAGTGTCCGATTTCATTCCTGGACTGCTCCATCATCTGCCATCCGCATCTCAACCCCCTGGACAGTATTTGGTGGGTGTCTGTCATGTGCAAGGCCCTGTGTTAAGACTGTACAAGGCTGAGCAGGATCCCATTCTGACCCGGAGGTCTCATGATCAGTCAAGGAAATTGACTCGTAAGGAATGCCAGTGGTGAGGTACGTGCCCAGAGAAAACATATGGACAGTGATTTCATCCCTGAAAGAAAGCAGGAGAATAAGGTTTGGCTTCCTCCGCAAACCACAGACACCCAGCCCTGAGAAACACTTCATAGATTATCTGCTCTGACCCCTTCATCTGACATGTGGGAGACAGAGAGGGGAAGAGGCCACATAGTTTTAAGGCCTTGATCATGGTGTAATGGATTCTTTCTCTTTTCCTGGTTGGTGAAATGTCTATGTCTCTCAAATCATTCTTGGAAGTAGACAGAATGGAAATCATATACATCTAAGACATTCCCTTGCTTTCCAGCTGAAAATCTATAAGGTCAGCCTAATCAGTGTGTTAAGGAAGGTTGCTGGAGACTGCTATAATCCACCCGCTTCCATTTGCCTCGTCGATTTCAAGGTCATTCCTTAGTGCACTTCTTTTTATAAAATTACATTTGTTTGTGTGTGTTTGCGGGGTGGGGCACACGTGTATATCGGAGGGCATGTGGTAGTCAGGTGATAACTTGTAGGAGTCGGTTTTTTTCCTTCTGTCTTGCGAGTCCCGAAAAGCAAGCTTGAGTAGTTAAGCTAGGGGGTGAGTGCCCTTACCCAACTACCCCATCTCATCAACACTTGCATTGCCTTTTCAATCACCCTTCCAGTCTACAATTACACTAAATTTGTCCATTATAGTAAATTTGTCACGATTCTTGTGTTTTTGTTTGTTTTTTTCCTATAGTTGAACATCATTTGGAACTTAGAAAATTATTCTTTCACCCAGTGTTTCCATTTTGCAAATCAAATCACTGGGTCCACAGCTTTAGCAGGATACAGTAAGAAGAAGAAGTTCCAAATGGAGCTGAGCCCACGTGAGCACAACATAGAACAGGACCCACGCAGCCAGGGAAAGGAGCTGGCATGTCTGGGACTGGACCAGAAGTCCGTGAAGCCAGGCAGACTGTGAAGCCTGTTAGTCTATTCCAGTCTGTGGGGCTCCATGCTGCGTGGATCCAAAGATGGTTTCCCTGGTGCCCCTCAGAGCGAGCTTGGCACCAGAATGGTGAAGACTCCTCACGTGTGTCCTCAGCTTCAACTCCAGCAGGTTTGGACTCAGCCTGCTAGCAACTCCGGAGGAAGGAAGTATCTGGAGCCTCCGATGGAGGAATGAATGGGTAGAAGGTAGACTGGACTCAGTCAGGCAGAGGGTCATCTGGACTGGGTCAGTAGACCTGATTCTCTTCCCGTGAACACAGGTGAAACTCTTGGGTGGTGTTTCACTTCAAAGCCATTTAAGTGGAATCTCACCAGGCAGTTTCTGTTGACTTTGTACACAATGGGATTTTAATGTTTACCCAGGCTAAAAGATAGGCAGGAAAGACCATTTGGGCAGATGCTGGAAAGTCGAGGCCTGGTGTTACCAGGAGTGCAGAGGAACAGGGAAAGAGAATGTGACCGCCCCGGCGCTGGAAGAGTAAGGGAACAGGGTGGCAGAGAAGCCAGAGACTGATTCCCTGCAAACAGTAGAGATTAAGCAGAGGTTACCCTGGAACTCTCCAGTCAAAATTAAAGGGCACTGGGGAGACAGCAGAGACTGTTTCCAAGCCACTGAAGGATGGCCCTCTGGAAAGGAGGATCCCTGCAGGGAGCAGTTCAAGGGGAATCTTGGGGCAGCAGCTGGAGCTTCAGCACCTCATAACCACACATCTGGAAAGCAGGTTCTAGCACAGTGGCCTCGAACTCCCGGCAGACAGTCCTAGTCCTTATCTAGGTACCTGCCCTGCCTGACCTCCCAGCCTCCTTCCCACTCACCTGGCCCCACGGGTTTCCAACTTCACCGCCTCTGTGTAGATCCCCTCATGGATCGGTTATATCCTCCGCATCCACCAAGTATCCCCTCACATGCTACCTCCCCCAGGAAGCCTTTCCTTTGATGGGTCCCATCAGGTGGCGCCTGCTTTCCCATAGTGTGTCTCTTCTTCACCCTTTTATTTCCGCCTGGATTCCCAAAACTGCATGGGCTTGTCTGAGTTCCCGCTCCAATCAGGCATTCGAGGACCTCCTTCACCTGTGTGCTCTCAGAACCAACAGATGTTGAAATGCATCACAGTCAATGTAGACTTGACACACACACACACACACACACACACACACAAAAAAAAAAAAAAAAAAAAAAAAAAAAAAAAACAACAACAACAAAAAAAAAAACCCACACTGGCATGGCTCTAGAGTAGTGGTTCTCAACCTGTGGGTCATGACCCCTTGAGAGGTCAAATGACCTTTTTACAGGGGCCACACACCAAATATCCCGTGTATCAGATAGTTACATTACTGTTCACAACAGCGGCACTATTACAGTTACGAAGTAGCAATGTAAATCATTTTATGGTTGAGGCGACCACAGAGTAAGGAACTGTATTAACGGGCTGCAGCATTAGGAAGGTTAAGACCCACTGCTCTAGGGAGCATGAGCTGGGCTCTGGAGCCAGGCAGATCAGAGCAAGACTTGTCACTTGCCTCCATCACTAGTCAGGGGATTTACAGCAACCTGACTCATCTCTGCTCTTTGGTTTCATGGTCTGTAAAATGAGCAAAAAAGGACCTTCCTCAGAGCGACCTAGTGATAAACGGCCATTGTATGTTCTCTCGATGGTTTGTCCCAACATACCAGCTGTAACTCCAGGTCCGGGTTAGTAGGAGCATGAGCTTCTTGGGATTTCCACAACTCTCTCATCCCCAGGAGCCGTGTGTATCTACCTGGAAGTCTTTGGTGACTCCGTATGGTCTCAGTGCTAAGCTCTGTCTGGCTACGGGGATGCTAGGAGGCTGGCTTGAGAGGAACAGTCCTGATGCCTCAGCCTCTTAAGTGTGCCTAGGTCTACAAGGAGGGTCTGGGGAGTCTAGAGAAGAAAGCCCTGCCTCTGTGGATGGTGAGGAAAGGGTGAAGAAGTGGGAATTGTCCGAAGCTTCACAGAGGGGACTGACTACCCCTAGCAGGCAGCCAGGAGTTCAGCACGCAAGGTGCCTGGTAATCTGCATTCAGCAGATGCAGGTGTTAGCGAGTCCAGAAGACCAGCAGCCCAGTCCATACTCTTCCAGTACTGATGTCAAATCTGTGTTTGAAACATCTCCACAAAAGTGGGTTATGCATCCCAGAAGAGTTCATCTTACTCCTCAAATAAATGCTTTCTTTATTTTTCCCCAATGATTTTGTTGGCTGTTTTTCTGAAACAGGAATGGCAAGTTCTGTTAGAAAGCATGTTGTCTTTAGAAAGTTGGTGTGGACCCGGGAGATGAAGCCCAAACCAGCCAAGGAATAGAAGTCCCCAGTGAGTGAGCAGGCCCAAGGAGCGGCTCCTGCTGTTCTCTGAACTTACCTCCCAGATGGGACGACTTCACATCAGAGCCACACAGAGATCACCAAGGTGAACAGGCACAAGCTCACTACACACTGCTCCATAGTTCTATCCATGACTCTCTGAGGACAATGCCGGGCAAATGCAGCCAGAAATCTCTTTCATAAGAGTCCAAGGGGAAGAGGAAATGATGGTCATAATTTTGCTGGGAGACTGTTGGCCAAGTGTGGCCACTTGAGACCAAAAATTGGCATGTTTTATAAACTGCAGTACAGATAGACAGAGAGGAGTGGATAGAAGACTTGGACCCAGAAAACAGACACCACACACACACACACACACACACACACACACACACACACACACACACACCCCATTCATCTCATATGAAATTGGGCTTTGCTTCCACCTCTTGAGGTAGGAATTGAAATCTTTCTGACATTACAGAGAGAAAAACTCAGCTATTATGCATACATAGTTATCTTCCCAAGTAGTGGGAGGTTTCGGAAATGAGATCAGAAACACTTGAAAATTTCAGGGTTTGTTTTGTTCCTTACCCCTACTGTCCCCAATCCTCTTTAACTGAGGTTCAGAAAAGAAAAGAGAAATGAGTCACTTTACACTCACAGTGACACTACCTGGTTCCCTTTACTTTCAACAAGAAGTTATACAGAATATATTGGCTTGAGAAAGCAACCACTCAATGAACTGTGGCCTGTGCGACAGACATCCCAGGCTCCCTCCTGGTCCATCTCTCTTAACAGGCTGTCCCTCAGGGACCCCGGACACACTCAGAATCTGGTTGCACGGGAGAAACAACAACAAACCAACCAAACAGCCATCCTGAGCTCAGCTGGTCGTGGGGCCACTAGGGAAGAATCCACTGAGATCTTGAATTGTGGGTGTACCACAGCTGTTTCAATAGCCGCTCTGCTGTTTTAGTTTGGGGACAGCTGTGGTGTCAGGGAAGGTCTATCTCTTTGCTGTTTTACTGGCGATTCCAGTGTGTTGGTGTATGGGAGGGGAGTTGTTGAGGCTGACTGGAACAGCCCTGAAGGCTCCTGTATATAAGGAGACCTGCCTCCCAAAGCAGAGACTTCATGAGCTCTAAACTTGCCTTGTGGAGGTCGGCGCTATGCGGCTGTTAAGTATCCCCCAAAGGTCCACGAGGTGAAGGTTGATGCCAGCATGTGCTATGTGGAGTTGGTGGGGCCTTCAAGTGGAGTCTCATGGAAGGTCTCTGTGTCAGTGAAACTGTGCTCTGGAGAAGGACTGTGGGGCTTCGGCCCCTTCCTCCTCCTCTCTTTCACTTCTCAGTCACGAAGTGAGCAGTTTTCCTCCACCACAGGATCCCACCACGGTATACCACTTTGTCATAGACCTAAAACCATCACCACCCACCGACCACGAACAAAACCCCCCAGAGCTGTGGGGGCAATCTCTTCTCTCCATAAGTTGGCTAGCTCATGGATTTCGTTCTAGTGATAACACACAAGTAGCAAACACAGTAGATATTCAGGAAAAAGCACAAGACGGAAGAGAAGTCCTACATTTGAGTTGAACCGTGGAAATTAACTCAATGAGGGTGGGCAGAGGCCTACTCCCATTTTAGGGCCTTAGTTTACTCAGAGGTGGAAAAAATGTGGTGAAGAGACTCCAAGGAAGCCACCAGGGCCCAGTGGGATCCCTTCCCTTCAAGTATGTGCAGGATTTGTGACCATTTCTAAGCAACAGACCATGACATGCAATGGGACGTCACTTCTAAGTACATGTGACACCCATCTTCACAGAGGCCCTGCTAACTGCTAACTCCCTGGCTTTGATGGGAGGAAGCCTCGAGGGGCTTCCAGCTGAGGACACATTAGCAGCCACCACTAGGCAGGAGAACTTGGAAGTAGATCCCTCCCCTAGTCAAACTTAGATGAGACCCTACCTTGGCCCATAGCTAGATTAAGGCCTGCCAGGAGGCGCTGAGACGGGAACCCCTCTAGACTGCACCTGGATCCTTGACCCACCAAAGCTAGAGGATAAGGCACATGTTGTTTTGAGGCACTAAACATGTGTGGGGGGGCTATCCCACCCCCACTTTCCCCCAGGGTACTCTTAATATGGAGCAGGAGGGAATATTAGAGAAAAATAAAGAGGAGAGAGAAACATAGAAAATACTGGATAGCCTCCAGAGGGCCTGGATCCTAATTCATCGGCCCAACTATCTCTGCCCTAGGATATTTAAAGGAATGCCAAGGGGTGGAGCAAAAGACTCCCCCCCCCCCCCAGCACATCTCAGACACCTGCACTCAGGCCCGTGGTCCAATCATCCTCTCTATGCGGACCTGCTGGGTAAAGCCACTAGGAAACCCAAATGGGCTCCAACACCATTTGTTATGCAGCAAAACATCTCTAAAACAATGGAGCAGTTAGCACCTTAGATACATATTGTGAGCATGAGGACACACTGTGCGCTAGCAGCATTACATTACAGTGCACAAATCCAACACAGACACACACATGTTAGCTGATGTTGCATACTGGGTTGAGGATCTGTATCTTTCTGTAACTCCAGGCTACTTGTTCTACATTTAGATTCTCACTTAATTAGACCTCTTTTCCTGGCTTCTTACTACTGCAAATACCACACACACACACACACACACACACACACACACACACACACACACACACCGGCAGGTATCACCTGCATTATACCAAATTCAGTCAGGGACCAACCTGAAGTAAAGAGCCTCCAGCAGGAAAAAGCTTTCCTCTGAGAGACCCTGAGGACCTGAAGCAAGAGGCTTTGGTATGATTATCTGATATTGTTGGTTCTGAGAGGAAGGGTCAAGAGATGAAATACCTGATAAGTTGATCTGATAAGGCTCCTCCATTTTTGCACATGTGTGTGCTTGCACACATGTGTCTGTGTGTGCCTGTGTGTGTCTGTGCATGTGAATCTGTGTTGTGCATATGTGTGATATAAAAATGATGGGGAAAAAGGATAGATTATTGAATCTACTTTAATCTAAAAACAACTATTAATCTTACATAGTTTACATTGGTATGGATTTTAGTTTATTGATACAAATTTAAAGTTCATTTTGTTATGTGTATATTTCTACTCTTGTTTAAGATATTATATCTATGAAACTCATTGTAAGCATAATTAAGAGATACAGATTAATAGTCATCTATAATAGTAAAACTTATAGTCATGTTAGTTAGGTTTTCTAGGTATACAAAGTTATATTTCAGGTAGGTAATCTTCATACACTTCAAAGACCTACAGAATATGGCATTTAAAATGTTTGTGTCTGTGTCTGTGTGTGTGTCTCTGTGTGTGTGTGTGTGTGTGTGTGTGTGTGTGTGTGTGTGTGTGGTTTTGGGGGTTTTTTTTTCCCCCCGAGACAGGGTTTCTCTGTGTAGTTGTGGTACCTACCCTGGATCTTGCTCTGTAGACCAGGCTGGCCTTGAACTCACAGAGATCTGCCTGGCTCTGCCTCCCGAGTGCTGGGATTAAAGGCATGGGCCACCACTGCCCAGCTAAAATGTTTTAATAACTTAGAATTTTCATGACAGTGAGACACATCTGCTCCTAGCAGCACCAATATACTCCAGAAAAGATAATGGGCATCGAAGAAACTCCATATGGAGTTTTTTTGGTTGTTTGTTTGTTTGTTTGTTTGTTTGTTTAATGGCAAACCTAGTCCTGTGGGCAAGAAACTGCCATTGCCTCAATTGTTGACAGTTACTGTCCAAACTGGACCAACAGGACACAAGAAAGAAATTGACTGCCAAACTTCACCACGACAAGGTAGGACAGTCCTTAAAACAATGTGTGTGGGTCTGTTTCTGTGGTGGTATTGTGTTCCCCAAAATATTGTGCACGCTGATAAACTTATCTGGGGTGAGAGAACAGAACAGCCACAATATTAAACATAGAGAATGGGCAGTGGTAACACACGCCTTTAATCCTAGCATTCCAGAGGCAGAAATCTACTTGGATCTCTGTGTGTTCAAGGATACAGCCAAGCATGGTGACTCACACCTTTAATCCCAGAAAGTGAGCTTTTAATCCCAGGGAATGATGGTAGAAAGCAGAAAGTTACATAAGGCGTGAAGACCAGAAACTAGAAGCATTTGGCTAGTTAAGCTTTTAGGCTTTGGAGCAGCACAGTTCAGCTGAGAGGCATCCAGTCTGAGGAAACGGGATCAGCTGAGAAATTGGCAAGGTGAGGTGGTTATGGCTTGTTCTGCTTCTCTGATCTTCCAGCATTCACCCCAATACCTTGGATCCAGGTTTGTTTTTATTAATAAGACCTTTTAAGATTCCTGCTACATGTTTCTCTCTCTCTCTCTCTCTCTGTCTCCCCCCCCCTCTCTCTCTCTGTGTGTGTGTGTGTGTGTGTGTGTGTGTGTATAGGTCATGTGTTCATGTGTGTGTGCATGTTTGTGTGTCTCTGTGCGCATGTGTGTGTCTACACATGTGTCTGTATGTTTCTGTATCTTTGTGTGTCTGTGTGTGCATGTGTGTGTGTCTCTCTCTGTGTGCGTGCATGTGTGTTTCTTTATGTGGGTGTATGTGTGTGTGTGTGTGTGTGTGTGTGTGTGTGCATGCTTGAATGTGTGTATCTGTGTATGTGCATGGATGCCTGTGTGTACATGTATGTGTTATAAGCAGGAGTTTGATAGAAGGTAAATATACTGAGTTCCTGTTTACTTACAGATTTTCACCAATGCAAAGTAAAAAGCTTCAGTAAGATGCTCACACAGGGCCATACAGAATCTTGGTTCCAGGGGCTGTAACACCCTCTTCTGACCTCTGGGGCACCAGGTAGAGAGTATGAAGATACATGTGCAAGCGAAACACTCATACACATAATTTTTCCTATTTTAAATCAGATCTGTACATTTATTACTACAAATTAAAGTAACAAGATTGCCTTTATTACACATTTCTACCGACTAGGAAATCCAAAGCTCTACTATAATTATTACCTTCTAACTAAACTACCCCAAATTCTATTTACATTCTTCCAAGTTCTTGTATTTCATCTCAGACTTGAGGCTTCTGAAGCTCATAGAGGTACTTGAGACTCATCTGGGCTTCTCTGGGTCATATTAGAACATGAAGGTATAACGAAGCCACATGCATTCAAACTGCACATGGCGTACAGATCACTGGGGACAAACCAAGACGAGACCCCAGCGGCAGAAACATGAAAGAAGGTATGTGTATCAGAGAACTCACACGCGGAGTATTCGAACCGACCGCTGTGCAGTTTAATCTCACAGAACAGCTTCCACACCTACTGCACAGCATTGTCAGCGGGAAGGACCGTGTACGACTCAGGCCTAAATCGACTGTCACATTTCCCCCTATTCTAGCATCCTCAGAAAGACCTCACCCATGATTTAGGCTGAAAGCACAGATGCATCTGAATGGCAACATTCTTCATGTTGATTTCAATAAGACTTCTCAGGTTTTTTTGTTTTGCTTTTTTCCCCCCTCATTCATCATAAATCTTCTCATCCCTGCTCTCGGATGATCATTCTGTAGTGACAGTAATACCCGGACCTTTCTCCTGGGAATTCACTTTGAATCTCCTACAAGTTTCTTACTTCTGTTCTGGTCGGGGAGAATGAAACTTCTTGGCCCTGGGGTTGAGGGTCAGCTTTCTCAGGTCCTTTGCTACCATTTTTGACTGTGGACGTCTGACTCATTGAAGGAATCTTGTTCAACGGGAGATGTGAGGAGATCTTGGCCTCACTCTTGGGTCCAACATCTCTGATGGCTTCACGGTGATGTGTAGGAGAGCCTCAAAAGCTAACTCCAAACAAAACTGCTCAGTTCTAGGGAAGGCCAAAGTCAGAATTCCAGCTAGCAGAGGAGGGACCCATACACACCATTTTTTAAAATCTAAAACATGTTAGTAATTTAAAAAGAAATGGTCATTCTCAGGACTTGAGACCCCTATCTCAACAGAGGGGGAATAAAGATATTAACACATCATTTTCTCCCAAGAATGCTTTTTTTCTGGAACTCTAACATGTTCTACATGTAAAATCAACACTGTGGACAGCCCCACTTTGTATAGGCAAGGAAGGAGGCCAAAGGGTGACTGTGCTGGGGGGGGGGGGGCTTTAGCTCCACCCCTTGGCATTCCATAAAAGGCCCTTTGGAAGAGACAGGAGGGGCCGGTGGATAAGGACCCAGGCCCTCCCGAGGCTCTCCTGTGTTTCTGTTTCTCTCCTCTCCATCCTTCTATCTGTATTTTTTATCCCTCTCTCCTTAAGAGTACCCTGGGGTAAAATCTGGGAGTCAATCTCCCAGCTGGCTGGTGTCTGCAGGTGGAGCTAGGCTTCAGAGAGCAGAGCTGAGGACCCCCAGCTCTGGCATGTAGAGTTGAGGGACAGGGAGCTTGGGAATGTTGAAGTCCTCGCCTCTCCCTGCCAGGGCCTCGCAGGCTGGGGTCCCTGTCGGGCACTTCCTGTGTGAGAGCATTGGGTGGTGCTAGGCAGACACCGGCTTGGGAATAAGAAAGAGCAGAAACCTGGGGAGGTAAGAACATTCTGAAACCTGGGCAGGGTTGGCAGGAGAAGGGGTGCTTGCTGGGGCTTTGAAAGATTTAATAAAACCCTAGCTGCTGCACTTAGAGGCCTGGTCACATCATTTTCTAGAGTTCCGTCCCAATGGGTTAGGAGTTTGACTTCGCAAGAGAAAGCGTGGTCCTCAGATCAAAAGCCAAGCAGAATCCTAAAACCACGATACTTAAAGGCATTGGGAGGCCTCTGCTCTGGGTCTGGGGAGTGGGGGGGGGGGGGGAGTTCTAGATTTTGTTTCTGTTGCTGTAATACAAGGGACCAAAATTAACTTGGGGAGGAAAAGGTTTGTTTGGCATATGCTTCTGGATCACAACCAATCATGGAGGGCAATCAGAGGAGGAACTCAAGCGGGAGCAGAGGCAGGAACACGGAGGAAAGCTGCTTAGGACTCTATCTCATCTCCCTCTCCTCCAGCTACCTTAAACGGCCCAGGCCCACAGTTGGGCTCCTCACCTCCGCCCCGCCCCATCAATTAACAATCAAGAACGAGTCCCACTAGCCAGTCTGACTGAGGTAGCTCTTCAGCAGAGATTTCCTCTTCCCCAGTGTCAAGTTGATAACCTTTGGGAAGCCCCGTGGCCCCAGCAAACTCCAGCAAAAGTGCTGAATTAGCTAAAGCGTTGATTCTTATTTTGGCAGAAAGGAAACAGCGCCTGATGTAGCCCAGACTGGCCTCAAAGCCTAGGTGGTGGAGGATGACCTTGAACTCATCATCTTCTGTCGCCGCCTTCAGAGTGACAGTATTACCAGCGTGCTCCACGACCCCTGCCTTCACTTTTCTTGATGAATTAGTTTTAAAAGTCTCCCGTGGCTTCGGAGAGTGGGGGCGCCCCACAGAAGGCCCCTTACGTCTGGGTTCCTGGCCCTGGCCTTGGCGGTGGCCCGCAGTTCCCGGGCCTTTGTGGCTCCCCGCGGCGACGCCGGCTTCTGCAAGGATCACCCCCACCGGGCGCCGTACCTGGCCCTTTGTCACCAGCTGCCAAAGAATTGAGAAAAATCAAATTTATTTCCCCATTACAGCTGGGGCGCCCCTTTGTGCCGAGCGCTCTCTTTAACTTGGAATTCCAGCAGACATTGTGAAGGCCTTTATGGCGCGAAATAAAAGCCGGCCGCCTCTTGCCCCTGGCTCGCCGCCCCTCCACGCTGACTTCCCACCCCCGTGGGAACTGCCCGGTGAGTCCTCAAAGCGGACTTCCCGCCCGCCGCTCAGCCCGAGGAATTAAGTGACACGTTGGGTTCAGGAGGGCGAATGGATGAAGAGAGGACTCCTTCGTTTCTTACCCGCCCCTCACTGTCCCCCAAGCCCAGGTGGCACTTCAGCCCCACAAGCTCCTCCCCAGCCAGAGGCAGTGGCAAGCTGATCTGAAAACGCCCAGGGCACAGACGCCATCACCGCCGACTGTCACGAAAGGAATGCGAAACATGACCTCGTAAATTTCCTTTATCTCTCCCCTCCCGTCTCCCCACAACTTTTGATTATGCAGAGAGACATTTTTTTTTTGGTAAAGAAAACTATTTTTTAAAGGCAATCTGGAGAGGTCACATGCTCACAGCTTAAGGGTGACGGGTAGGCCAGGTGGATATGCACACATCCACCTCAGTGCAGGAAGACTTTTACAGAGAGAATGGAAACTTGTACTCTCATTATTAAATAACATGTAACATTATAGTTTGAACTATAAGGTCGAGAAAGAAAGCAATCTGTAATAAGACAGTGAGTTCCGATCATTGTAAAGTACAGTTGTTACTAAATTTCTGCAGCGTATTGGGAGATGGAGCAGGGCTGAAGAGCACCCATTGCTCTTGCAGGAATTCCCACTCCAGGGCGTCAGGCCTCCGGTATATATATATTACCCCCCCCACACACACACACACACAGCCTCCACCCCCGGCACAAGCACACATAATTTAAAATAAAATCTTTTGAAAAGTTTGCAAACTCCTTTCAAAAATAATAATATATAGCACTTAATGCAGGCATCTTTTTCTTGAACTTTTTTTTTTTAAGTATCCAGATTTGAAGATATCACCCAATCATCCTGTAAACAGAAGACACCAACATAAATAAATCAATGCTGCATTATCCAACAAATAGTTTGGCCTACCCCACTTCTCCATAATTCCACAAAACAGTGATGGTTGCTGCTTGGGGGAGAGCCAGTGGTGGCTGAAGGGCCTAATCAGGTAAGAGGACCCCTCGAGATGAACTCTCCCAGCAGGAGCAGAACAGAGCTTTGCTGGGTTGCAGGTGCTTTTCATCAGCCTCTCAGCTCCCTGCGGCTAGAAATTTGTTTGCAAATTTTTTCCTCGTTCAGACACAGAGCTAAGATCCAACAGACACCGTGTTGATATGATAACTTGATTAAGCCTGGGGACAGAGGACACGGGCACCGAGTGTGCTCAAAGGAATGTGCGCTCCCTTTAACCTCTCCTCAGGGGCCTACAAATTATATCTATTAATGTATCAGCCCATGGCACTGCACAAAGGCGGGGTCTGCTTAAATATGTGTCAATCATGGGCAGGGGCCTGTGTGGGATTCCACCACATTCCCAGCTCGCCTCTCCCTTATTAACAAAAGTTTAACCTGGCGGTGGTTCCGGCAAGGCGGGTTCCTAGCTCGCCTCCTCTCGCTAAAACCACGTTTGGAGGCAAATGAATTTTTGCAGTGACAGCGTCCAGAGAGTCCTTTAAGTGGTCCTGGATGCAGCTGGAGCTTATCCCAGCAAGGAAACGGAGAAGATTCGGAAACAGTGTGCCTGAAGGACAAGGGGGGTTCTTAAAAAAATAATAATAATAATAAAAAAATTAAAAAAAAAAAAAGCAAGCGCCAAGAAGTCAAGAGCTCAAGTGCCATCGCAGGAAAGATAAAAGTTTTCCCTGGGTCCCAGAGGACCTTGGGAAAGGCAGGTGTGTACCAAGACCCGGAGGAGTGCCTGGGCCATGTGTTCAGACAGTTTGGCAAATAAACCTCTCTTTGCTCCAGCCAAGACAGAAGACGTCACACACACTCCCCCCAAAAAAACGTGCCAAGGAGATTTCATTCTAGTTCATCTGCCCGGATCCAGCAATCACTGTTCTGCTTTCTACAACCCTCAGATAAACTCATCTGTCTGGGAGCTGCATTTAAATACACCATACAATAAATATGTCTGTCTTCTTGTGGGGCTGACTCACTCTGCTTTTAAATTCGTCCATGTACTTCCCTCTTTTTTCTTGCTGAGTAGTATTCCCTAGGAAGGCTCTCACAGAATCTGTTCCTCCCACCTGCTGCTTCACATTTGATACTATTCTGTATACAGCCACTGTGAAGTGCTACAGAATGATTCATTTGGGGTCATAAATGTCATTTAATA
The DNA here is from genome assembly GCF_903995425.1 of Onychomys torridus. NCBI lineage: Eukaryota > Metazoa > Chordata > Mammalia > Rodentia > Cricetidae > Onychomys > Onychomys torridus. Next base: position 10,712,207 of record NC_050454.1, read on the forward strand.
TACTACAGCAAAGAAAAAAAAACACAAGTTTTTGCAAAGAGCTTTGAGGAGTTGATAGTTTGTAGCTCTGGCCTCCACCTTGCCTGGAAGTACACATCACCTCTGTGTTCCTCAGGGACTGACCTTGGGTGGCCTGAGATTTTCATGAGCAAAGCATCTATGTCGGCAGCATGGTGTGCACATCATCCCAGACAGTTCAAGATATCTGAATGTCCAGTTACTGAGACACACCCCCACCTCAACCTGTGGGTCTTGACCCCTTAGCGTCAAAGGACTCTTTCACAGGGTCGAATACCAGCTATCCTGCATATCAGATATTTACATTATGATTCTTTTTTTTTAACATTACAATTCATAACAGTAGCAAAATTACAGTTATAAAGTAGCAATGAAAGAAACTTTATGGTTGTGGGTCACCACAACGTGAGGAACTCTATATTAAAGCTTCACAGGAAGGTTGAGAACCACTGCTCTAGACCGAACAGTGATGCAGATCCTCACAGAGTCACCCACCAAATCTTATCACCCTACTCCTGTCCGCCCCCGCTTGACATACCCACCTGAATTGCTGTGGTCCAGACCAGCCTGTCCCAACCACCACTAGTAGGTTCTGTGCAAACCCCCAACAGCTTTGTGACTGTCTTAGTTAGGGTTTCTATCGATGTGAAGAGACACTATGACCACAGCAACTCTTACAAAGGAAAACAAGTAGGGTGGCTTACAGTTCACAGTGACACAGTCCATAGCATCATCTCTGATCACACTCAGTGGTTCTCTTTGTATCCACATCAGCTGTCTGCCCCAGCCTTTGCTATGGACCTCTTTGAACCCTGAAGCCCCTAACTTCTTCTTAGCCATTCTCAAACCTACATGCCTATATGTGTAAAGTGTGATCCATGATCTGAGAGTTAAGATCAGTAATTAAGATTGGGATAAAAAGAAGTTGCAGTTGCCAGCAGCCACTACCAAGCAAACTCAGGACTCCTTGATGAATTACAAGGAAGGAACTTGAAGTAGCTTGTGAGTCCATCTTTATTCAATAAACTAGGACACTGTAGGAAGACATCAGCATGTCCATCTATGTTTCCAACATAGTGTGGTCAGTACAGGGGCCTGAGAGCAGAAACGATTTTGTCTAAAACTATCCTTCAGTCTTCCGCAAACACTTAAGAGTCACCTGCTTGGCTGGCACAATGGGGAAAGAGCTCCCAGCCTGGGAGATTGCGTTCATTTAGAGGAGGAGGATGGAGCAGAGGATAGGTTGGATGTGGTCTTGGTACATGCATTTGAAAATCCTACTGTGTCACAAGAACACTTCTATGCCAGCTGTCCCCGCACACATTCATACAGCACTGGAGGTGGCCCTGAGAAAGACGTTGGCATTAAGCCTGTGAAGGTGTCCCAGAAACCATCAAAACACAGAAACCTGAATCTGGGAGGCCCTTGAAGAGGCCTGAACGAAGACAGGCTACTTTTCCAATTCTCCACTCTGTGAATTCAACACTGTGTGTCGCTGCCATGTATTATAAAGGGTTCCTTGATATTGTTGTTTGTTTTTTCAGACTATCAAGATGGCTCAGTGAGTAAAGGTGGTTGTTGCCACTAAGTCGGACAACCATGAGATGGATACACATACACAGATAGAAAGATAGATGAATAGATAGATAGATGATAATGATGATGATGATGATGATAGATAGATAGATAGATAAATGATAGATGATTGATAGATAGATAGATGATAGAGAGATAGAGAGATGATCGATAGATAGATAGATAGAGAGATAGATGATAGATAGATAGATGATAGATAGAAAGACAGACAGACAGATAGACAGACAGATAGATAGATGATAGATAGATGCAAAAACAAACAAAGCACTAGAGACCTCAGCATGGGTGAGTGTCAAGGGATGGGATTACAACAGTCCTGACACAGTGGATCACTCGGATTTGCTGTGAGCTGCTACACATTTGAGGAGACATATTTTAACTCAGAAGCACCTCACCTCTGTGACGAGTGTGCTATGCTAGCGCCCTGTGTGACGATGGCATACTGTTTCTTTTTCTGTTAGCCTTTTGCCTTATTTCCTTGCCATTTTCCCATACACGGGCTTGATTGTTGTATAATCATAGAGGGCTATAAAGAACTTCAGATTTTTTTCCTTTTTCCTCTAGAGTAAAACCTTCTTCCTTTTGGCAAACCACCCCAGCCTTCACCAACACTGATACCTGTTGTATTACAGCAGAGGGGGAGGGCTGTGAATGCCTTGGATTCCTGTTCCATCTTCCAAACATTATTAATAGAGAGAAACATGATGAATTCAGTGTATGCAGACCTGGCAGGGGTGCTTTTCACATTAATTCACAGCGCAGAGGCGATGCTCAAAGCTCTGGCCCTGTAGTGGTTCAGTAGTGATCAAAAATTATGCACTACTCTAAACATGCACAAGGGTTAATTTTTCAAAACACTTTTATATCCATTCTTTTAAGGGAGTTAAACACTGAGTCATGTGTCACTTGAGGAAACAGGCCTATGAACCACTGACTTGCCCGTGGCCATGTTGCCAAGTCTATTCTGACCTCCCCCACATTATCCTTGGCCCACACAGCACTTCAGGGGTGTGTGATGCCCAGTACAGACCCTAAGCAGAATACACGCATTGTCACAGCTTAAATAACACACATATCTTGAGTTAATTGTAAGATGTGAGTGTGTGTGTGTGTGAAGCCTATGCTCAGGTCCTCAGGTCCATTCTTAACCACTGAGCCATTTCTCCAGCCCTGAGATCTGTGATTATAGAAGATTTTAAAACCATGTCATATTTATCTTGATAGGTCTTCTGCCAGAAGTAGAGTTGACTATTTAATATGTAAGACCATTGTAAGAGAAAAAAGTCAGGCACCTTTTAAAAACACGGTCAGGGGAGTGGAGAACACAGCAGCAGCGGTTAGTTTTGAGTGTCAACCTGATACAATGTCGAATCCCCTGAGACAAGGGCCTCTAAGAATGCCTGAGAGGCACCAGGCCGTGGTGGCGCACGCCTTTAACCCAGCACTCTGGAGTCAGAGGCAGGCAGATTTCTGAGAGTTCGAGGTCTTCCAAGCAAGCTCTAGGACACTCAGGGCTGTTATACAGAGATATATTGTCTTGAAAAACAAAACAAAACAGCAAAATAGTGTGAAAGGGATTATCTTAATTATGTTAAGGGATTGTGTGAGCACCACACACTCAAGGCACCATCATCCTCCGGTCTTGGGGACCAGAGCTGAATGGACAGCACTGGCATGCATGTATTCATAGCTCTCTTCTGATTCGTGGCTCTGCTAACAGACCACCAGCTTCAAGCTCCTGAGGCTGTGGCTTCCCTGAAATAATGAGCCGTAGCCTGCACCGTTTACAGAAATAAGGCCTTTCTCCCTTAAACTGCTTTGGTCAGGGCATTTTATTGCAACAGAAAGAAAACTAAGAAGAGAGAAAGTCACACAAAAGCATTTTCTTGTTTTGCTGTGGTCTCTCAGTGTGTCATGTAGGTTCTTATGAATTTTACCATTAAGAGCACTGGCTGTTCTTCCAGAGGACCCGGGCTCAATTCCCAGCATCACATGGCAGCTCATAACTGCATGTAACTCCAGTTTCAAGGGGATCAGATACCTTCACACAGATATACATGCAGGCAAAACACAAATGCACATGAAATAAAAATAAATAAAAATTATTAAAAAAAAAAAAAAAGAAAAAGAAAAAGAATGAGGCTCACTGAATGGACAGCAGCTAGCCTCACCCAGGCAACTTCCTCCTCTGCTGTGTTTTTGGTGCAAATACTTGGCCTGTGAACAGGAAAGGATCCCATGGGGTCCTTTGGTCACTAGTGTCTCTTAGAATGCTATTTTCATCTATCTGGAATCTTCGGTCTAGTTGAAGGGAAAGCATGGCCCATTGAGACCACCAGTGCCCCATTTTCACAGATGAGACCACAAAACACTCTTGTGGATCTCAGGCCCCTGGAATCCTGTACCATAAAGACTGTTCTACAAGGATGAGGTAGCAACAGCAGTTGTCCCAATTTGTCCTGCTCTACCGTCTTATTAGACTTCATTCACATAACAGAGACAAAAATCAACAAGAACGTCAGATTGTGCTGTCAGAGTACTGATACAAACATGGGCCCTCATGGTCACATGACATGAGTTTTGACTCTCACCGGTCTAGATGTAGACGTGGTGTCTCGAGTAAACTCCAGGGTGGATCCCTTCCTTCGCACGCCCTGGATCCCACAAGGCTCAATGAAGCATCATTCCCACACAGAAAGTGGAGCCTCCATATCTCTTCTCTATTGGAGACTGAGTAGCTGAGTGACACTGGGTGGGAAGGGGAAGGATGGATGGAAATCCGCTGTGCATAGCCAGAGTACAGAGGCAAGTCTTATCAAGGAGATGCTAAGATGAACGGAAGTGGAAGGGGAAATCCAGAATGCAACCCCAGCCTCGTGCTGTTCTTTCTCTGCAAAATAATCTGTTAAAGAAACTTATCCTGGACGGGATCTCTTTTGACACATGCATGCACTCTAGAGCCCAGACCATCTGCGACGCTGTGGGAAGGAACAAGCCCCAGATCATCTTCCTTCTCGGATATAGGGCTCTCAGCTGGTCTGCGAGCCTCTGGAGGCCTCATTTTTCTTACCTATAAAATGGGAATCATGATTCGTCATTGAGAAGGGGGGTCCTTATGAGAATAAAAGCGAGTAATGTCTATCAGAGTGGTCAGCTGTAAGCCATTGTGCAATGCACCCAGGATCAAATTGGTGTCCCCGGTACAGACAGTCTCTCTCACCCACAGACACCATCAGGAAATTTTAGTCTGGGCAGAGTGATTTACAAAGCCTGCTCAGAAGTGGAGTCAATTAAGGTCAGCTTTCTATGTTGCTAAACAACAGGGATTCCGGGTTCAGCGACGTTGAAAGGCAGGCCCAACATACCCCTTGAAACCGGGCCTTTGAGAGGGTTCAAAGGACCGGGAAACAAAAGCCCCTCTTTGTGATGTTTTCAATCTTCCTTCATTGTCCTCTCTCACCCTCCCAGGGCCTTCCTGTAAAGAAAGGGGTTGCTAATGTGCCGAGTGGGAGTTTAAGATTGTCTAGGGCCAACAATGTTGGCACATTCTGCCGGGCCTCATTACAGAACCATCTGAAATGCTTGAGAAGTATTTCCCACTCATTAGCATAAATAGCAGAAAAACTCTTTCACAAACAAAGCAGGTTCCATCTGCCCCCAGTATGTTCTCACCTTGACTTCAAATGGCCAGTCCCTCCCCCAGCACAATACCCGGGGCGCCGGCCTCCGAGGCCCCAAGCACCCCACTTCAGAACTGTATTCAGCGCAATATCAACACGGTAACCTACATGTTTATTCATTGGCCAACCCTGCCTTTTAATGGAGTCCCTTCTCCATTGTGGCCACTTGATTCTTTCACAGACCTGAAAGGGACAGGGAGGGAGAGGCTTGCTCTCCGAGCTTTGGGGTCCTTAGCAACCCACACCTTGGGAGTGGGTCGACCAGGCTAATTAGGTTTGTTCTGCCTTTTTGGCCTGAGCATATTTTGTCAGGTATTGGGCTATGGGATTAAAGAGTCATTAATCACTCAGGGCCGACGCTGACAAGGTGGCTTGTTACAACCAAGTCCATTTCCCTGGTGTTGGCTGGAACCAAGGTCAGATCTGTTTTGCATTACATTGCAGAAGACTGTTCTGTGAGCTGGTCTTCCCACTCCGCCTCAGAGGACAGCAGCCGGAACCCCAGACCCCAAGAACGCTGGTGCCAGGAGCAAGCTAGCACAGGCTGGCTCAGGGCAGCAGGTGGGGGCGGGGGCTGTTCTGGAAGACAAGACATATCCCAAGACAAGATTGTGCAAAGTAAAAAGGTGGTAGGATAAGGGGCCTGAGACATTTCACTGAAGACATTTCACTACTCCGGCTAAGAAAGGAGAAGAAACGTGCCTAAGAACACACAGCAAGGTCACCGTGGGACTCCTGGTGACCTCAACACTACTGCATTGAATCCAAAGCTGAACTTCTTTTCCTTGAGTACTGGAAATTGAACACAGGGCCTTTGCATGCCGGTCAGGTGCTCCACTACTGAGCCACACCCCAAACCTCCCATGTCAGTATTCTATGATTATTTTGAACAATTATAATTCATGTTGCTGCGTTTGGTGATGCAGAGTGTTCCATCCATCTACGACAAGAAAGAAATCCTTCCCCTTGGCAAGGACTACAGAAGAGGGCATTGTGCTGGGGATTTTGCATACACGATTTAATTTAAATGCTATTGTAAAAGGATGGCATTCAAAGGTGCTCAGCACGACTGAGTTCTCCTTGGACGCTAGGTTTTCCTAAGTAGGTATTACCATTCGGGTCTTTTTTTTTTTTCCCCCAGAGACAAACCAAGTCCCAGAAAGGATATGTGGTCATTCAGGGTCTCTGTTCCCTCCTGCGTTTCCGTCTGTCTGCGCTTCTGTCTGTCTGCGCTGGTGCTTTCTCCAACTTTCACAGTGGCTTATGCAAATCTCTCTTTTGCTTTTTAGGCTTCTGGCCAGGTTGTTTCTGCTGGTGTGTTCCTGCCTCCTCTTCTTAGTTTTCATTGCTGTAGCAAGCATTTGTGGAGTACCTGTGACACCAAGTGCCGGCAGTGGTGAGATAAAAAAGGCCCACTTCCTGCCTCCTCTCTTCCGAAGTTGCTGGGAGGGAGCTTCTTGCCAATGAGGGACGAAACCGAGAAAGAGGAGAAGCCCAGTTGGAGAAAATAGCAGATCGATCCCAGCCCGGATGCTGCAGGGGTCCTGGAGGCCCCTTCACACTGGAGTGCAGCTTCGCACTGAGCTCAGAAGTAGCCGGGGTGGGAACCAGTTCAGGCTTCTGCCCAGAGGTGAAGTTCAGAGAAGAATTGATCATCTAAACCATCACGGAAGGAATTTAGACTCTGGCAGAGTTTGAACTTTTAATTATTGCTTAATGCCAAGGAAATGAGACAAATGGGGTGAAAGTCAGTTACTAACTTCCAGGAAAGAAAAAGTAATCATAGTTTTGTGGCAAGGGTCCATTATAAACATAATTTATATTTTCATAGGGTAAACAGTGCTCAGTAAACTACATTAGCATGTAGTAAGGTTGGGAGAATGCAGGGTGAAAGGGCATGGTTATGTAGGGTGGAACCAAGGCACAGGATGAAAACTAAATGTGTCTGTCATGGTGGACATTTAAGAATTATTATTATTATTATCATTTTAGAAACAGTTTCTCTTTGTAGCCCTGGCTGTCCTGGAACTCACTTTGTAGACCAGGCTGGCCTCGAACTCACAGAGAACCGCCTGCCTCTGCCTCCTGAGGGCTGGGATTAAAGGCGTGTGTCACCACCACCTAGCTAAGAATTAATTCTTAAAGAAGTACAGTCTGGTAGACATCTCCAAGCTGTGAGCATGTGTAATTTTGATAAGTCCAAAGACTCAAATCAAAACATCAATGACTAGCTGACTTTTTCAAACAAGGCCTCCTTGTGTCTGCTTTCAAAGGGTTTCAGGAAGCTGCTGGTTGGAAGTATTTAAGGTCTACATGGGCCCTTCTGCAGCCACTGTGGAGCCGTGGCATAAAAGGTCAGGACGCTCTCAGGTGACAGCTGATGTTTTGTGTACATGCAACTAGGAAATGGAGTGAGCCAGGGACAATTAGTGCCATGGGCCGCAAGCCCGTGGACATGGAAGCAGAAAGAGACAGGACAGTGTAGAGAGATACCAGCTGAGTCTTCCTCCTGTGAGGAAGCCTGGTCCTCTGGGCGAGACCTAATTGGAACCACAGCTTCTGTCCTTACAGTTCCCATTGCTCTAGAAAGTGTCTCCCCTTCAGAGACTTGCTTTCCATGTCTACCAAAGAGAAAACAACATCACCGTCCAGGGCGGTTGTCATGGCTGATTGGAGCACCTTTATAAACTACTCCTACTAATTGCTTGGCAGGCACTAAGGAAAAGCCACTCCTCAAGACGTTACTTGTGTCTTCAAAGTATAGAAAAAAAACATGCAGAGAGATGGTCCATTCAAATCTACAAAATGACTCGGTGTCAAAAATAAATGAGGAAAGAGGCATATTAGAGATTTATTTATTATTTATTTATTTGTTTGTTTGTTTATTTATTTATTTATTTAAAGACAGGGGTTTTGCCATCTGGCCCAGATTGGTCTTGAACTCCTAGAATCAAGCAATCTTCTTGTCTCAGCTTCCTGAGTAGGTGAGACTACAGGAGTGATTCACCACTGAGCCTGGCTAGGTTTTAACTTAAGTGGCTGACAGTGTGTTTAAAATATAAAGCATGGGCTGGGCAGTGGTGGTGCACGCCTTTAATCCCAGCACTCAGAGCGCAGAGGCAGGTGGATCTCTGTGAGTTTGAGGCCAGCCTGGGCTACAGAGTGAGTTCCAGGAAAGGCTCCAAAGCTACACAGTAAACATGCCACATGCTTACACCCTTCCCCCACAAACACACAAAATAAATAAATGTTAAAAAAAAATTCAACCTAAAGCTAGGTGGTCCTTCCTTGGAGTTCCCCCAACTCCCAAAAGTTCTTCTTCCCTTTCCTTATTAAACCTGTTTGCTCTGCACAAAAACATAAATTAGTGGCATAAGGTAAACAGAACCGAAACCCACACCTAGGCTTGCACACATACAGGGTTGACAGTCATTCCTTTTTGGTATTGTGTCATTCTCTAAATGTGACAGAATGAGAACTACAGAGACTGCTGCCTTCCCTTCTAAAAACAGTTAATTTCGGGTTGGGGATTTAGCTCAGTGGTAGAGCACTTGCCTGGCAAGCACAAGACCCTGAGTTCGATCCTCAGCTATTAAAAAAAGAAGAAGAAAAAAACAGTCAATGTCCCCAGATCCCTGTCCCATGTTCCTGTCTCCCCAGGCTCAGAGGTATGTCTCTTTCCTTCCTTCCTTCCTTCCTTCCTTCCTTCCTTCCTTCCTTCCTTCCTTCCTTCCCTCCCTCCCTCCCTCCCTCCCTCCCTCCCTTCTTTCCTCCCTTCCTTCTTCCCTCCCTCCCTTCTTTCCTTCCTTCCTTCTTCCCTCCCTCCCTCTCTTCCTCTCTCCTTCCCTCCCTCTCTTCCTCCTTCCCTTCCTCCCTCCCTTCCTTCCTTTCTCTGTTGCTCACCCCTGCCCACCATGACCATTCTCCCCAGAAGCCCCGCTGTCCTCCAGCTCTACTCCGATTTTGGTGTGCGTACATGGCCCACATGAGTGTCTATCTCCAAGACTTGAGGCCGTTTTAAAAAGATTAAATGTTTCCATAACAAACAAAACTTGGACTTGGGCTTAGGAAAAATATAATCACAGGCAGGCCTCCCAGACTTTTAGGGGGTGGCAGTGGGTTCCCCAGAGGGAAAGTTTTTAAAAATCAATATAAATGATATTTACTTGTAACGTTTTGGAAAGGAAACCTGGGCGTGGGCGAGCAGAAGGAGCAGGAATCTGTCCTGACTCGGGTAAGCTGGCGTCTGCAAAGAGGAGATCACTTTTTATGGGTTATTCTAGAAGGCCGATGAAGAGAAATCGTGATGTGACTTGCATTGCCCGTTTCTCAAGGAGTGTGAGATTCACCATCAGGCTTGCCAGGCAAGACAGAAGAAAGGCAGGGCTCTCAGCCCTGCGGATGCTGCCACTAAACCTTTGCATGGCATTGCTGAGCTAGGTGAGAGGAATTGATCATTTTAGCATGTGTGCGGTTGTGTGAGTGAAATCGCCAGCCTTACCACTAATGTCTTAACAGGAGTTAAAATCACGTTTAAGGTAGCCGTGTGAGTAAAGTGCCTGTGGGCCAACCTGAGGACCTGAGCACAGTTCCACAGAACCCACATAAACCTCTGGGTGTCCATAAAGGCGGGTGGATCCCTGGAATATGGTACCCAACTTAGCCAACTCAGTGAGATACAGATTCGGTGAGATACAGATTCGGTGAGAGACCCTATCTCAGAAAACTCAGTGCAGGGCCATAGAGGAGGACACCTGATGTCTGTCGCTGGCTTCTACAGGCACATGTACACAAACTCTCTCTTACATACATACACACAATCATGTGTTAGTAAAGCCACCCTCATTATTTATTGTGTTCTTGGCATGTGCCAGATATCGGCTAAGTACTTTACATGCGATAGGTATTTAGATATTTAATTCTGATAGTAATTCCGCAGAGGAGTCTACTGTGAGAGTCCCCAAAAGTCTTCAACAATTTGTCCAAGCAAAACTAGAGCCCAATGAATGCCGTTTTGGTCTAAGTCTAGAGCCTCACTTCTGTGGCAAGATCACTTTCTTAAACTATTGATTTGTGTGCTTTTTCCAGAATCTTCAAAACTGCCCAAACAGGTAGACAGACAGTCCTGTCTCAAGTGTTTCTATAGGGCCATAAGCAAAACACTAGCTGTAAATCAAGCCTTGTTGTGCTCTTTTGAAACCAAAGGACAGGAAGAGGCTGGGTGTCTTGGAGGGAGCTTTTGAAGTCACCCAGGAAAGAAGCATAAGAAGTTTCCCAGCCTGGAAGAGCTTCTGAGTCCTGCAGGGACTTTTGTTGTGATTTGAATGAAAAAAAAAAAAAAAAAAAAAGGCCCCCATAGGCTCATATATTTAAACACTTGGTCCCCAGCAGGTGACACTGTTTGGGGAGGCCATTAAACCTTTGAGATAGGGAGTCCCCATAGGCTCAAGTATTTAAACACTAGGTCCTCAGCAGGTGGCGCTGTTTGGGGAGGCCATGAAACCTTTAGGAGCTGGAATCTTGCTAGAGGAAACACACATCATCACGGGAGCCAGGCTCTGAGGTTTCCTCCTCTCTCTCTCTGCTTCCCATCCATGTGAGGATGAAGACATGACCAGCTAGCTTCCCGCCCCTGCTGCTGTGCCTTTCCAGCCTCACAGACTGTGTGTGTGTGTGTGTGTGTGTGTGTGTGTGTGTGTGTGTGTGTGTCTCCCTGCAACTATCAGCCAAAATAAACTCTTTCTTCCAAACTTTTTTTGTCACGGCAGCAGAAATGTAACTAGAGTAATTTTCTTCTACTTGACATCTTTAGTCATCTTAACATTCCAGTCTCCAAATTTTTCCATGGATGAATCCAGACCAAACCGAGGGCTACCCATCCATATAGCCACCACTGAGCTGCTTTGCTCGGTGCAGTATTGCCCTAAGTGTCTTCTGTAGGCGTAATTTTCTGTCCTACCAGCCAGCTCCCAAATAACCACACAGAGACTTATTATTAATTATAAATGTTTGGCCCATAGCTTAGGCTTGTTACTGACTAGCTCTTACTACTTAAATTAACCCATATTTCTTATCTGTGTTCTACTGCATGGCTCAATATCTTTCTTTAACACCACATGCTCATCTTCCTTCTCCCCACGTCTCCTGGAGACTCCACCCTCCTTCATTCCAGAGTGCTCTCCCTGTCCACAAGTCCCAACTAACCTCTTCCTGCCTAGCTATTTATTAAACCAATGAGAGCAACACATCTTCACAGTGTACAAATGATTATTTCATAGCAGTCTTCTACCCTTATTTCTAGGGCTCCTTGTGCCCCACCACTTCTTAGTCCTCCCAATGTCCAAACAGTGACTGCTTTTCTTTTCTTTTGAAGAGCATGTATTTTAACAAGAGATTTAAGGGCTTGAAAATTCAGTCTTGATCACTGGTTTCCAAGCACTATGGAGCTGGCTCTAGTGCAGAGGACAGCAGGGACAGCAGAAGCCTTCATATGAGGGGAACAGATTCCACCGCAGAAAACAAAATAAAGTCCAACCAGTAAATAAAATAACCTCAGACGATGACAGCTGCTATGACTAAAATGAGACCGAGTGAGAAAAGGCGAGCCTGCTGCATTTCTGAGGAAGAATCCACTCTGCTAATGCCTGGCAAACAAAGCCTGTAAGAAGCCTGTGGGACAGGCACAAGCTGATGGCAGAGGGTCTTGAGGGCCACAACAGAAGCATACATTGCATTTACGAGCATCGAGAAGACACTAGAGATGTTAAGCAGGCAGTGGTATGATTGTTTCGCTCTTCAGAAAGACCACCCTGACAGCTAAGTGGAAAATGACCTGTGAGGAGTAAGAACAGCAACAAGGAGACAGACCCAAGTCAATTATAGTTATGTAGCCAAGAGGAAGGCCTTCAAAGACTGGGCAAGGAAGTGCTGAGAGGTTCTGGACCTGGTGTGGGTTTTCAGAGGTTAAGTTGAAAGGGCTTGCTGATGGATTAGATAAAGGCAAATTCTCAGACCTAGTAACAGTCCTTGATTTGGGCTTGAGGGGAGGTGAGTGGGTGGTATATTTGTTACTATGGAAATTATTGGAAAGAAGTACATTTGAACAAAGCAGTGATAGCCCAGACACGGTTTGAGGGCATTAAGACTAATACTATCTACTAAATAAACAGCCAGATATGCAACCCAAGAAATGCACAGTAATGGAGGGATTTGTGCTGTCTAGTAGAAGGCTTGGGCTGCAGCTGGGGGCTGAGATGGGGAGGGAGAGGCCTTCTACTTCTTATGTGGTCTCACCTAACCACTGGACAAGTGGTACTCTAATGATTTCAGCATGTGAATTTCTTTAATGTGATCTTCCAAGGAAAGGACACAGACTTAATTGCTTAGCTTGAGGAGGCAGGGCTAACTTCACAATAGATGTCTGCTGAGTTACTTCAGTTTGGATGGAAAGTGACTCCTTGGTGCCAGTACAGACAAAGGGCACCCAATCAGAGAAGTCAGCTGCAAGTCCCTGGAAAACCTTCAGTCCCTGAAGATGAGACTATGCATTGCCTCCCCTTCACTGGGTGTAATTGGTCAAGGTGCACCCCTGGGAGGTTAGTACCCTCTCTCTGTGATCAGAAGGATTGGAAAAGCACAGGCCTGGAAATATGCAGATCTCTAAAGACAGCAGAGACATCTGTGCCAGTCATGGAGGCTCCTGCCACTAAGCTCCCTGTGAGTCCTGAATAAATGACCTTATTGTTTAGAGCTGTTTGGACTTCAAGCTTCTCTTCTTACTATACACGTTTCTCCAGAGCTCAGATGTTAATCCTGCAGACACAAAAACTCCTTTCTTTTCCCACCCTCCCTATCTGCCCATCCTATACATCAGCACCTCTTTTTTCTTTTTTAACACAAGGGTCTCGCTATGTAGCTCTGGATAGCTTGGAACTCACTATGCAGACCAGTCTAGCCTCAAACTCACAGAGATCCTCCTGCCTCAGCTTCCTGAGTGCTGGGATTAAAGGCATGTGCCAGTATACCATGTGCATCTTGGTGATGAGAATGCTCACAGGTCCAATGGTGAGGCAAATGACACACAGGGAAATCAGGAAATTATAACTCATGACTTGTGTGTCTATAAAGGGGAAGAACGGTGGGATGTGTTATGATGGACAAAACGACAGCATACAGAGCTCATCATCTCATCTAGACAGGTAATATTTAAGTAAGACCCAAGGACCCAGATAAATGAGAGTACTTACCCACTGTGTAAGAGACCCTGGGTGGTAAATAAACTATGACCTGAGACATGAGAAGAATCCAGAAAGGAAGGAGCAAGATGCAACCAGAGTGACAGCAAGACTGATGTTTGCTTCCATGCCCTGGTCAGTGAGAAGCTCTGAAGCATTATATGCCTTTCTTCCCTATAGTGACGTGTGAGCACTACAGACCCTAATGAGCACAGAGCACTGCCTCTTCACTAAGCATTCCAAGATTGCTTCTCCTGGGTGTCTTCACGAGCACCCACCACCCAGGCACTATCACTCATATGCAATCAGCCCCTGACCTCAGGCAAACCTTACTGAGAACAAAGTCCTTCCCCTCTGAGAGTCTTTAGGAATGCCCCCACCCTCATGTAGCAGGGCATGAGAATTAATTCAGGGAAACAGTGTTCAAGGTTTCCTTCAAAGTTATCCTGCTGCCTTCCGTGGCTGACCTAGAAGATAGAGAAATGGATTTGATAAAAAGGAGTGTCAACTCGAGGGACAGATCATATTTTCTTTGTTTAACTGTCTTAGTTTGTGTTTCTAGTACAGTGAACCATGACCACAGCAACTCTTAAAAAGGAGACATTTAATTGGGGTGGCTCATTTACAATTTCAGAGATTCAGTCCATTATCATCATGACAGGGAGCATGGCAGTGTGCAGGCAGATGTGGCGCTGGAGTATTAGCTGAGAGTCCTACATCTTGTAGGCAACAGGAAGTGATCTGTGACACTGAGTAAAGCTTGAGCAAAAAAGACCTCAAAGCCAGCCCCCCCAGTGACACACTTCCTTCAACAAGGCCACACCTACCCCAACAAGGCCACATCTTCCCAGAGTGCCCCTCCCTATGAGCTAATGGGGGCCAATTACATTCAAACTACCACATTCCACTCCCCTGGCCTCCATAAGCTTGTAACAATATCTAACACAAAATTCATTTAGTCAAACTTCAAAAGTCCCCATAGTCTATCACAGTCTCAACAATGTTTAAAAGTTCAAAGTCTCTTCTGAGATTCATGAAATCTCTTAACTGTAATCCTCTGTAAAATCAACATCAAAAAACAGATCACATACTTCCAACATATAATGGCATGGGTATACATTATCTTTCTAAAACATAGGGAAGGGAGCATAATGAGGAAGTACTGGACCAAAGCAAGACTGTAACCAGCAGGGCAAACTAAATCCTATAGCTCTATGTCTGATGTCGAAGGGCTCAGATGTCCCTGCTCCTCTGGCTTTGATGCTGACAACACACTTCTGAACTCTCTTGGGTTGGTTCCATTCCTTGTACACAGCTCTCTTTGGCAGATACCCCACAGCTCTGGCACCTCTGATGTCATGGGGCCTCCATAGCAATGCTGGCCTCACTTTGTAGCTTCGGAAAATAGCCTCTCGGGGCCTCCAAGAAGGTAGTTCCCTGTCACGCACTTGGCCTCAGAAGTGCTCTTAAACCAAAGAAGAAGATTCCATGACCCCTTTACTCTTGTATCCTTCATGGATCTAAAGCCAGCACTGTGTGGATGACACTGCCAAGTCCAACTACCAACTTGGGTGACCGCCTTAAAGCACATTTGCTGTATTTTCATTTGTCTCTCCTTTCTTGGAACAGAAAATTCCTTAGGCCTGTTCCTTTCATAATTGGAAGCTTAACTGGGTGGGATCTTGTCCTGAGGGCATCCTTGCATTTGTTCCAAAGCAGATCTAATCCCCCAAATGGCTCCAACCTCATTAACTACAGCCTCTCTTCTAGCAATGTCTTGGCTGGAACATTAGGCTTCCTCATATCATTGTCCTCTCCAGACTGTACACATGCATTTCTGCCCTCTTGTCCTGTCACTGCAGACCAGCATAAGAACGACTCATAATAACCGTTCGACAGAGTCAGTATGAAGCTCTCTTGAAATCTCCTCCACCAAAGAAATTAGTCCACTACTTTTATATTTATCCTCTGACAAGTTTTTAAGATGAGGGTAAAAATCTGCCACATTCTTGGCCAAAATACCATAAGAATGGTCTCTAGCCCCTTTGCTAATTCCAAAACCTCTTGAGTTGGGCCACCTCAGTCCACACAGCTCTCAGCACTACTGTCTTCCAAGGTCCTACTAGGATGGCCCCATTAAGCTCTGCTTAGAGCAGTGGTTCTCCACCGGTCTCAACCCTTGGGGGTTGAGTGACCCTTTCATAGAGGTCGCCCAAGACCATTGGAGAACACAGATATTTACATTACAATTCATGACCGTAGCAAAGTTGCAGTTATAAAATAGCAATGAAAATAATTTTATGGCTAGGGGTCATCACAACATGAGGCACTGTATTAAGGGGTCACAACATTAGGAAAGCTGAGACCCACTGGCTAACAGTGCTCAACTGCTTTCCTAGTCCAAAGTTCCAAAGCTTTCCAAATCCTTCCAAAACACTACATGATCAGGTCTATTACAGAAAAAGTGCACACACACACGCACACACACACACACACACCAGTACCAACTTCTATATTAGTTACTTCTCTATTGCTGTGATATGACACCATGACAAAAGCAACTAACTGAAAGAAGAGTTTATTACAGTTCCGGAGGGCAAATGATGGAGGAGTGCGGAGAGCAAGCAGGAGCCAGCAGGCAGTTGAAGCAGCAACTGAAACCTCACATCTCAAACTGCCACAGGAAGCAGAGAGAAGACACCGGAAATAGCACATGGCTTTTGAAACATCAAAGCCCATCCCCAGTGACATACTTCCTCCAGCAAGGCCATACCTCCTTTGGTGGTTTGAATAGGAATGGCCCCCATAGACTCGTATGTTTGAATGCTTGGTCCATAGGAGGTGTGGCCTTCTTGGAGTAGGTGTGGCCTTCTTGGAGGAAGTGTGTCACTGTGGGGGTGGGCTTTAAGGTCTCATAGCTCAAGCTATGCCCAGTATGAGATTCAGTTCACTTCCTGCTGCCTGTGGCTCAAGATGTAGGACTCTCAGCTCCTTCTCCAGCACCCTGCCTGCCTGCATGCTGCCATGTTTCCCACCATAATAAATAATGAACTAAACTTCTGAAACTGTAGGCCAGCACCAATTAAATAGGAGTTGTGGCAGTGATGGTGTCTCTTCACAAAAATAGAAACCCTAATGAAGATACCTCCTAAAGCTACCCAAACAGTTTCACAAACTGGGACCAGGCATTCAGAGGCTCAATAATATGAGTAATAACTCTTCTTCATTTAAACTACCACAGATGTCACCCTGCCATGGTGGGGTTGTACACAGTCAGGCAGATGGATAAATCCATCATGAACAACCCCCAGTCTACTAAATAGTCAATACTAGAAAATGTCAGCTCTCTTCTTCACAAGGCTTGGCTCTTCCACTGGGTAATTACATCTTTGGAAGCATTCAGATGAGGTACAACAAGTGGATGTCAAGTCAGACTTCAGCTCTGATCTATTAATGATGCTCTTCCTGTTAGAAAGATTGAAGTTGGCATGGATAGGGACTGTCAGGAATGGCAGAGGGACACACCCCTTCCTGGAGCTCACCTTTCCTTCTACCTGTCCCATCATGCTAGTCAGAGTCCAGGAGAGTTGGAGCCATCAATTCCTCTACCATGGATAGTGATCTTACCTCAGGATAACCCAAGAGCCCCATTATTGTTCCCATGACAACAGAGATGAGAAGACTGAGGTCAAGAGTCTCAGAAACACATTTCAGAATCAGTCACTCTCCAGTTCACATCTTCTTTCCCTTCTTCACCCTGCTGGGTGTAGCAGAATCCAGGGTTTTATACATGCTAGGTACATCAAAGTACTAACCAAGACTGACCCTGCTTAGCGTCCAAGATCAGATGAGATGAGGCACATCAAGGTAGTATAGCAGGGGACTAGGCACACTCTATACCACCAAGCCACACCCCAGCCCCAACCTCTAATTAACTACACATTACCGAAGCCCAACACAAGCAAATTTACCTTGGAAGCCTTTATAACCAGCAACTC
The DNA here is from genome assembly GCF_903995425.1 of Onychomys torridus. Taxonomy (NCBI): domain Eukaryota; kingdom Metazoa; phylum Chordata; class Mammalia; order Rodentia; family Cricetidae; genus Onychomys; species Onychomys torridus. The sequence continues at coordinate 10,729,733 of NC_050454.1, forward strand.
TCCTCCTAACTTCTCGGAACCAATTTCTGGTCCAAAGGAATGGAAATCTTTCTGATCTTTTAAAGTCTTCTCCTCGGCTTTGGGGCATGGAGCACTGGATGTCAGAGACACTGTGACTGGCCCCCTGTTGGCAGCAGGGGGGGGGGTCAGTTCCCTGCAGGATCTGTCTTTGCTATGCCAGCCTTTCTATTCTGATGCCAGCTGCTCACTAGACTTCTCTGATGGGACCTGAACTGATTCTGTGGCTCTAACCAGCATTCCCCGCCTTCACCGCTGTGCCCTCACAGGGATAACAGTCCACTTGGGAGCCCTGCCTCAAAACTCGAAACCTTTCCTCCAAACTTCAGAGCCTGAAGCAAGAATTCATTTGCTTCTGATTTTGTCGTCACTGGAGAGTGGTGGGCATGATATGGTCCACCCAGACTCATTATCCAACAATGCCCAAGGGCAAATAGAGGCCTTCTGGAAAGGACGCTAGAAGCAATGGAAACTAGACCTCCCTTGGTAAAGAAGGAGTAACCTCAAGCAGGGCTCCAATGATGTCACTACATTTTCCAAAGCCAAAACAGGTTGTCAGAGCTTATAACGGGTTTCAGATTTAATGACCTCACTTTGCGCAGTGGAGACTAGGGGGTCGAAAGGAAAAGTGGGTCCAGTCAAAGCCGTTCAGCTCAGCAGAGGCAGGGTCAAGACACCAGTCCAGGATTCCCAGGGTGTCTTTCTCACTGTATCAGAGAGGTTGCTCAGGAACCCCAAGCACATTGAGTGTGGATGGTCTGGGTGACTCGGTGCCATCCTACTCCGCTGCTGTGGTGATATGGACTTGTGCCTATAGGCAGCTGTCACCAGCAAATGCTATCCAAATCCACTTCAGATAGGAGTGGTAACACCCAGCCTGGGTAGTCTCAGAGAGATCTGGGTATCCCATAAAAATGGGGCTCTCTGGGGTCAGCTGTGGATTCTTCTCCATGGGCCCCTCAGCTGGGACAACAACTTTTTCTGGTTCTCGGTAACTCTTCTGGTGCTTCCTTTTCCCATTGTCCCGGTGTCTGTCAACTTGATACAAACTAGAGTCACCTGAAAAGAGAGAACCTCAACGGAGGAGTTGCCTTGTGGTGGTTTAAGTGAGGATGGCCCCTAGGGGCTCCCACCTTCGAATACTTGCTTAGGAGGTGTGGCCTCGTTGGAGGAGGTGTGTCACGGGGGTGGGCTTTAAGGTTCCAAGGACTCCTGCCATTCCCAGTGTGTTCTCTGCAGGGTGAGATGTGCGCTCCCATCTGTACCCCTCGCCTTCACTCTGCCGTCACGGATTCTAATCTTCTCCAGCCGTAAGCCCAATTAAAAGCTTTCTTTTATAAGTCTTTTATCACCCAGCAATAGGAAAGCACCTACTACATGCCTCCATCAGACTGGTCTGTGGGCATGTCTGTGGACACTTCCTTGATTGATCAATGACATGGGAGGGCCCAGGCCACCAAGGGCAGTGGCAACCCTGGGAACATGGTCCTGGGTTGTATAAGAAAGTGAGCTGAGCGAGCCATGGAGAGCAAGCCAGTGAGCAGCTCTCCTCCACAGTCTCAGCTGTGGTTCCTGCCTCTTCCAGGTTTCTGCTTGAGTTACTGCCCCTAGATCTCTCAATGATAGACTGTGATGTGGAAATGTAAGCCAAATAAACCCTTGCTTCCCCAGGCTGGCTTCAGTCAGTGCTTCTCATACCAACAGAAAGTAACTAATACACCCTTCCACTATGCTTAAACCCCATCCCTTGAATTCCCCACCCTTCCCATTGCCACCCACACCTCCCCAACCATGTCCCTGTCACCTTCACACTATCACTTTCCTCACATCTGGACCTCCTGTGTCACCAGCACCCCCTGTCCTTCCTCTTCTCATGGCTGCCACAGAGCCCGCTCCCACCAACACCACCCCCACACTCTTTCCACCTGCGTCTTCTCCACACCCACCAAGACCATCTCTCACCCTTAACTCCACTTCCTCCTCCACAGCCTCTTCCAGCAGCACCCCAGAGCTCTGCTGCCTCCTCGGCCACTGCAGGGCTCCATATGGCCCAGCAGCAGAAACGACACACCACCTTATTCGTAACCCTCAAACAGTCCCTTCACACCCAACAGGCTTCTAGGAATGTAGCACTTTCAAAATCAAACAGTTCCCCAATATTTGAATCGATAGATACTTATCCAGACTGGCCACATCTTTGAAAGACACCAGTGTTGCTAACGGCCCTGATCTCTGCTGGTTTTTGAAACTGCTTCTCTTACCTGTCTCCCTCCGCACACCCCCGCTCCCACCCCAGACTGCAGATATTCTGAAATGAAAAAAAACAATGGTGGCCTTGTTGCCCAAAGGCTGATGTTAATAGATGATTCCTTTTGATTTTGGCCTGGAAACACTGGTGGCAAACCAGTCTTAGGAAGGACTAACTGTAGCAAAAGTCTAAAAGAGCGACAAAGAAAAAAAAATCCAACCCATCTTTGATCAGAAGGGTCTGAAGATGGATGGTGGTCATTTCACAGGTCTCTGGGTGGAGGTCCATGTCATTTTGAGAAAAAGAAACTGGGTTAACAAAAAAAGAAAAAGAAAAAGAAAAAAAAGGAAGAAAGAAAAGAGCCTGAGACAGACGCACTTTCTGATGGAACGGGGCCACCGCACCAAGAGGATCAAAGCTGTGTGCCACGCAGAGGCGAATGAAGGATTACTCACTTTCTATTTTTTCACGCCTGCAGCACACATGGGGATCTAATTGGTCGGGATGGGAAGTACAGACAGGCAGCCCCAGCAAGAGCCCAGCCTAGGGGAGCCCTTGCCTAGGGGAGCCGGTGCTTTCTGCAGCTGCAAACCATTAGAGGCAGGCTCACAACCACGTGCGGCTCTAATTGCTCTTCTGTGTTTTCCCCAGCTCAAGACCACTAGTGTCTGCTTGCAGGCCTTTCTGATCTCAGAGGTGATGAGCTTGGCGGCTGTCAGGCGTGCTGGGGAGCAGGAAAGACGGGGTGATGAGTCCTTGAGTCTCAGGAGAGGAAGGGCTCATACTGCTCAGGGAGGGGCTGCTAGGCTGGACAAGGGACCCGTCCCGCTACCAGCTCTGGCCTAGCCTGACATTCACTGGTTTCAGTAGAATGCCCAGGTTCCTCTTTGGAGGCAGAGGGTGTTGTCTGAGTTCTAACCCGCAACAGAAGGAGCGATATAGGACCAAAGGCCGTAAGCCAAAGATAAAGTATGGAAGCCCACCCAGCACAGCCAACCACCCCAACCAGCCTCTCTGGCCCTTTGTCCCCTTGCCTTAAAATGGGGTGGATAGGAGCTAGGAAGATGCCTTGATGGGTATGAGGGCTTGCTCTACCAATCTGAAGACCAGAGTTCAAATCCCCAACACTGAATAAAAAGCCAAGCACAGCAACACATATCTGTAACCCCAGCATGGGGCAAATCTTGAGAGCTGACTTTCTAGGCCAGCCAGCCTAGCCAACAAGGTGAGCTTCCCACTCAGTGAGAGGCCTTGTGTCAAGGCAAAAGGCAGAGAACACTAGAGAAAGACATCTGGCATCCTCCTGTCATCTCCACATATGTACAGGTGTGTGCACCCCCATGCTCACATACATGTACCACACACACACACACACACACACACATACACACACACACACACACACACACACACACACACGTGTCACACACATACACACACATAAATAATAAATAAAACAAAGGCAACTGTGTGCCTCAGTGTCCCTGGGAAGGTAACAGGCCACATGGAAGGGCCGCTCTGCTTCTGATGGTCACGGCCATGGACCACAGCCCTTTTTGCCCCTTAGATCCCAGTTTTCCTTTCAGCTCTTCTTTACCCGCTCCCTGGGGAAACCTTTCCCAGCCACACAGGTCTGCGGAGTGGCAGAGTCCCAGCCTTACCCAACCCCCTTGTCTTTCATCTCAGGCTCCCACTTCTTCCCTCTCCCTTGTCAGCCTCCATCCCACGCCCCTACACACCCCACATGCATGCACGTGCACATCCATCTCAACCACCACTTAAAGGGACTATGATGTTCCAGGCCTGCCACTGGCTCCTCACTGGGCACTCTGAGGGGCTCCCTCCCCTGCAAGCCCCTCAGCTCTGTTCTCCCCCAAGCCCCACTCTGTCTGTTCCGCCTGAGCAGGATTGGTTTCATCCTTTTTTTGGGGGGGGGTCATTCTTCAAGACACAGCTGACACAGGTGCTCTTCTAAGTGACACCCCCCCATGGGGACAGCGGGCCCTGCTAAGTGTACATGTCTGTTTCAGTAGGGTCCCTCCTCCACCACGCTGGGATGGAAGCATTTGCTTGCCCACCCCTCTCCATGCGAAGGGGAGTTTGGAGGATACAAAAATGCATTTTATCTCTGTCCACGCAGCACATGTCTAGCACAGTGCCTGGAACGTGTAGGCCTCCACCAGAGGCATCTTGAATCAATTTATGACTCCCACTTTCTCTGCCTACACTATCCAATTAAACTGAAAACACCACAGTACTGGGGATGGACCTGGGCTATTGTCTGCGTGTCCACCACATAGAAGAACCTCAGTAGAACTTCTGGTTCCGATTTGGGACATTGCTGGAGACAGGGTCCTTTCTATGTCTGGTCTGTCCTGTGCTGCCCTTCCAGAGCACTGTGCAGAGCAGGTTCTCAGTAAATGTACTTTGAATGGGTAAGTGGTGTAGAAAGCCAGGGAAACCCAATGTTGGCCAGGACATGCAGTGCACCGCATGCTGATGTCCCAGCCTGATTCAAATGGTGCAATGCTAACTTAACTGTGATGGCTGTTCTGGGTTGTCAATTTGATTGACAATTAACTAAAACCCAAATGGCTAGGCACACCTGTGAGGGATTTTTCTTAATGAAATCATTTGAATCGGGAAGATCCACTTCTAATCTGGATCTTTGGGGGGGGGGGGCTGGAGATCCACCTTTAATCTGGGCCACACCTTCTGCTGGCAGCCTGTGTAAAGCACATGGGAGAAGGAAGCCCTCTCCTCACCTGTTTGCTCTCGCTCTCATTGGCAAGTCCATTTCTTCCCTGGCATTTAGAGCCTACCTCTTTGGGATTCTGGCATATATGGCATTTCTGCTCTGGTCAAGCAGCCCAGGAAAAAACGGACACAGAGTCTGAAGACCAACTGAGACATCCAGTCTCATGGACTAAACAACTACCAGATTCTTGGACTTTCCATTGGTAGACAGCCATTCTTGGACTAGCTGGACCTCAGCCTGTAAGCCATTCTAATAAATCCTCTATATAGACAGATAAATGATAGATGATAGATAGATAGATAGATAGATAGATAGATAGATAAATGATAGATGATAGATAGATAGATAGATAGATCGTCAGTCATTCTATAAGTTCTGTTCCTCTAGAGAGAATCCTGATGAATGAATATACTAATCCTCAAAGTGATGGCATTAAAATAGGGCTTTGGGGAAACAGCTGAGATGGTTGGGCTCCCATGAATGGAACCAGTGCCTTTTTATAGGATGCTAAAGAAAGCTCCCTCAGCCCTTCTGCTGCATGAAGCTGGAACCAGAAACCTATCGACAAGGAAGTGGATCTCACCAAACCCTGGATCTATAGCTGCCATGTGTGGATTCCCTGCCTCCAGAATGGTGAGAAAGTTCTCTTGTTTTCAAGTCATCCAATCTGCAGTATGGTTACAGCAGTCTAAAAGAACTAAGCCTGGCTTCTGCTTAGAGATAACACACTGAGATTTAATACAATCCAATGAGAACTCTGATCAGTTCTAAAATTTTATTTGTCCCAGCAAACATTTTCCCAACTTGATAAATAGCACCAATATGCATCTGTTTGCTCAGACCAGAATCCAAGAATAACATTTGATTCATCTTTTAGTCTTGTATGTTACAGTCAGTCCACTACCGAGCTCTATAAGCTTTGCTATGAGAATATGTCCAATCCATGGTCATCATCTTCACAGCCCCAGATCTTGACCTTCCAGCTGTTCCTCTTCCCCAGCAAACACAAATGGATACAACTTCCTGTTTCCCCAACACAGTCACCCCGATGCTGCTCTAACACCTTTCCATACAACTTAGGATGAAATCCAACTTCTATTCAGGATTTACTGCCCCACATAACACAGGCTTCTCAACTTCCTCCCTACAAATCTTCCCCTTCTTGCCTCCCTCCAAACACATTAGTCCCGTCAATCCTAAACACTCAAGTTGGCTCTCACTTCAGGATTTTCTATTTTGTTTCCACAGAAGGCTTGTCCCCTAATGCCCTGACTCTTAGATCTGGTACTACTGCCTTAGGGAGGTCTCTGCCAAGTCCACCTGTGATGGCCAATTTTGTGTCCTCTTGGCTGGCTTCAAGACACCCTGATATTGGTGAAACAGTATTCTGAATATGCCTGGAACTGGGGGGAAATTAGGATATGAGTTAGTAGACTGACTAAAACAGATTGCCTTCCCTAATGTGACTTATGCTGGGGGTGCCATTCAGTGGTGGACAAGGGTTAGCATAAGCACAGATCTGGGCTCCAACCTCAGCAGGAGAGAGGAGGGGAGAGAGAGAAAGAGAGAGGGGGAGAGAGGGAGAGGGAGAGAGAGAGAGAGAAGGAGGAGGAGAAGGAGGAGGGAGGGAGGGAGGGAGGGAAGGAGGGAGGAGAGAGGAGGGAGGAAGAGAGCTTTATTCACCAGTTGAAGGTCTCTACAGAGCAAAGATGCTAACTATCCCTGAAGGAAGAAACAGTTCCCTACCTGACCCCCTCAAGCTGGGCCATCAGTCCTTCCTGCCTTCTGTCTTCAGCTGTAGCACTGGAAATTCTGGAGGTCTCCAGTCTGCCCATTCCGGGGAGTGGAACTCAGCCACAGCTCTCCTAGTGCTCAGGCTTCAAATTCAAAACAGAATTATATTACTAGCCCCAAGTCCCCGGCTCTGTAGGACTTCCCAACCTCCATAATTTTATAAGACTCTCTCTCTCTCTCCCTCTCCCTCCCTCTCCCTCTCCCTCTCCCTCCCTCTTTCTCCCCCTCCCTTCCCCTGTCCCTCCCTCTCCTGGGAACCCCAGGTAACATTGTATCCTTCTACTTAGAATATGAAGTATTTCTTTATCTGTTGGTGTTAAGCAGCTACAGCCTCTAACTTGAAATAGTCCCTCTTGGAAGGAAGAGCAAAACTCCTAAGACTTAGTCAGTGTTCTGATGCTGTGAAGAGACGCCATGACCAGAGGAAAGCATTTAACTGGGGCTGGCTTACAGTTTCAGAGGCTTAGTTCGTTATCATCACAGCTGGAAGCATGGTGGCACACAGGCAAACATGGTGCTAGAGAAGGAGCTGAGAGTTCTACATCCAGATCAGCAGGCAGCAGGAAGAACCAGACTCTGGGCTTGGAAAAGGCTTTTTAAAACTTCAAAGCCCACCTCCAGTGACACACTTCCTCCAACAAGGCCATACCTCCAAATCCTATCAAATAGTGCCACTCTATGGTGACCAATGTCTTCGTTAGGGTTTCTATTGTTGTGAAGAGACACTATGACCATGGCAACTCTTATAATGGAAGAACACTTAATTGGGGTGGCTTTCATTTTCAGAGGTTTAGTCCATTATCATCCTGGTGTGACATGGTGACAGACAGGCAGATATGGTGCTAGAGAAGCAACCAAGTGTCCTATATCTTGACTTGCAAGCAACAGTAAGTGGTCTGTCTCATTGGGCATGGCTTGGTCATATATGAGACTGCAAAGCCTGCCTCTACAGTGACAAACTTCCTCCAACAAGACCACACCTACTCCAAGAAGCCACACCTCCTAATAGTTCCACCCCCTTTGGGGGCCATTTTCTTTCAAACCACCACACCAAGTATTCAAATATGAGCCTATGGAGGCCATTCTTATTCAAGCCAAACATCTGACTGCCTGTGCTCTGTAGGCTTGTAGCCATATCATAATGCTAAATGCATTTAGTCCAACTTCAAAAGTCCCCATTGTCTATCACAGGCTCAACACTGTTTAAAAGTTCAAAGTCTCTTCTGAGATTCATGTAATCTCTTAACTGTAACCTCTGAAAAATCACAGTTAGAAAGCAGACTACATACTTCCCACATACAATGGTACAGAATATATATTACCATCCCCAAAGGGAGGAAAGGAAATACTGGACCAAAGCACACCTGAAACCATCTGGGCAAACTCCAAATTCTGCATCTTCATGTCTGATGTCAAAACACTCTTCAGATATCTAACACCTTTCTGCTTTGTTGACTGCAACACACTTCTCCCTCTTGGGCTGGTCCCAGAACCTGTTAGCATCTATCCTTGGCAGGTATCCCATGGCTCTGCACCTCCAACATCTTGAGGTCTCCAGCAAAATCCAGGTTTCACCTTCACAGACAGCTTCATGCAATGGCCTCTATGGGCCTCCATGCATGGATACCCCTGACACATGCCTGGTCTCAGTGGCTTCCCTTAGCTGTGGACTTGGTACCAGGGAGTTGGGTATTGATGTGACAGACCTGACCATGCTGTTTGTTGGTGGAATGTAGACTTTGGGACTTTGGATTAGGAAAGCAATTGAGTGCTTTAAATAGTGCTTAATACAGTGGTGCTGAGAGCAATGTAAATTATGATGGTTTGGCTCAATATGTTTCAGAGGGGAGGAATGTTAGTAAGTGGCCTAGAGACAATACTTGTGATATTTTGGCAAAGTATGTGGTGCTCATGTCTTAAAAATCTGCCTGAAGTTAACATGAAAGGTTTTGAATTGCTGGTGCTGGCAGAGGAAATTTCAAGACAGCCTAATATTGACTGTGCCATGTGGTTGTTAGTAATCAATCTGATACAGATCTAGAATGAAAAGGAGAATACTGGACAAAGACAAATACAAAACATGCAGCTTGCATAGAAAAGGAACACCAGGAACTGTAGTTGAGCTAAGTCCAGTGCTCAAGGAGATAAAAAGCTTAAAGAAATGTCTAATGCTAAATGGATAAAGGGGGCGGTGACCTCAGGGCAAGACCCCACTCCTGGTACCAACTTCTGTCTCAGTCACTGTTCTATTGTTGTGAAGAGGCACCACAACCGAGGCAGCTCTTATAAAAGGAAACACGTATTGGGGGGCTTGCTTACAGTTTCAGAAGTTTATCACATTGTCATCACGGTGGGGGAACGTGGTGGCAGGAAGCACGGCAGCACCCTAGCACTGGAGCAGTAGCTGAGAGCTACATCTTGATCTCCAGGCCCTTGGGATCAACCATTCAAATACATGAGCCCACGGGAGCCCTTCTCATTCAAACCACCATACCCCTGGAGGTGCCCTTGAGTACACGGGCTGTCCTCTGTGTGGACTGCAGCGTTAGGTCAGACCTGGTGATAATGCCAGTGGGTTTAGCATTCAAAAGGGGTAAGTTCTGTGTGGTGTACCATGACTGATAAGGAAGTCAGAGTCATTGTGATCATAAAAGACCTTAGTTCTCCCTAAGCAGGACCTCGTCCTAATGCACATTCCCTTCTCTGAAGTCCACATCCTCTCTTGGAGTTCAAACCCAGCCCTCAGGCCCAAACAGGAAGCCACCTGGGAAAGACTAAAACCATGTGGCATCAGAGGGGAAACTCCTCAGTGAGGTGTGTGTGTGTGAATGGTAGCACATGCTGGGGCACCCCAAACAGAGCTGATGGCAGATGTGGTGAGAGAGGGGCTAAGCTGTCACGTATTCAGAAACAGGAGGAGGTCTTCAACCAGCCCAGACTTCCCTGTTGTAAATATTATTTTAAGGTGTGTTACTTTTGTTTACGCTGCATTTGTTTAACTCTGTGAAGCTGTGTTACTGTGCCTGTGTAAAACACCTGATGGTCTAATAAAGAGCTGAATGGCCAATAGCAAGGCAGGAGAGAGAAATAAGCAGGGCTGGCAGGCAGAGAGGATAAACAGAAGGAGAAGTCTGGGAGGAAGAAGGAATAAGAGAAGGAGTAAGAAAAGAAGGGGCTAGCCACACAGCCACACAGCCAGCCACGGAGTAAGAGTGAAAAGTAAGAAAAGGAAAAGCTCAGAGGCAAAAGGTAGACGGGATAATTTAAAGTTAAGAAAAGCTGGCTAGCAACAAGCCAAGCTAAGGCTGGGCATTTACAATTAACAATAAACCTCTGTGTGCGATTTATTTGGGAGCTGAGTGGCAGGCTCCCTAAAAGAGCAAAAACAACCAACAACATTTCCTAGCATACATGGCTCCGGGATTCAGGGCAAGATGCTCTTAAGCAGACATGGGTGCAGAGCTGTGGTGTGGGGTGCCCTGGGGTTGGGGCTAAGCTTCCAAGGATGAGAAACCAGCTATGGCTGCTGAAGGTACTTGACATGCTCAGAGTGCACACACAAGCCTGGAATAGCTCTGTGTTTACAGGCTCCAGGTCAACTGGGCACCTGACACTTGGGCACCTCCAAGTGTGACCTGGGAACCAGCAGCATTGGCATCACCAGGAAGCCTGTTAAAAGTGGAAAGTCCTGGGGCCTACGGCAGACAGGTCAGCTGGAATCTCTACCTCAATGGACATTTCATGAGCACTGAAATTTGATACATCAGAAAAAGTCCACTTTTGCAAAGCAGGATTTAATTTTACCTCTAAAAAGAAATCCTTTATCAGTGTGCTGATGAGTGGAAATGTAAAGTCTGGTAAGGGAGGAATAGAAGGATTTGTCCACACCACTGGGAGTTAAGCAGATGGGACTCGAGCCTGATTAAAGAGAGAAAATAAAGTTTAAAGGGCTATTTTGGTACAAAATGAGGTTGGGGAGACATCAGCTGTATTGCCCAACAGATGGCCTGGGCATGGTCAGCTGAGGTGAAGCTCTTGGCTGCTCATCTTCACCCCCCTCTCAGTAGATGACCCATCCCAGCACCCATACATGTCCTAGGCCATCAGCACAGTTGAAAACACCCAACACCAAAAAGCCTCAAAGGCCTGGGTGATAATCGGCACTCAGGCTCTTACCTGCCATCTGGATAATTCTCCTGTCAGGTATGGAGTTTTCTTGAAGGGTCATCCATTGTGGGTGAGCTTTTCAGTGATGCAGCTGGACCCCTTTACCTACACTTTTGGAAGTCACCTCAATAAACTTGCTGGTTCACCAAATTAAACTCAGATGGGATCATTTATTTGGTCTGTCGTTGGCACCCTATTTGGGGTGAGTAGACATTCACCTTCATCTCCCCAGGAAAAGTCATTCAGCAGTTGACCTGTTGAATTTGTCTCTTCTCAACCACACTTACTTAACTGGGTAAGTGTCTAGTTAATTACCACATCTCTAAATCAACACCAAGTGCATGATGGATCATCAGTCACTAGTAGCTCCTGACTTCTTGACTTCACTTCAGTCATGTTTACCACCACGCTGGTCTTCATGGTTACTAAGGGGATGGCATCAGGCTGTTTCAAACTTCCGGGAACTTCGAGAATGTACTTACAAGGTTTTCCTGGACTAGGGATGAACCGTGAGCATGTGGTGTTGTGTCTCCTTCCTCTTCCTCTTCCTCCCTGCCCTCCACAGCACTGTGCGTCAAGGTCATACATGGGGTGTTATTTCCACCGATGAAATAAATCTGCCTATAGTATCTCAGTTTTCACGCCATTTCTTCAGTTTGGGCAACATAAAAAGACTGCCCATAATATATAAGAAAATAAACAAACAAGCCGATTATTTTAATACTTAGAAACAATGTTAGCTGGAAAAGAGTGAATGGCATCACGGGAGGAAGGACAGTGAGAATTGGATGCCACCTGATCTACCAAGATCAACAAAAACCGTAGACAAGCTTCTCATGTGCAAAGAAAACATGTGCCTCCCATACTTGCCAGAAGACATGAAAGTCGGTGCACCCAACCTGGAGAACAATTTGATAGCGTGTGTGCAGAGACGTCAAAATGTTGGGAGTATTTCAATTGACACTTCTTTTCTAAGATATAGTCACAGGTGTCTCCATGGGACACAATGCTGAGATCTTGGGACACAGACATTGAGATCTAACTGTAACAACCCAAACTGCAAAATTTAGAAAAAAAACAGAGGTATGGACTTGGATACCTTGGTCTAAGCACTAAGTTTTCAGAGGCGATGTCAAAAGCAAAGAAAAGAATGACATAAGTTGGACTTAATCAAACTTTAAAACTTTTGTGTGGTAAGTAATTCTATCAAGACAATGAGGAACTGGGAATGTAGAGCAGATGGTAGAGTGCTTGCACTATCCTTCTTGAAGCCCCGGGGTTTGATCCAGGATGCATATAAGGTAGGCGTGATGGTACACACCTATAATCCCAGGACTCAGAAGATGGAGGCAGGAAAAACAGAAGTGAAAAGTCATCCTAAGCTACGTAGCAAGTTCAAGGCCAACCTGGCATATATGAGATCAGAAAAAAAAAGAAGGAAAGAAGGAAGGGACAGACACAGGAGCATCCCTGTGGCAGAGATCATAGAGATCAGTAGGGAGGAACCAGGGTAGATGTCTGTAGTGCCCCACTCAGGGGAGGCAGAGCCAGGCAATGCAGTCCACATCATGGTAGAGTACTGTGGATCTGGCAGCTTTGAGGTGACCTACCTGGAGCTGGTAAACACCATGAAAGAGGAGTAAATGGGCCTAGAGACTGAGTCCAGGGGGAACATGGTCCTTTGAGATTGAGAGCAATGGACCACTGGTGTTCTTGGCTGGAGAATGGGAACTTCTGCTATGAAAAAGATCTCATCAGGGTCACCGAAAAAGCCAGCAATAGAGAATCACTAGAACAGATCACCGACAGTTGGCCTCCCTACGTCCTCTTGTGACTACAGGTGATTCTTGGCTGCTTGCTTCTGGCATTCAAACCTTTGTTTCCTCGTGCTCTGCTGAGAACTCCCTTTGCCTCTTGCCCCTCACTTAGCTCCAGGTAGCTAAGAATCCATGACTTCCAGTTTGCCCCTTTGGGCACAGGGAGGGTCTAGACATTTCTATGGTCTTGGAAGCAGAAAGAAGAGTTGTTCTCCATGGACATTTCTATAGCCACCTATGTCTTCTTCCCAGGATTGCCACCCTTGACAGCTCAGTCCTCTCCCCAGCCTGGAAATGCCTGTAGGATGGCACAGCTGGTGTAATCTGTTTCCCCGGAGCCCCTGACAATTTTCCCTATTGGCAGTGAAGAGGTGCTAGGAAGGAGAGTAGGAGAGGAGAAAGAGGGAAAGAAGAGGATGGGAGTAGGAGAAGGAAGAAAGAAAGGGAAGGAAGGGAGAAAAAATGATATGTCCTTAAAATTTTGTGTGTGGCCAGGCAGCAGAGGCACACGCCTTTAATCCCAGCACTCAGGAGGCAGAGCCAGGCAGATTTCTGTGAGTTTGAGGTCAGCCTGGTCTACAAAGAGAGATCCAGGACAGGCACCAAAACAACACAGAGAAACCCTGTCCAAAAGACAAACAAACAAACAAACAAACAAACTTGTGCATGACTGTTCCCAGCAGCATTATTTATAGAATCCCAAAGGTGTCTCCGAAACGATGAAAGTGGATTTAAAAGGTGAGGCGATCCATTTTTCTGTCTCAAGTTCTTGCCTTGCCCTCCCTCCAGGAAGGGGGTAGGCAAAGGGTAAAGGGAAATCAAGGGGAACTTCATTTGCCCCTTGAGAGCAATAATTAAATAGGAAAGTAAAACTTCCAATGGGAAAGCAGAACTCTGAGACCCTGTGTGGCCACAGAATACCATGTCACCTCAAAGCACTCTGAGCAGGTTTTGGGGTGCGAGCTGAGAGACTGTTGGAAGTGTTAGAGCTCAAAAGTTCTTGGAGGACTTGGGGGTGTCAACTGAGAACAGTCCCTTGCAGAGTGTGCCTTCTGGAAGCAGGTCACCGACATGAGCAGCAGGAGTGGCAGTTCCTGGGTCTGGCTGGACACAGGGGCCTTTGGAACTGACATCAATGCACAGCTGGTGTTTCTCGAGCTGCAGGAACCAATTCCCATCTGCAGACCAAGTGTCAAGTCTTGAAGCCTGAGGCAGAAATGAATCCCCTTGCCTGCGGGGCTGCAGTCCCAAAAGCTGGAAGAGCGGGAGCCTGAGCCAGTCTCCTGCCTGAGGCCAAATGCTTGGCACTAAACGCCTCCAGCAAGTCTGGGAGCTGGAGTCAGGATAGGGACCAGGTTCTGAAGTCCCTCTCCTTCTCTTCCTTCAAAGAACCTACCAGTTTGTCACATAGAGCCAGGTGAGCTCTGATTGGCTGGATGTGTGTGCTTGCCAATCAGATGCAAAATAGGACTAATCAGGGATCTGAGAAGAGCTGTCAAATACAGAAGGGAGGGGGGAAGAATTCTGGACTGGGCAGAAGTTCTCCATCAGGTGGCAGGCCCTGCTTCCACCACTGTGGTGGTAGTGAGCTGGTACCCAGCTGTCACACTTCCCATCCACTTCTGGTTGCTAAGGTGCTGCTCTGATCACCTCCATGCCAAAGCCACTGCCGTGCTCTCTGCCAGAAGCCATTCAGCGGAACCATCCAGCTGTCACAGCTGGCTCCAATCACCATCTTTATTAAGACATCTTCGTTACAAATGGCAGCCTGTTTCCCACCCCCATTGCTTGTGGGGTTTTCCTGTCCATTTTTGTTTAGCTAGGATTGTTTTGCTTGGTTCCAGCTGCAGCTTCACTGACAGCTTGAATCTAGAAGGCGGGTTGTCAATCAGCAGGCGACTGCCAGGACTCCTTGCTCTTGAGGCTTGAGTTACTGGCTGTCTGAAATCTCCATGTCAGGGCGCCTCCTACCATCAACTTAAGTATGGTCCATCTATACAGTGGAACACTACCCACCCATAACAAGGAACTGAGTTTAATCAGCCCTCCATAGTCACAATTTGCTCATCTGAGGATTTGATCAACTATGGATTGGAAAAAAAAAAAAAAAAAAGGGCCAACTGTGTGTGTGTGTGTGTGTGTGTGTGTGTGTGTGTGTGTAATGTCTGTAATGAACTTGTACATGCTTTTTCTTTGTCATCATTCCCTAATACAATACAACATGACAACTCCTTACATTTATCTTGTATACGTGTTTTGAGAGATCTAGAGGTGATTCATTTGCTGGGTGATAAAAATGTTCTAGAACTAACTAGTGTGATTCGAGATATTTAATTACACTGTGTAAAGGTATGTTGTTGTGATTGGTAATAAAAAGCTAAGTGGCCAAGAGCTAAGCAGGAGGTATAGACTGGACTTCTGGACAGAGAGATCACTGGAAAGAATAAAAGGGGAGTCGCCAGCTGAACACAGAGGAAGCAGGACATGCATGAGAAGAGGAAAAAGCCAGAGCCATGTGACAGCAGGTAGATTAATAGAAATGCGTTAACTGAAGTTACAGGAGCTAGTTAGAAACAAGCCTAAGCTAAGGCCCAGCTTTCATAATTAATGTCTCTGTGTCATGACATGGGGGCTGGTGGTCCAAAAAGCCTGCTACACCAGTGCTGATGGTTGTCCAACTATTGCTATGCTAAAAACTTTAGCCTTGTATACTTGTGGGGGGCACATGTCTGTGTAAGGGGTGTGTATGTATTTGCACACACTGAGATGCTTCTCCTCAGGAGTCATTTACCTCATTTTTTGAGACAGGGTCTCTCACTGCCTTAGAGCTTGCCAAGTAGTCTACACTGGCTTGTGAGTGAGTTCCAGGGACCTCTGTCTTCACCTCCCTGGAGCTGGACTCACAAGCATGCTGCCATAATCAGTTTTTTTTACATGCATTCTAGAGATTAAACTCAGGTCTTCACACTTGCAAGGCTAGCATGTTACTACCTGAACTGTCTCCCAGCCCTACACTACATGCTTTAAACAAGTGAATTTTATAATATGTGAGTTACAGTCCAATAAGTTACTTAGGAAACACTCACTGTGATATTACTTATATTCTTAAATAATGAAATGTCCAAAATATCTTCCTGTAAAAGAATAATAAATAATAAATCCATTTGATAAAAAATATATAGGGATCCAGTCCTAGCTACAAAACACTGTTATATAGAATGAATATGAAATGATATTAAGAAAGATCTAGTTACAACTGCATAAATTATGTCCATCTCGGGTTTCAATGGCTGTGATAAAACATCACGACCAAAAGCAACTTGGGAAGGAAAGGGTGGTTTCCACATCACAGTCCATTATCCAAGGAAGTCCTGGCAGGAACTCAGGAGCAGGAGCTGAAGCAGCGGCGGCCATAGAGGAACACTGCTTACTGGCTTGCTCCTCATGGCTTGCTCCTCAGCCTGCTTTCTTATACATCTCAGGACTACTGGTCCAGGGGTGTCATCACCCCATTGTGGGATGGTCTCACCCATATCAATCATTACTCAAGAAAATGTCTCACAGGCTTGCCTACAGGCCAGTGCAGTGGGAGCATCTCTCAACTGAGTCTCCCTCTTCTCAAGTGACTCCAGTTTGCATCAAGGTGACAAAAAGCTAACCAGGACAATATCACTCTCGTTTTCTTTTCTCTAAATCTAAAGAAAGCACACCGAACTTTTAGCGAGTGTTGTCTGTAGGCACAGACAGTAGGTAATCTATATCTCTGAAGTGTGTTATTCGAATAGTATCCATCATTTTAGGTTTTTTGTTTTCATATACTTTTATTTTTTTGAGGTAGGGTCTTGTGTATCCCAGACTGCCCCCAAACTCAATATGTAGCTGAGGATGATCTTGAACTCCTGACCTTCCTGCTTCATCTGCTGGGTGTTGGGATTACAAGGATGAACACTGCCTGATTTGTGCAACCCAGAGCTCCCTGCATTCTAGGTAAGCACCCTTCCAAATGCTTCGTGCCATTTTTGCATTTAGTTTGATGAAGATCAGCTCACAGTTCCCTTTGTATGGGGCCCAATGCTGTGTCCCCGGGGACTCGCTGTCCTAAAGCATGACAGGACAGGATTGAAGGTGGGTCACACCCAGCTCTTCAGATGGGGCTTCAGACCTTCCTGGCCCCTGATGGAGCATTGCCTTTAGAAGCAGGGAGCCTCTTTCTGGTAGGTTTTGGCCAGCTCTATTTCCAAAATGGCCCCAGGAGGAGACTCTGTTCCCAGTCTATGTCTCTTCTTTGACTGCCCTCCCCAACTATCTATTTCCTTTCCACTTCCCAGAGGCTGCCCTTCAGTAACACACACCATGCTGTTACAGCCACTGGCTCTCCCTGATCTCATTTGCTCTGGAAAGAATTCTGCTTGGCTCACAGTTCCCTGTGGAAACTCCCAGCTGAATTGTCTTCAGCTCCTATTATTTTATTTTAACATGCCAGGAGCCCCAGCCTGTCAAGGTTTCTGCCTATGGTTCATCCAGCATTCATTCAAAGTGTGGCGATGAAGTTCTGGAAAGTGTCCAACGCCACAGATGAAATTGGTCTTTTCCCCTCACTTCTCTTTGGAGGCAGGGATGAGTTCACTCATCTGGAGACAAGGTACATCAAGGTGTGTGTGTTATCTGGGAGTTGCTTTCAGAGATGCCCTGCTCATCAGCCATTGACCAGAACCCAGACATCTGCAAGGCACTGGTGCTAAGAAAAACCAGCCAGGCATATTCTTCTCTCTCTCTCTCTCTCTCTCTCTCTCTCTCTCTCTCTCTCTCTCCCTCCCTTCCTCCCCCTCCCTCCCTGCCTCCCTCTCTTCCTCCTTCTCTCTCTCTCTCTTCCCCCCTCCACCCCCTTCTTGTTTTTGGTTTTTCAAGACAGGGTTTCTCTGTGTAGCCCTGGGCTGTTCTTGAACTGGCTCTGTAGACCAGGCTAACCTCCAACTCACAGAGACCTGCCTCTGCCTCCCAAATGCTAGGATTAAGAGAATGTGCCACGCTGCCTGGCCATGCTTTCTCTCTTAATGGCTCTCTATGTATAGTCAATTAACCATGTTTCTCATGGCTATACCATGGTTACACAGTGACACCACATTACAGGACAAGAGACACTTTTCTCTGATGAGGCTGCCTAGTTCTCTCAGCAACCCACAACATTATGCCCCTTTGACAGATGAGCAAGCAGAGGCATCAGGAGATCAAGTATTCCCCAGGGTTTACACAGCTAGTTGATAGAGGCAGGACCCTAGTCATCCCCAGCCTTTCATTTGCAATCCTAGAGAGTCAGCACGCAATGCCAAGGAAAAGCTTGGCCAGGATGAGGGAGGGCTGAGTGAGCCTTAGAACCGTATTTGTAACTCCTCTGGAAGCCAAGTTTGCGCTCTGGAGTCAGCATACTTTGCACCAGCTTGTTTCCTTGGCTGACCAACACCCTGGGCAGGATGCTGTGCTCTCCTTCCTCACTTTCAGCATCACTGTGGCAGAGAAGAAAGGTCATGGAACATGGAGGACCCTCCTCCCAACAGAGGTCCCATATCACCAGCGGGGAAGTCACCATTCTGTAGGAGCCTTAGCAGCCTGTGAGAGGAGAGTGTGGCGCCTTGGTGGACTCCAGTGTGGTGTATGTGACAGGTACCTTGGGGCCCAGCTCCTGAGCAGACCAGAATGTGATTGCCTCCTCCAAGGCTGTGCTATGGGGTTTCCCATCCCATGGTGTTCTAAGGGAAGAGCTTCTAAGAGCCTGCTGCAACAGCCAGGGGCAACTGCATGGCGCACCCACCCCGGACATTCCAGCCCCAACTCAAGAGTATGTGTAGTTAGAGTTTTCCTGCCTGGCCCACAGTCAGGACAAATCTCTCTTACCCGCCAGTCCCACAGTCGCTTAGACCCAACCAAGAAAACACACAGAGACTTATATTGTTTACAGACTGTATCGCAGTGGCAGGCTTCTTGTTATCTACTTCTTCTATCTTAAATTAACCCATTTTTATAAATCTATACTTTGCCACGTGACTCGTGGCTTACCATTACCTTAAATCCTTCTTGCCATGGCGGTGGCTGGCAGTGTCTGTCCCCCCAGCCTTCTACCTCCCCAAATTCTCTTCTCTCTTGGCCTGCCTATACTATCCTTCCTGCCTGGCTACTGGCCAATCAGCACTTTATTTATTTTAACCAATCAGATCAACACATATGACATACAGAACATCCCACAGCAAGTATGGCTGGCTGGCTGGCGGGCACCCCCCCCCCCGCCCGGCTTCTGCCAGAGAAGTGGGTGTGTTCACTGAGAGAAATCTCACCTGCACTTTGGCACAGACAGACCTCCTCCACACTGGTAGACATCTACCAAACATTGCTGTTTGCCAAGAAACTGAGGTACAGCTAGCTTCTCAACCTTCTATGACCCTCCAAACAATGCCCTCACACCCCGCTGCATCTTTATTTGACTAGACCCAGAAGACATCAAGGGGCTTTGGTTTCCATGGTCGGTACTCAGTAAGTGCCCTTGTTACTCTTTCCTCACAGTGCCTGGAGTGAGAGGCACCACAGAGCAGAAATCACTATGCTAACACTATTGCTGTGGTGTGGCAGGTAACACACACCTCCAGTACCCCCACGCCTTCCATTCAGATGTTGTGCCTCTGTTTAGAGTGTTTCATGGTTCAGTAGTCCAGCCACAGTTAAAAATGATGAAAAAAATCCAGCCCTGCCTGGCTGGATCTCATTTTATAACACCATAACTATAATAAAAGTGTTTTGAAGTGTCTCAGAGGACCAGTGAGGATCTAAAACTGCCTCGACTTCTAATGCCACTCTCCAGCCCCCTCCCCACAATTCCTCCTGTCCCACACATCTGGAGCAGAGGTTTAACTTCCAACAGAACCTTGAAAGTTGTTTCTTAAAGCTTACCAGTCTCTCTCTCTCTCTCTCTCTCTCTCTCTCTCTCTCTCTCTCTCTCCCTGCCCCCTGGCAAGGAATTATAGACAGGTGGCATCCTTGGGAGGCACCAAGGTCATTACTTCATTCTGCAGATGTGTGCTTCTGGGTACAGCTCCACATCTAATCATTCAGGACCCATGCGAGGGTGTGCTGTTTGTTCATTTTGTTTTGAGGTAGGAGTCGATGGTGGGAAAGAAACATTATTTGGTGAACTGGCTAATCCAAACTAAGTAGGATTTCCCAGAAGGCTGTTATAGGGAAGTATCACTGGGTGTTTCGCACATCAGAGGAAAAGCTATCGTCTTCCACAAGGGGCTCTTTCCCCCTACAGAATCTATCTTGGGAAGACTGCCTGGTGAGAAAGTTCTCAGTCTATGGGGGAAATTTTAAGAGAAGGGCCTGGATGTGAATAGTGCCTTGGCAGGCAAACTGCCTCCCCACCCCACTCCCTGACCCTCCAAAAGATAAAAGAGGAATTCTTGGTGTATGCTCTATGCTGAGATATGAGAGTCTGGGAGGAGTGAGAAAGTAGCATTTCAAAGTGTTGATTAAATAGTCCTGGGACTCAAGGACTCCCCAAGATAAGTCCGTCTCCTCTGGCAAGTGCCGTGATGACACTGTGAACAGCAGTGTTGTCTCACTGACCTGGTTCCTCACTTCTAAATAGTAATAACACAGCCTTGTTGAGAATAAAATAGTTTTTACACTGAACTCAAATTTAAAACAGTATCTGCAATGTTGTATTTCTCCAGAAGTGATAGTTTGATTTTTGTGGGTTTTGTTGTTGTTGTTGTTGTTGTTGTTGTTTTATTTTGTTTGGGTTTTGGTTTTGTTTTGAGATAGTATTTCATGTAACTTAGGTTGGTCTTGAACTCACTGTGTAACCAAAGATGACTTTAAACTCCTGATCGTCCTGTCTCTGTCCCCCCAAACACTAGAATTAAAGGGATGTGCAACTGTACCTAGCAGAAGTAATGAGTGAGAGAGAGAGAGAGAGAGAGAGAGAGAGAGACAGAGAGACAGAGAGACAGAGAGAAGAGAGAACACTGCCAGGGATCAAACCCCAGGTACCAGCATACATTACACAAGCATTACCACTGTGACATCCTCAGACCCAAATGATTGATAATAAGGGGAGTCTTTCTGACTGAATCATGGGAAGAAGTAAAGATCCTGAATTTTCCAGGTGTTGTCTTGAGTCACATGTGTTCCTGATGTCTACAGAGGCCAAAAGGGGGCATAGGATCCCCTGGAACTAGAGTTACAGATGGGTGGGAGGCATCATGCAGGTGCTGGGAACTGAACCCTGGATCCTCTGGATGAGCAGCCAGTACTCTGAACCACTGAGTCATCTCTCCAGCCTCCATTTCCCTTTTTGGCTTCGTCCACCAGTTAGGTCCCAGTTGCCCCTGATGCTGGGGGAGGCATTCTTCCACAATGACGTCACAAATACTAAGAACAAGAGAAGTAACAATGAGGGGTCTGAGGGAGGAAGAGGGTTCCACCTACGGCATATTCTTGTTATTAAAAATCAATAGAGCCAGGCTGAAGAGGATCCCCAGCTTTGAATACAGCAGATTGGAAGCTTCGGAGCCACAATTCCACCCTAAAAAGTGTAAAGCGGAACAGCCTGAAAACAAGACAGCTTTTCCAGACCCATGGGAGAGTGAATCACAGAGCAAGCAGGGCAAGTAGAAAGGAAGATGTACTGCAAGAATTAATGACTGATGATTCCTTTCAAGTCATTGTCACATGTGAGGCCACATGCACAGCCAGTGCAGCAGGACACTGTGCAGGATAAACACCAACCAACAAGCGAAATGGATGGTAAAAACAAAGCCAGATAGGCCACATCTGTGCGTGCTATTTTCAAACTATAGAAACAAAGGGAAAATATTCCTGAAATAAGCCAGAGAGGAACTCTCTTCTCTCTCTCTTCTTTTCCTGACGTCCCCATTGTAAGTACATACATAATACACACATGCATACATTGTGCCATTCACAGCTGTCCCACAGTTCTTGGTTATCATTGTGTTTGATTTGAACCTTTTTCTGTTAGTGTTTCCAGTTTAGATGGTTTCAATGGGACACCCCAAATTCAGAGATGTTATCTTGGAGTGTCTGTCTACTAAAAAAAAACCTCTATCAAAGCCATTCTCTTTAGTTAGTATTTCTACTTCTAAGCTTTCACTCGGTTCCTGGAAGGAGCAAGAAGGCCATCCTCCGACTCTCCAGAAACCATGCAGGCAGGCAGGGAATAAGTGAAAAGGGTAATGTGTTCAGAAAAAAAGTAAAGAGACAAAACAAAACACAGCCTTGCTGTCTGTGCCCTGAAAAATTGCTCTTCAACTGTGAAAGAGAAATAAAGACTTTCTCAGATAATCTAAAACTAGGAACATTTGTTGCCAATAAAGCACTTTTAAAAACTTCATAGGGGCTGGGTGTGGTGGCTCACATCTTTAATCCTAGGATTTAGGAGGCAGAGAGGAGCAGAACTCTGATTTTGAAGGCCAGGCTGGTATATATAGTGAGTTCTAGGCCAGTCAGGGTTACAGAGTAAGACACTGTCTAAAAAAAGAAAAAAAAGAAAAGAAAAACAAAAATCTTCATAAAGAAGGAAAATGATGTAAATCAGATCTGCAATCATAAAAATACTAGAGAAGGAATAAGTAATGATAAAAATAAAAACATTTATTTTTCCTGTACTTAACTGAGGTGACAGAATACAAGAAACACTTGTTCAACTACGCCTTAATAAAACAAGGAAGGACAGTGACATGGGGCTGGATGAGGACGTGACTTTCCTTGGTTATTCCAGGTCCCTGCAGGACGGGAGAGCAGTTCCTTAACGGGTGAAGACGGGTGAGTTGTAATGGACAGTGCTGACTCCTGGATGGTGTGGGTGAATAAAAGTTACAAGGGCACAGACCCTGCACAGTTAGTGGGGAAAGTAAAGCCAGGGAAGCAGTTCAGTGGGCAAAGGTCCTCACTGCGTCCTTCGCAAGCCTGCTGACCTGAGTTTGATCCCAGCACCCAGGTAAATATGCAAGGAAAGAAGAAACTCCCAGAACTGTCTCCTGACTTCACATGTGTACCGTGACATTCACCCTAAACTCTCTCTCTCACACACACACCACACACTAAACAAAATTAAAACTTTTTCAAAGTAAATGAAATTATATAAAAGACTCAGTTAAAACCACAAAGACAGGGAAACAGCAGAAAGCAAAAACTAGTTACAAAGAACAGGGGTAAATAATGAATAAAATACACTGACAACTACTGTAGGCACTAAGCCAGCTACATGAATAACCATTTTAAAACTAATGCTTAAATATGACCATTAAGTCTGGCAGTGTGGTGCACACCTTTAATCCCAGCACTCAGGAGGCAGAGGCAGGCGGATCTCTGTGAGTTCAAGGCCAGCCTGGGCTACATAGTGAGTTCCAGGACAGGCTCCAAAGATACACAAAGAAACCCTGTCTCAAAAACAAACAAACAAAAAAGTGACCATTCAAAGATAGTGATTACCAGTCATGGGTACACACCTATAATCCCATCACTTGACAGGCTGTGGCTCAAGCATCATGGGGTATAGGAGATGGTCATATGGGTAAAATGGTAGCCATAAAGCATAAGGACCTGAGTTCAGATCCTCGGCACCCATTTATAGCATTTAATACACCTAATAGAAAAGAAGATGTAGACTCAGGCACAGCGATATACTCTGTGACCCCATGGGCCAGCCAGCCAAATAGATAGGGTCCAGGTGCAGTGAGAGGCCTGTCTTAAACAAGGTGTAGAGTAAGTGGGGAACCCAATATCAGCTTCTGGCATGTATACATCTATACACACATGGGCAACATGTGAGTGACATGCATACACATTCACATCAGCATGCACATATAATGCATACATGAAATAAGACTAGGATAAAGTAAATAAATAAACAAGAAAAAAAAGAATGACAAAAGGATCATGGATTCAAGACAATCAGGAAATAAGTGAGAGTCTGTCTTATGTATATAAGTAAATGAAAGAAGAAAGAGATTGTCAGAATGAATCAGAAAATAAGATACAAATATAGTGTCCACAAAAAGCCCATTTTAATTACATGAAATCACATATAGAGGTAAAAAGCCAGCTCCAAGACCACACTCAGGGTACGCAAAAAAAAAAAAAAAAAAAAAAAAAAAAAAAAAATCCAAGATCTCAGTGAGAACTAAACTTGTCTATGTGAGGAATAAGAAAGGAATACATGCATTATGATGGTAACATTCTTTATTATTACTCCTCTTTGTCTTATATATATATTCCCAATAGAGAGCTCTAGACAATCTATGCATTACATTTTGAGGGTCACATTACATTTCTTGAATAAACAATAAGAAGCAGAGCCATCTTGATAACACACGTGAAGTCATACAGTTTTTCTCGTACTTAGAATGTTGCTCTGACCAAGCTGCTGGGAGTGAGTAACCACAGCAATGCTTGGCTGTCAGCCAAGCTCTCTGGTGAGCATGCCAGAGGAATAGCTCTGGAGTGCTGCATACTTTCTCAACGGACAGTGAGCTTAAAAGTGTCCCAGGACCTAAACATAAACAGTTCCTTGGCCAAACTTTGAGTTTTGTATCATAAAACTGATATTAGGAGTTCGTGCAGATAGTTAGCCTTTGTGTAGGGAATTATGTCTTAAATGTTATCAGCCAGAATTTAGCAAGAGAGAAACTGGCACTAAAGTTGCTTCATGTCTGACCTTAGTTCAACAGACACCTGGGAATCTGTCCTTATGCAATTCATTTGCAGAGGCAACTAGTCTGCTTTGAATTTGCTCTGAGTCCTTAAGTCAGCTAATTGTATAAAAAGTTGTCTTTGTAGCTGAGAATACTGTTATTTTCCTATGTCAGTCAGAGCTATGAAAAATATTCTAGCAGTATTTCTATTCATCAAAATTACACAGCTTAAGAAGAAATCATCTTTAGACAGTCCACAGAATAAATGCCCATAATATTGAGATGTAACCATTAGATTACATGTACACATTACATGAAAATGCACAGTAATGGGGTGATGCCACAGCTGTTTTTGCACATGTGAAATTACAGACAGAAGCAATCAGTTTTCAGAGCCTGTGGTCCTGTAAGCCTTGCTTGAAATGGGATTCCTCCCTCAGAGAACTGTTCATCTGGTGGGTTGACATCTGAATTATTAATTGCCATCTGATGTAATATGCCATGAACCAGAGCATTCAAGACAATCAGGAGATAAGTGAGAGACTGCCATATATAAATATATATAAGTAATTGGAAGAAGAGAGAAAGAGATGGTCAGAATGAATCAGAAAATAAGCTCCAACTACGTGTGTCTATAAAAAGCCCACTTTAGGGTTGGGGATTTAGCTCAGTGGTAGAGCACTTTGCCTAGCAAGCACAAGGCCCTGGGTTTGATCCTCAGCTCAAAAAAAAAAAAAAATGTTGAAAAAAAAACCTCACTTTAAATGCATAAAGATCACATATAGATGTAAAGTAAAAGGATGAGAATAGCAATATTAATTTTGGACAGGCTTCAGAGCAAGAAAATGAGGTTGGCTGAGCAGAGGGCACATGTAATGATGTAGGCCTCAATTTTCCAAAAGATACAGCGGTCCTGAACATGTGTGCACCTGATAGAGCATGATAGTATGTGAGGTGGGAAGATGATGTAACAGTGTGGGAAAATAGCGACTTCAAGACTGCTGGTAGAAACCGGAACAGGAATTGACAGAGTCAGCAAGCAGAATGCCATTAACCACCCCACTGAGTACAAGGACACCAACAGTGAACTTGAGATGATACACTTCTCCAGAGACACTGATCCAACAACAGCACAATGCACATTTCTCAAGCACGCAGGGAAGTGTCACTGACAGATCTCAGTCTGAACCATAAGTCAAACCTGAACAAATGTGAAAGAGTAGAAAAACATACGTACATACTGGCTGCAGCAGAATCAAACAGCAGAAGCGAGCTTCTGCCCTCTGGGGTTCTCCCATTGTGCTGTAAGCCTGTATTTAAGACCTCCTCCCTCCTTCAATAAACGGCATTCCGCATTCAAAAGGAGGAGGAGGAGGAGGAGGAGGAGGAGGAGGAGGAGGAGGAGGAGGAGGAGGGATCAAGATCATGATGACCAGTGCTAGTTGGAGCTCACTGACTCTGGACTGACAGCTCAGGAACCTGCATGGGACTGAACTAGGCCTGCTGAATGTGGGTGACAGTTGTGTGGCTTGATCTGTTAGTGGGGTCCCTGGCAGCAGGACCAGGACTTATCCCGGGTGCATGAACTGGCTTTTTGGAGCCCATTCCCTGTGGTGGGATACCTTGCTGAGCCTTGATACAATGGGGAGGGGCTAGGCTCTCCTTCAATTTGGTTATGCCAGACTTTGTTGACTACCATGGGAGGCCTTAACCACTCTGAGGAGTGGATGGGGGTAGAGTGGGAGGGAGGTGAGGAGGCAGGAGAAGGGGAGGGAGGGGGAACTGGGGTTGGTATGTAAAATGAAAGAAATTTTAATAAATAAATATATTTATTTAAAAAACCAAAAACCAAACAAACAAAAAAACCTTTGAGTCGGGGTGGCAGTGGCACACGGCTTTAATCCCAGCACTTGGGAGGCAGAACCAGGCGGATCTCTGAGAGTTTGAGACCAGCCTGGTCTACAGAGCGAGATCCAGGACAGGCACCAAAACTACACAGAGAAACTGTGTCTTGAAAAATAACAACAACAACAACAACAACAAAACAAAAACAACTTTGAGATGCGCAGTGTGGAGATTTATAATACTTAATGCACATTAGAAAAATCTAAACTCAGACATCTAAATGAAACTGCCATCTTGGAATATGTGCTAGCATGCTGTGGTAAACACCATGAGCAAAAGCAACTCAGTGAGGGAAGGGTTTATTTCACTTTACAGCTTATAATACATCACTGAGGGAAGCCAGGGCCAGAACTGAAGCAGGGGCCATGAAGGAGTGCTGCTAACTGGCTTGCTCAGCCTGCTTTCTTATAGAATCCAGGACCACCATCCCAGGGATGGCACCATCCATAATGGACTGGGCCTTCCTGTGTCAATCATCAATCAAGAAAATACCCATAGTCATGCTCACAGGCCAGTATGAGGGAGACATTTCTCTTTCCCAGGTAACTCTAGTTGGTGTCAAGTTGAAAAAAAAAAAAACACAGACAAACAAACAACAACAAAACCCAGCACAGAACACTAGAAAGGAGAAAAAAATTAATTAAATAAAAAATAGGCAAAGAAAAGAAATAAAAATTAGAACAGAAATCAGTGGACTGGAAGCAGGAAGTCAACATAGAAATCAACACAACTGAAGGCTGATTCTTTTAAAAAAGATAAGTGAGATGAATAAATGTCTAAACAGACTAAGAAAACAAGAGAAAGGGCATAACATTTTATTTATCTATTTATTTTTAATTTTTTTAAGAGAGAATTTCTCTGTGTAGCCATGGGTGTCCCGGAACCCACTCTGTAGACCAGGCTGGCCTTGAACTCATGGAGGTCACCTTGCCTCTGCCTCTGGAATGATGGGCTTAAAGGTGTGCGACACCACAACGTGGCGGGTGTAACATTTTAAATGAAAGAGAAGACCACTCTAGATCCCACGGATCGAAAGGACAAAAGGAGTACTATGAACAAAATTATGCCACAAAGTTCATAACCTACGGTCAGTTTACTCTCTCTCTCTCTCCCCCCTTTTTATGTTTTGAGGCATGATTTTATTGTGCAGACTAGGCTGGCTTTCAACTCACTGTCATCTTGCTTGATCCTCCCTCAAATGTTGGGACTAGACACATCTGCCACTGTGCCCATCAAAATAAGTCTGTTTCTTGGACGACACATTCTGCTAAAACTCACACAAGAAGAAACTGACCCTCTAAATAGACCTAAATTTACTCAAGAAATGAAATCAGTGCCTTCCAAAAGAGAAAACACTGGCTGAAATGTATTCATGGTGAGTCCTACCAAACACTGAAGGAAGAAAGCGTGTCCATTCTCAACTACCTCAGGAGATGGAAAAAAAGCAAAAATTCATGCCTTCTGACTCATTCTGTAAGGTCAGAATCATTCTAATATTAAGCCAGACAAAAATATTACAAGAAAGGAAAACTACTAATATTTCCCCTGTGTATATATGAAACAATCCTCAATAAAATATCAGCACATCAAACCCAACAATGTATAGAATGTTACCTATCACAACCACATGGACACCTATCCCAGGTAGGCGGGGCTGACCTGACTTTGAAAAAAAAATCAAATGATATCATTATTAATTATATTAATTAATATAATTAAATCAACAGGCTAAAGATGAAAACCACATTATCACAGGAATAGAGACAGAAAAGTTGTTTGGGGGCTCATGTGACAGTGCAGAGGGTAACGGTACTTGCCACCAAACTTGGTGACGTGAGTTCACTCTCTGGAACCCGAGTGGTGGAAGGAGAGAACTAATTCTCACAATTGTCCCCTGACCACCACAGAATGCTGTTGTATATGCATGCACACAATAAACAAATAAATGTGAAAACTGCATTTAAAAAATCATTTGACAAAACATAGCCACTGATGGAAAAGCCGTCAAGGAACTGAACAAAGAGGGAAATCCTCAACTTGATAAAAATACCTACAGAATCCTATAGCTCACACACAAGTTAGTGATGAGAAACTGAAGACTTTCCATTCATATCTAGAACAAGGCAAGGATATCCCCCTCTTCATTACCTTTTTCAATATTTCTCTGGAAATCTTAGTTAATGTAATAAGAAAGTAAGGGGGAAAAAGATATACTGATTAGGGAGAAAAGTTTAATAAAATTGTCTTTGTTCACTGATAACATAATTATCCATGTAGAAAATCCAAAAGAATTGCTTTTAAAATGAAATATTTAAAAGAAAAAAAAAATATTCATGGAACCAATAATGATTAGAGCAGGTTTATAAGACACAAATTTGTGTGTGTACATATAAATGTCAGTTGTTTTCCTACACATCAGCAATGAACGTAAGCCTTGTGTGGTTAGGAGCCATATGTTGGCCATTATTGTACTATAATAAGTGCATTAAATACCCTGAGTTACTCACGCTATCAGTCAAAGTAAAATCTCCACAGATCTGTACAAATCTTAATAAGCCTTCCCAAGCATTACATTACAGCTTCACAGTATCCCTTAATGATAGACAGCCACTGAGCAGTTGGTGAAACTCCTATATGTTCACTAGGTAGGGTCATCTCACCTCCACCCTAGGTCCTCTCCGATGCGCCCAGCTGACCACTGGTGATTAGTCAGAAGCTAAAGTTGGCTCTCAGTGTTGCATGACCAAAAACTGGGTGTCTCTTTGCCCTTTGTGCCTCATACCTCCTCCATGGCTGGGATGCTGTCTCAGTCGTTCTATTTGCTATGACAAGAAGCCATGACAAAAGTAACTCTTATCAGGGAAAGCATCTAATTGGACCTGGCTTTTGTTCAGAGGCTTAGTCCACTATCATCACAGTGGGAAGCACGGTGGAGGTGGCGCAGACAGACATGGTGCTGGAGAGGTAGCTGAGAGTTCTACATCCAGATCTGCAGGCAGCAAGAAGAGAGAGAAAGACACTGGGCCTGGCTTGAGCATTTGAAACACCAAAGCCCACCCCCAGTGACACACTTCCTCCAACAAAGCCACACCTCCTGATAGTGCCACTCCATGGTAACCATGCATTCAAATCTATGAGCCTGTGGGGGCCATTCTTATTCAAACCACCACTGATGATAACAAGACTCCTCAAGTTAATAGGTGTCTCATAGCCCAGGTCTTGGCAGGGGGAATAACATTAGGGCTAAGCAGCCCTTCTGTCTAGGGATTTGGCCCCCACTGGTTGAGAAGTTTGTGTCAGCTAAACTCTTAGTAGGCCTGAGTGTGGGACCATCTGTGAGGCTAAAGGAACAGAACAGACAGAACCACCCAATGCTTAACTCAGGGAGAAGGCTAAGTGAGCTTCTCACAGAGAGAACACACCTTGGGCTGCCATGAGTGAGATGCTTCCTGTTGGAATGCCCTTCCTGCTTACAGGCCCGAGGGAGCCTAGGTTCTTTGAGTGTAAGTGAGTAACAATAACGAATGCTACTCATGTTGCCAAACATGATGGACATTTTCCTCATCTCCACACACTGTAAGGTGTGTTTTTATTTAAACAGCTCCAAAGTTTAGAAAATAAGTCATGAAAGGCTCTCTCCACCATCACCATCACTAATCTTGCCCTCTAGAGGTAGTCATTGTTTACAGTCCTTGTGTATTCCTTCTGGCATTTGTCTATATTTAATCAACGCTATAGATGCACACCCACTGGTGTGTGCATATTTATACAAACACAGTTTGTTTGTTTTTGTGAAAATAGGATCATACCTTAGGAAGTGACTTGTGTTTCCTGTGTGTCCATCCATCTTTCCCCAACTCCATACATAGAAATATGTGAGCAACTCTAAGGAAATCTGGAATAAGCCACAGGATTACTGAATGTCTCCCATGAGTCTGTCTATCCTTCCTGGTTACTTGACTTGAGCCCTTGGGCTAATTTACAGTTCTGTCGGATTTGGAGAGTGGAAGACCACACAGGGACTCTTGACTATGGACCTGCAAATGAGCTCCATCAATCCCCTTACCCTGAACAAAAGCCAGTGTGTTGTGGCCTTTTGAATTCACATGAGTTTGGACACATTCAAGGTAGCCATAGACCCCATCTGAAAATCAGTATTCCTGAGCTAAACAGACGTGTGTCCTTCAGACTCTCCTTTGAATTAGATACAACACCCCCTGGTCCAGTCATTATAATAATACATGTTTGTTTTATCCTTTTTGTTGATTTTACTTTAAAAAAAAATCTTTTAGTCAGGTGTGGCAATAGAGATGGAAAAAAATCAGAGTTCAAGGCCAGCCTAAGCTACATGAGACCCTGTCTCATAAAAAGAGCTTGGGGTATATAACAATGGCAGAGTAGTCCCCAACACGTGCAAGGTCCTGGCTTTGATCCTTGTGTGAGTCAATGACAATCACCCCGTGATGTCAGTAGTGGTGAACTACAGCATTTCAAATTCAATGCAGGTATATCTACCTCTAAAGTTACCACGTGATGCCTGGATCATACCAAAGTAACAGATAATAGCTACCTACTAGCTACCAGCCTAGGTGTTGTAGGTCCATCAACTCATCTAACCCTCCCACCCCTTCTGTGAAATGTTAGCATTCCCTTGTGCAGAAAAGAAAGCCTTCTGGAAGGGTTGGGAATTTAGCTCAGTGGTAGAGCACTTGCCTAGCAAGCACAAGGTCCTGGGTTCGATCCTCAGCTCCACAAAAAAAAAAAAAAGAAAGAAAAAGAAAAAGAAAGCCTTCTGGAGAGATCAGGTAATGAGCGCAGGACACAGAGTAAGCAGGAGGCAGAGTCCAGCAGCCCTTCTCACAAGCTGCAGCTCTTTGCTGCTCATGACATACTACTTGTCCCTGAAAGAAGAGGGGAAGTTTTGAAGGCTAGGAGACCAAATTATGGTTCAGGCCAGACACATTCTGAGTTGGTGGCTCTATGGGGATCTTTCTCCAGATTCCGGCATTTGCTAGCTAGCCATCTTTGACATTTCTTGGCTCAGATTCCCTTCACTCCAATACTCTATATCCACCTGGAATCTCCCTGTGTCTCTCCACATGTCTACCTCTGTACCCTGCATCCCACCCTATCTGAATGTTCTCTTGTATAAAGACACCTGTTACATTGCCTTAGGGCTGCCTTTTAACTGAAGTCCTGGGGGCTTGGGTTTTGATAGATGTTCTTGGAGTGCTGCAAGGGTCCGTGAATCTCACCACCACAGACAGAAAGCTGGAGTCCAGCCTCTCCCCCAAGTGCTAAGCATCACCAGAAGCTCCAGAAGAAAGGCTCCTGTCTCCTCCCAACATATCAGGAAAACGCCCGGGGCTGGGGGAGGGGGTCACTATGCTATCACAGTACATTCACATCTGGAAGAGGGCTGAGCAAAGAAGCATTTCCCAAACCTATTAGAAGTTAGTGGTAGGCGAATTGGGATGGTGTTCTTACCACTGTCCAACGGTGTGGGGCTCCGTTGCCGGCCTGCAAGTAAGCAACACTACCAAGAGGGGAAGACCACGTGGCCAGAGCATGGGAAAGGGGCATGCTGGTCCTGTGTGCTGGTCCTCTGCTTGCTATTTACCGAGTATACAACCTGGCAATTGGTTTTCCTCATTGGTAGAAGGGAAGTGAGAATTCCTAATTAATCACTTCGGGTTAGCTCACTGCTGTAACAAACACCAACAGCATGTGGTTTGAACATAGAGGAGTGGTTCATTTGTGTCTCCAAACCAGTTAAAGGACATGCTGCTGTCAACAATCCTCTACAGGGGACTCAGAAAGCCTGAATGCTAGAGGCAGCTGTTGTATTTAATCTGTGTTCCCCAAGGTCAGATCGTCCTTGTCCCATCTGGGCAGAAGAGGACAAAGCTTGGAAAACACTCCCTGGGAAGTTTCTAGGGGTTGTAGCCCTCTCCTCTACTCAAAGACATGATGAGTCAGAACCGAGTCCCAGGAGTCCTTGCAGGGGTTGGGAACTGTGAAGGAACAGCTAATTCCAGGGCGGGTGGTGTTGTGGGGGAGGACCAGTCTCAGCCAGCTAGCCTTCTCTGCTGATAGAAACCTCCGGCTGTGCTGTTGGCGCTAAACACTGGTTTCGCCGTCCGTGCTGCACATAACTGAGTAAGTGGTAACAGTTTAAAAACGGGAAAGACAGGAGGGGTCTGGTGGGCGAAATAGGAGGCGGGTCCTGGGCACACAGAAGGGTGGCCACATCCGCCCCTTTCTTCCCGAGGCTTCCTGGTGGCCTTGTCCGCCGCCCGCATGGTAGGGGAAGGAGAGCCTCATCCTCAGGGTGTCTTTGCTCTCCCAACAGCTCCTTCCCTGCTTCCTTGGCAGCCAGATGGAGGAGCGTGTGGCTCTGGGTCTTGACAGCCTCACAGCTTCCCTGGTGGCCTCAAGGCTGCAAACCCCACCTTCCCACAATTGCCAAGCCAGCTGAGGGACAGGCAACATGCCAGGTCCGGCAGCGCCGGCCCCCTCCAGCTCACGCCAGCTGCAGACGCTCAGGGTCGGGGGATGGGAAGCACATGGTGCTCATTCACAGAGTCCTGCAAAGGCCTGACAGACACATGACTCGGTCCTCCTCTGGGCCTCCTTCAGCTACCTGGCCACACAGCCCGGGTGACTCTGGCCTCTTCCCTGCTCACTGGTCTGCAAGGCACCCAAGGGGGTCGGGAAGGGCAAGTCCGCTGCCTTTAGAGAACACATAGGTTCTTTCCATGTGCACACTAGGCCTCAAAACAACGATGTCTGCCATCCCATCGCTTCCCAGCCCCCAACACAAACAAGTTCCGATCAATGTCTCTGGCACCCACCCCATCTTTCTCTACTTGGATAAGCTTTTCCAAGCTGCTATCAGTGTGTACAGTGTCTATGTACATAAAAGCTACACACACACACACACACACACACACACACACACACACACACACACACACATACACACACACACACCCTTCTCCTCCTTCAGCTTTGTATATACTTTCCCACGAGCTGGGGCTTCCGGGCCGCTGAGCTGGTCACGTGACTGCAAAATATATGCTTTAGAACCTTTTATACCCAGAGCATCTGGGCGCTGCTCAGACAATTGAGATCCTCGCTGATGATGCACAGCTCCTTGGAAAGACATCCTCTTGTTCTGCATCGGCATAGGCACGTGGGCTTTCTTCCACACAGAGAGGGCAGCGGGGCGTAGCCATTACCGAGTTCTTCCCTGAAGTGGCATGACCTTCAGTGTTAGCCTCAAGTGTTTATTACTTTTGATTCCTGAGCCGTTCCCTGGGTAAATAAAAATGTGACATTATTACACCCTCCAACAGTCCACGGTTGGCCTTTCCCATTCTCCGCCCCTCGCCGGGCAGTCGTTATTCAGCATAATTCGACGGGGTTGGGGAAAGCTGGGAGAGAGGGGAGGGGTGGTGGGGGTGGAGGAGG
Source organism: Onychomys torridus (assembly GCF_903995425.1). Taxonomy (NCBI): domain Eukaryota; kingdom Metazoa; phylum Chordata; class Mammalia; order Rodentia; family Cricetidae; genus Onychomys; species Onychomys torridus. Next base: position 10,763,615 of record NC_050454.1, read on the forward strand.
CAGCGTCCAAATTAGAAACAGATTTAAGGCGCATTTGCAGGGAATTAGGCGAAGGGCCAGGCGCGCTCGCTGGCAGCATGTGGAACCCCTCTTTAGGGACTGTCAGACTCTAGGTTTCCACAGCGGATGTTTCCCCAGCCAGAGCGCAGCTGGGTTTCAGTTGTCAAAGCCACAGCCAAGACATCTGAGAAGGGGGCGAAGTGCCCCCCCCCATCTCATGTGTGAGCGCGAGTACACACACACACACACACACACACACACACACACACAGGCCACATGTGACATGCTCGGCCTCAGGACACCCCCAGCACAGTTCCCCACATGTACACTTTCTGCCTAGGATCACCACCACGTACAGGGTATAGATGACAGGTACACACTCAGAGAATCGGGACAGACACACTGGCACAGACTTGGGCTATGTCCAGCAACATTTTCTAGGAGAATCCAGAGCCCCCTTCTCTCTGTCTCTGTCTCTCTCTGTCTCTGTCTCTGTCTCTCTGTCTCTCTCTCTCTGTCTCTCTCTCTCTCTCTCTCTCTCTCTCTCTGTGTGTGTGTGTGTGTGTGTGTGTGTGTGTGTGTGAGAGAGAGAGAGAGAGAGATATGGTGTGTAAGTGTACATGCATATATAAGAATACATGCCTGTGTGTGCATTCAGAGACCAGGGAACACCGAGTGTCGTGATCCATCACTCTCCTTATTCTCTTGAATAGGGTCTCTTACTGAGTCCGGAGCTAGGCAGGCAGGCAGGCAGCCCCAGCCATCCTCTTCTTCCTACCCCCAGCCCCCAGCTCTGGGGTTACAGGCACTCATGGCCATGCTGGGCTTTTTCTGTAGGTGCTGGGATCTGAACTCAGGCACGTAGGCTCGCACAGCAAATGCTCTTCCCTTCTCCAGCCCCCAGAGCAGGCTTTAGTCCTACCTACCCCAGGAGGAGACTAAATGAGAGATGTATGGCCTTGGGTTAGCCTTTGGACTCCTGAAGATAAAGTATAAACCACAGAACTGTAATGGTGAAAATGAGGGCCAAAGGTGAGCATCAGGAAAGTGTGTGGCCTTTGGTGTGAGAGGTGAGACGTGGTGGTGGTTGGTGGCAAAGGACGATTGTCACACCCTTTCTGGAGAGGACAGAGAACACTCTGCTGGCTTGACTTTCATCTTGATAAAAAGAAGAGAAGGCACGCTCATGGGTAAGTGGGGGAAGGCACCCTTTCCCATCAGTCTTGCCTTGTGGCCGGGAAGGACCAGTGCCTTGCAGAGCCCTGGGCTCTCTGCTACCTGAGAGGTCTTACCTTGCCCAGCAAGGCAGTGCGGCTCAGGCTTCGCTTTCCTCGGGTTTCTTCCAGTGGTTCTGTGCTGAGTATTTCTGCACAGTCATCAACATGCTTTCCCCCTCCGCCACGCTTCTGCTGAGGAATATGTCCTTCTCTTTCCGCCCTCCCTCAACTTCAGCGCTTCCCTCCAGCTGGCCTAATTCCCAGAGCCCTTCCCCTCTTCCCCTCTCTTCAGCCTTCCCATCGACTCAGCAGAACCAGCTGTGCTTTCCCAGGAACCTATTGGCACACACACGCTCTTGTTCTGGGTGTTCTGGGGTTGGGGAGGGGTTTGGAGGCCGACTGATGTCACCCCTGCCCTAGGGGAGTTCACAGGGCAGTGAACCTTTCCAAACACAGAGCCCCATAGATAAAACCACTTAGAATCCAGAAAGGCAGGGACCTTGCACACACCTTAGGAGGTCAAGATCAGTAAACCAGATCTTACTACACGGATCAGGGCACTCCAGCCTAAGTGGCCTGGTGTGGCAAAGAACAGGACAGGCAAGGCCAGCACTCAGAGACAGCCAGCCATATGGAGCTAGTCTTGAGACCAACGGGCAGCAGAATACCTCTGAGTGGCCAATGCCAGAATCAAATGGAGTGAGGAGCAACACACAAGAACAGAAGGGTGTAGACACAGCATTGGGACTTTCTACATCTTCATTAAACAACAGACACTTAGGAAGCTTGTTGCTTGGATGCAGTGACTGACAAACCCAGATCCTGTCTCCTGGTACATTGCCCAGCAAGAACAATCACTGTAAACAACAACAACAAAAATAGCAATCAATATTGGAACAGGCAAGACCAATGACATGGGATATGGGCTCTCTAAGAATGTTCTCTATAATGCCGGGTGGTGGTGGCACCCACCTTTAATCCCAGCACTCAGGAGGCAGAGGCAGGCTGATCTCTATGAGTCTGAAAGCCAGCCTGGTCTACAGAGCAAGTTCCAGTACAGCCAGGGCTACACAGAGAAATCCTCTCTCCAAAAACTAAAAACTGAAACCAAACAAACAAAACCCCTTTATAGACCAGGAAACAGAGGAGCCATCTGTGAAGACAGAAGTCAGGCTTCTGGAGGAGTGGAGGGGCCCAGGAGGTACACAGAGCCACAAGGTGTTCAGAAATTGCCAATTAAGGAAATCTGAGGCAATCGGAGAGATGGAGATTAAGAGATAAGGAAGGACCAGGTCATCAAGGAAGGTCCCCTGATATACCATATTAAGCTATCTAATGAGTCCTGCGCTGGGTCTGAGGCTGCCATGGTGAGCAAGCAAATGGGCATGTGTGGGAAGGAGAGAATTCTCCAGAACAGAGAGATGGGTACATGCCTTTAATTGAAGGAGGGTGGTGGGGGAGGGAAAATAACTTAAGATAGGTCTTGATTCTTGGATCTTTAGCTGAGTGCTGGGATGTACGGGGTATCTTTTAGTGACAGGAAGGGCCAAGGTGGCCCAGCGGCAGGTAGAGTGCCGGTGTGGAGTCCAAATTGTCCTTAATGGAACAGCAGTCAGGTGGGAGCTGGTGGCCTTCCAGACTAGAACAGCACACCACAGTCTGCAGCAGATGACATGCTCCACTAGAAAAGCAAGCTTTGGGACATAGACCTAGCTGTAGATGGGGACTGGAGCACTTAAGGCACAAACTGCAGTCCAAGGGGATGAACACACACACACACACACACACACACACACACACACACACACACACACACATATGCACGCACGCACGCACACACACACACTGTCTCTTAGGGACACACAACAACTTGTAGTTACTCAGTCCATGAGACAGACTACTTCAGTAGTCCTAATCTGGCACCAGACCTAGAAGGTTCAGGACAGTGGCTGGTCCCTAGTCCACGACTTGGAATCGTTGATTGCAGAACCATCTGAAATACCATTTTTATCATCCAGGCTGCTACCAGAAGATGTCGCCCACAACCCAGGTGGGCCTTCCCACATTGATCAGGGCAGTCAGGATGTTTGGTTCTTCTGCTGAGGCTCCCTACCAGATGACTCTAATTTGTGGCGAGTTGGCACTAAAACCAACCATGATACCAGAGACTAGTCAGGCCTGGCTGCAGGTCTGCATGGAGTGCGCACAGTGAGTGGAGCCAGGGAGAGCCCCTGCACCCATGTGACAGAGTTTTCTGTGTGTTAGGTTTGTTCCCTGTCAGGCACCTCAGAACTTTGTCATAGAGCTGGTCCGCTGTTAGAGGTCAATAAACACCCTCCGGGGTGCAGACCCGTGAGGAGTTGTGCTCTGCCTGGCCCCACGAATTTTCTCCGGATTGAATTGGAGCTATTGACCTCTTTTGACTACATCAGAAGGAAGTCTCATTTACAGCAAACAGTCCCCTGTTGTCGGCAGTTCTCACCCCATGGGCTATTATTATCTACTGTCAACCATGGTCTGAAAACATAAAGTAGAAAAATCCCAGAAAAGAACATAACCGGTTTAATTTTGTGGACTTTTTGTTTTGTTTTGAGATAGGGTATTGGTGAAATTATTAAGGCCACTCCACGTAGTTAAAAGGGAGGTTTATTTTGTGGGGTAACTTACAAATGAATGAATAGTTAGTTTACAGGGTCTGGGAAAGGTGTGTTGCAGTCCAGCGGTGTTCTCTGGAGAACTCTGCTCAGTCTAGGTCTACCTCCAGCGTCCAGGGTCCTGGAACCAAGAGGGCCCCGGCATCTAGGTCCGGGTCTTGAGTGTCCTCTCTAGGCCCTGCCTTGTAGGCGTGACCGTTACTGAATCCTCAATGGGGGTTAGAATTTCCAGGTCAAAGCTGGAATGGCTACCCACTACAATAGGGTCTTAAGAAACCCAGGGTGGCCTCGAACTCCTGATCCCCCTGCTTCCATCTCCCAGGTGCTGTCCAGCACCACCACGGCCAGCTACAATTCATAAGTTCTAAGCTGTGTTCCATTCTGAGCAACGTGAGGAAGCCCTGTACTGCTGCACCTCAGTTAAGAAGAGAATCTATACAACCTACGCCACAGCCGCTGGGGCCACTTTCATGTCTTCTCAGCGATTACACTGACTTCCAGCACCCCAGCACTTCAGTTCACACGACCCCTACTTTCTTAGTAAGGACCCCAGGAAGAAGAATCTGGACAACCCAGACATAGCACAGAGGCCAGGAAGCGCTTCCCGTTAGTCTCACATGGTCACGGGAAGATGAGCAGCTGGTGTACAGTACCATACCGGACACAGAAAGAGGCCACAGTCACATGACTTGATCACAGTGGTGTAGGTAACTGGATGTGCACAGTGGGTTATACAGCACAGTGCAGTTCACCTCACTGGTGTTCTACTCTGTTGTGAGCTGTGGGTCACCTCTTTCTGTGCCGAACAGTTACAGGTGTGTGTCTGTGCGAGAGAAAGCTCAGCACACCTATTGCTTTGTGCTCCCTTGGGGGTTACCCATCTCCCCGGAGCTCTTAGAGCATACATATGCCCCACAGACAGGGAGTACCCGTTAGAGTAAATCCTCTTCCAAGAAAGCAGCTTCTAAAGCATCAAAATCTATGCCTGTGGGGTTCAGGTCTGAGGCTCAGGTTTAAACTCTGAGACCCCAGACTTTCACCTTAGGACAGATTCTCTAAAATACTGCCTGTTTTGATGAAGCCCAGGCTCACTGTTCAAAATAAACAGCCAGGCTTCGCAAACCAGACTGAAGTTCAGAGCCTGCCATAAATAAGAACAGACAGCCAACCAAAGAGGGGACAGTTTTAAGGCTGAAATTTTATTGCCCCTCCAAGAGGGACCTCATTTGAATAGGTGAGGAGCTTCAGAAGTATATGCCAAAGAAAGGCTTTTACTCAATAAATAAGGCAATGTGCAAAGCAAGTGCTTGGATCATAATTTTTCCCACTGAACAGCAGTTGAGGCTGGTGTGTGGGGCACATCTATAATCCCAGGGCTCAGGAAGCAGAGGCAGGAGGATTTGGAACTTGAGACCAGGTCGGGAGACATATAAGAGCTTGACTCACAGAAACAAAACAAAAGCAGTCGGAAGCGGGTAACACAAAGATCTCACTCAGCTGGGCCGAGGGTCACGGATGGTCAACTGTGGGTTCAGAAGCACAGACACCCCCACTTCACAGTGTGACCTGTGATGGTCCCCAGCACTGCCTCTGAGCTGCTATCCCTGAGATTCCTCTCAGCCTGGGGACACCAGGGCAGAGGTCTTCTCTGTAACTCCAGGGCCATCCTTGTGTGACAGGGCTCAGCAGGGAGGGTCCCCAAAGGTTGGAGAGAGACAGCCAGGAGGAAAGTGACCTCACAGTAGATTCAGGACAGCCAAAGATGAGGTGAGAAGCAAGGTCACTGCCTTGTGTTACGTGACTGTTCTTCTCATGTGACGTGAACAGGAACTGTGAGTGAACTCCACATGGCCTGCCTATGTTTCTCTTCCAGAAGAACATTCCTTGTGTCTTGTCATCAAGCTCAATAGAAACCAAGCTCCCCAAAGCGTGTGTATCTAGAGCAAATGGCTATCATGCATCCTGTGCTCACATACAAAGGTGTGGGTGCCCATTGGTGTAAGAACACCCCACTTCTGGTCAACACCTAGTGAAACTTTGTATTTACTTTAAGATGAAACTTGATTTTGCAATATATCTTTTGTGGTTTGAGTCTTTTCAATGTAAGAAAAGTGAATTCTTTTATCATAAGATACTTTGAGTTTAGGGATTGGTTTGCAGTAAATTAGTAAATCTAATGTTTTTTTTTTTATTTATTTAAAAGCAATAAAGTGGGAACATATGAAAAAATAAATCACACATATACAAAATCTCCTTATCTCTTTCCAGGCTGGGTTGGGGACAGCTATCCCAGAATCTCAGATGGCCTGAGTTATTATCATGACATAAAACAGGAAGAAAAAAGAGCAATCGAGATCTGAAGTTCCTGATCCAGGCCGAAGCCAGGAGTCCCGACATGCTGGAGAAATCACTGGGCTATGCAGGAGACACCTCCAGGCAATAGCTGCTAGGAACCAACCCCTGCAGCAACCAGGATGGAATGGGGGCCCTGCAGGCTTCCTGGCTTCTTCTGGTGAGGTGGACTGGACTGTTCCTGAATGACTGGGTCCAGGAAGTAGTGGTGTTGGGGGAGGAGAGGAAGGAGACGTCCCACGTGTCATCTATAACTCCCACAGGGCCCTCTGCCTAGCCGCCCCCTCTCTCCCCCACTTGTCGACCAGTTACTAATCTGCAACAAGACCCGATGGTATCTGAGTCCCTAACGGCTCTGAAAACCCACAAGTCTTTAATTCAGATATAAATGCAGCTAGTGAGAGATAGGAAAACCCTAGCCCCAACCTGCAGCTTGGGGGATGTGACCTGTAATATACACTGAGCTTGAGCAGAAGACTTGGAAGCAGCTGGTTTGTACTGAGAATATAGCCAGAACTCAGCAAGGTGGTGTCTTCCCCCACACCATCATATTATAACCAAGTGACCGTTATTAACACTGATTTGGGGACAGAGCTTAGTCAGGATGAGTGACTTGCCCAAGTGATGGCACAGACGTCCAGTCCCTGTCCCAGGCTCTCCATCTCTTCATGTTAGATACTGAGCTATTTCTGGAGCCTTCAAAGGCTGGACAGGCCTGGCTCCTCCACCCTCAAATTCCACCTCCATCTTTATCACTGGGACAAATAAGCTTTTCCTCAGGAGCAGGATGGCTACTTTAACTAGAAAAGAAGAGCCCACACCTGCCTCTCCATCCTTAGAACAACAACTTCCCTGGCCAGGCCTGCCCTTGATGGAAGCCCACAGTTGCACATCTGTGCAAGACCCTGGCAGGGAAGAAAGGCTATCCTTTCCAGAGGCTGTGTGAGGAAGCCTGCGTGGCCTTACACCTGAAGCCTTGCTTTTCTTCAGCTAAGTCAAGGTCATCATTCCTCAAAGTTACTTCTACACTTAAGAAGAAAAAAAGGTCGCTTTTTTTTTTAAACTGGGTTCCTTAGGACCCCACCAATATAGACAGCTGTTGTAGCCACAGGGAACAGATACCAGCAAGTTTGGGGATGTGGACATTCCCCAAGAATGCAACATCTTGGAGCCAGAAGACAACACATGACAGCCCAACATGGGTGCTAGGAACCGAACTCAGATCATCTGAGGAGCAAGTGATCCTAACCTCTGCTCCATCTCTCCAGCCCCATGTGAGATTTATCATTTAATAAGAACCACCAGGCAGTAGTGGCACACACTTTTAATTCCAACACTCGGGAGGCAGAGGCAGGCAGGCAGATCTCTGTGAGTTCGAGGCCAGCCTGGGCTACAGAGTGAGTTCCAGGAAAGGCGCAAAGCTACACAGAGAAACCCTGTCTTGAATAAACAAACAAACAAACAAACAAAAATAAGAACCAAAATGTCACATGGGCTAGTGGCTAGGCAAGCCAACCACCTTGCTCTGTACCCGTGGGAACCTGGCCACACCTACCAATGTCCACTGAAGACTTACTTCTAGGCAGCACGCCTTCCCCGCCTCTTCCATCTACCCAGTTGCTTGTAGGGCACACTCCTGGCTACTAGAAACATCTCATTCTATGCTGGATCTCAGTCCCCGATCCCTCTGAGACACAAGCAAACTGAGATGCTCGCCCAGGACACAACCTTTTGGAAGTGTCTGTCTGCTGCCATTCTTGCCTGCCTGTTGTCTGACTCATTGCCTAACACTGGCATTGTTGATAGGACAAAGCTCTGTGTTTTGCTTGCTTGAGAACACTATATTTAGAATCGTCGTGGACACCTGTTGTTTTTTTTGACCATACAGTATCCAAAGATTTTTTTTCCTGTTTTAGAAGAATCCCAAAATAGGTGAGAGCATGGCCCACCTGCTGGCATGGAGGCCAGAGGAGAGCAGGCCTTGGCTCTCTACACTTCACAGCCCGCTAATCACATGCTTCTGCCTGACAGCATGAAGCCAGTGGGAACATACAAAGGCAGGGAGGTTGCATAGCCGTTTATGAGAGAGAGGCAGCTAGTATCCTGGGGTGGCAGCATCATGCACAGAGTCAGTATCTGTGGCTTGTTAGAAAACCGCAGACAGATGGGGCTCTGCAAAAGCTGCCCACCCCTGCCAGAGGTGCTTCCTGTACAGCCATCTTCCCTCTGTGAGCCCTGCTAGAATAGGTGTTATGAGGTGTCTTCCAGCTGTAAGACACTTAATTCTTGAGTTTTTAAATACCATCTTCCTGCAGATTGCGATAGAAGGCTGAAAGTGAGGTGGAGCAAGATCCAGAATTTCAAATGAGCAGTGCAATATCAGTTTGTTATAGTTTGCCTCATAGATGTCCCCCAAAGGCCCATGTGGTAAAGGATGACATCTTTAAGAGGTGTGGCCTGGTGAGACACCTTCAGGAAACTGGTACGCACACTCAGACTGTAGGGCTCTGGCTGTCTCTTTCCTCTTGTTCTTTGGTTTGCTTCACACTCCCACACAGCAACAGTTGTCCATCACAGACTGAAACCTTCAGACCTTTGAGCCAGCAAAAGTCTTTTCAGCCCGACAGTTGACAATCTCCGTGTCTGTTACTGTGACAGAAAGTGACTCCCTGTCTTTAAAATCATTCTCTAAAAGTAACTCCAGACTTACATCGCAATCTTAAGTTCTAATTGTTTTCCTAAGACACAGAATAAAACTAAGGTGACCAAGTTTATGCATTCCCCCATTGCTTCTGTGTTCATCTGGACGCACATCCTGAAGGCTCTGATACCTCTGTCCACGAGGCCAGGGTCCTGGAAACCTGGCTGGGAACAAATGGAGATTAAGAAAGACAGACTTAAGTAGGCCGTGCGCTCAGACAAAACATACCAGCAGTCAAGATACTCAGGGTGTTTGTTGTACACAGCATGAACAAGGAGATGGGTTAGCTGGTCTCTATATAGAGGGTCTCTAGGGGAACTGTCTGGGGGTGGGGATGACCCTGCAGTCTTTTTTCAGTGTACCATTTTTAACCAAAGGTCAACCTTCAAACTTGCCAAAGATAAGCCTTGTGGTTCCCCTGAGCCTGACCCAGGGAAAGCCCCGCCATCCTCATAAGTCTGAGGCATTGGCATCCCTAACATGGCCATACTCATGTCAACAATACACACTCACTGGTGACTTCATCTGTTTTCCACACTCTGGTGTATGAAGTGGCTGGATATGTAACAGGGTTGAAGGTCAGGATTACATGAGTCCTCATCGAACTGCCCTGGAGTGGAGGGAGCTTGGGAAAACAGTCTTCCTCTGCTGAGTCATTGTTCTTTACCCGGACATCAAATCAATGCCCAGTTGTTCCACTTTGTCCAGTTATTATTCCATCAAATCCCATGGGGGCTGTGATGTCCTTGAGTTCCTCCTTGATTTTTTTTTCCTTTGAATGACGTACTAAAATTTTACAGTTCATGAATGGGCGAATAAAATGTCCTAAATCCATGCCATGGGATATCATCAGCCCTTAAAAAACAGTGAAAGTGTGGATAAGGGCAACAAAATGGAGGAAGATTGAAAATATTAAGCTAAGTGAAAGAAGCTAGACCCCAAGACCATATATGGTATAATTCCATTTGTGTGAAATGTTCAGAGCAGGCAGGTTTCTAGTGGCAGATGTACAGTAAGCGAGCCCCAACTGCAGCTTAGGGCTAGGAAGAAGGGACTGCAGCACCTCTGGGATTTTGTTTTTAGGGATGATAGAAATGCTCTAAATCATTGTAATAATGAATATACAACTTTGTGGGTTTTTTAAAATTTATTTATATTTTATGTATGAGTGCTCTGCATGTATACCTGCAGGCCAGAAGAGGGCACCAGATCTCAATATAGATGGTTGTGAGCCACCAAGTGGTTGCTGAGAACTGAACTCACGCCCTCTGGAAGAGCAGCCAGTGCTCTTAAACGCTGAGCCATCTCTCCAGCCCTGATTATACAACTTTGTAACCTTTGAATCATCATCAAACTGGTCCATCGCAGGCTATCTGAATTGTTTCTCAATAAACCTATAAAAAAGCAGACAGAACTTTAAGAAAGCTGATGAGCCCAACCAGGCAGGACATGGAGAAGAGGCAATGGGGGCCGGAGGGCTTCTGGCTTGGGGTCTAGAGAGATGGAGAAGGAGGAAGGGGTGGAGATGAAGAGGTCATTTTGGACAGAGTGGGTTTGGGATGCCACACAGGAGCCCTCTGCAAGCTTCTGAGAGCCCCGTTCCCTCACGCATGGCATCCTATTCCTGTGCCAGAGGACAAGAGGACACTGAGGCTCCATCCCAACCTGTCAGGACATGGTGACTCAGCATCGGCACTGCTTCCTCTCAGGTAACAATTCTTGTCGTCTCTCCGACCCTCCCGGCAGAACCTCAGACTTTATATACGCCCACTATCCTCATGCAGTCCTCCGAGCCTGGGGTCATTCCACATTTCACAGAGGAGCAAAGATGAGGAAGATGAGCTACCTGCCAGAGTAACCAGAGCAGAACTGGTTCAAATCAGCCTATGTATTTAAGGAGATGACAGTAACATCCCATTGTTCCCACAGGGGGGGTGGGGGGCAGAAGGAAGGACAAGGAGTAGTACTTAAAATGATCTTGTTACAAAGCTAATTTGTTCAATTAGCAGTCATTGGATTAACTCTGACTCTCAACTACATAGTGAGTTCAAAGCCAGCCTGCCCAAGTGTGACTCTGTCTAATAATAATAATAATAATATTTTTGGTTTGAAGGAATTTTAAGGCCAACAAACTGTGGCTTGGGGGCCCAATTCTGGCCTACTGCCTATTTGGTGGATAAAGTTTTATTGAGACACAGATTAAGACCACTTGATCATGTATTATCTCTAGCTATTTTTCACACCTCCACAGCAAAAATTGAGTCATGGCCCCCATAACGTATGTCCCATAAAGCTTAGCATGTTTACCAGGCAGCCTTTATAGAAAATTCTGCTGCACCCTGGTCCAGAATCAAAACCACAAAGTCGAATAAAACCTGGATTATTCAAATGGCAAACGAAAAGAGCTTCAAGGCAACCCAGAAGTAACTAATACTACAAGCAGAGTGTCCCCCCCCCCCCCCCCCCACCCCCGGATGTGAGCCCAGAGCACATCCCCCAGGTGAGCATGCTCAGACAGATGCTCATATATTTTGGAAAGAAAGTTCTTCATTCTCTTTCTAGAGTGGTAGAAGTGTGGTCACCCAGGCTCGGCCACTGCTGAGTTGTGTGACCTTACGCCAATCTGCTTACCTGAGTACCTGACACCAGACATCTCTTACAGGATAACGAGGCTTGTGAAAAGTCTAAGAGTCCTGTGATCCTGGGGGCTTTCATGACTGTTATATGGAAGCATAGACTGCCTTCTAGATGTTTACATATATATAGTCAGGAGTAAAAAAAAAAAGTCAGCCCTACATGCAAAATCCATCTTTGTCCCTGGCCAACCACTCTCCGTTTTCAGTAATTCTCTCACGACACAGCTTGGCACCCCTGAGGAGTCACCCTGAAAGCCAGGAAGGAACACGTGGGCATCCCAACCCCATGAGACTGCAGTGTGTGTTCCCAGAGGTAGAGACAGCCAGGAAATGGGAGCCAGCCTGGGTTTGCACTAGAGGCCTGAACCATCAACCCTCTCCTCCCTGGAGCCAGCTCAAAGGCATCGCAGCACAGAGGCGGCCAGCTGGCCCAATCCTGGTAAACATCGTGTTCCCTGCTCCCTCGCCCTTCCTCCAGGAAACACCTCCTCTGCCGCAGCTTGGAGGATGCTTTTCGGCTCACACCCTTGAACCCGCAACCCAAACTCAAGGGGGAGTCCGTGGCCCCATCAGCGCAGCCCACAGCACCTGGCTCGCTTTCCCCTACCCAGAGGCCAAACCCTCAGACACAAGAGAAACCAGAGCTGTCTCAGCTGGCCAACACACAGGCTTCCTGTCCAAGTGTTTGCGGCTGGGCTTCCTGCTGGCGGAAGGGTGGCCTGCCGCTCTGCTCTGACATCCCTGCGTGGTGGCCAGGCACGTCCAGCTGGCACCCGGCAAGGGCTGCTGTGGCTGCACCCGGTGCAGCTGTCAGTCGGCATTCTCAGGGCCGCTGGGGTCAGGCTGTGAGCGCTCTAGCAAAGATCCTTCGGGAACAGAGGAGGCTGTGAATCAGACCCCAGACTCTACAGCTCAGGCTTGTCCCCGGCAGCAAGCCAGACATGCCACGCTCCAGACAGAGGGACCCCTGCGCTTTACAGAAGCCCACTCTCCCCTCACCTGTAGACCTCCATCTGTGTTCCTTCCTGGGTACCCCAGCTTCCTGTCCGTCGTCCCCCCCCCCGGAACACTGGAGACAGAGTCCAGGCACCCCAGTGATAGCCCATGCTTATTAGCTCTTAGCTCACCATCTTGAGGAATTTAATAGCATGGAAAATCAGCTTCCGGGCCCCAAGTGGAAACCAGAGAGTGAAAATATTTTCTGGGCCTACCATCTTTATTTCCCTACATTTCAAGGGCCATGGCATGGAAAATGGGGCTGCGTTCACTCCATAAAGATCCCAGGAGTCGGAACAAGCATGGCAGGGAGGCAGAACTCGGTGTTAATGAAGAAAACTATGCCGTCCCTTAAAGTAGTGACTAGAGCTTTTCAACAATGTTCACAGACTGTTCAGAAAGTCCTGGGACGCCGGGCGGTGGTGGTGGCACACGCCTGTAATCCCAGCACTCGGGAGGCAGAGCCAGGTGGATCTCTGTGAGTCCGAGGCCAGCCTGGTCTTCAGAGTGAGTTCCGGGACAGGCTCCAAAGCTACACAGAGAAACCCTGTCTCAAAAAAAACCAAAAAAAACAAAGTCCTGGGATAGCTGGGAGATGAGTCAAGACCCAGCTCCAGTCGGATGGACTATTTGCCCAGCACCTGACAAAATGCTGTAAAAATACCTTTGAAGCAAGGTGTGTGGGGGAGGGGTAAAAAAGGAGATAAAGGAGGAGGGAGTTAGAGGGCTTTGAAGAGTAAACTCTTTTCAAAGAGGTGGCAGACAAGCTGACTCTTGAATACTGTTTGTTGTCTCTGGTTATGGGATGAGGATTACAGCTGCCCACCCCAGAGGGCATCATGATAACAACCACCACTTGCAGCTCCCCTTTGGGGGCCTTGTTTACAGGCACAAGCCTTTATCTGAGCAATCTACCTACACACTCCCTGGCACGTTTTGCCATCCGCTTCTACAGAACCCTGAAGAAGGCAGAGTCCCCATTTGAAGGCCGGCGTAGAGCCGGAGGCTCGAAGTGAAATGGTACATCTGAGCCGAGACTCTTCAGTCTCCTGATTGGGTCCAGTGTCATCCACATGTGCTGGCGTCAATCAGTCTGTCTTACTGCCTCCGCAGAGCTTGCTGTGACGCTCCATCAAAGCATCTGGTGGTCGGTTAAGCACCAGACATGGCTCTATCTTCTGAAAAATGTGCAGGAAGCAGGTCATCCTCCAAAAATGGACTGTCCCCCCCACCCCCACTTCATGCAGGACAAAGGTAACATTTGCATTATCAGTGACCAAATAACTACCGGGGCCAGTTAGTCTCTCAGAGGCAGGTGTGCTTTTCAGCTCACCTGGTCCCGAATTAAAGAGATACTAGTTAATGGGTTTGTGACCTGTTTAGTTTCAGATCCAGGCTGTATCTGCCCATCCTCCATTCCTCCCTTCCGATTCGCGGCTCTATTCTTGCAAACTATCCTTGCCAAGGGCAAGCCTCCAGCTGCCGGGAGACCCAGGAAGAGGAGGAGGAGGATAAGGAACAGTCTCTCTCCCTTTGCTTGGCAACACTACTGGAGCCCAACTCCTACCAAGAAATGTGCACCAAGGTTGTATTCCCCCCGACTTCTGGCCATGGCGCCTTCTCTCTGGCCCTGTAGTCTGGAATGACAGCAGCTTCCTGTCTCGTCAGCCTCCAGCCTGCTGGCCCCATGTGTACCCTTCATGACTTCCCACACCTGCATGACTACGCTCCCTCTGCTGAGGTGTCTGGGTTGGGCTATGTTGTCTACATGGACTCCTTCTGGTTCTAAATCAGTGTGACCTGTTGAACCCCAACCCAAAAAGAGTCAAAATGATGGGAGGAAAAGGCAGTTCTGGCTTGAGTGTCAAGAAGACAGGGCAGGACAGGGGGGCATGGAAGGACAGCTGAGCTCCACTTGTAGCTTGTAGGTGAGGTGGTATGTTGGAGTAAGGATACCCACTACCAGCCCTGCCTGTACCTCCCCCTCTCACACCTAGTTGCAAAAGGCTGAAGCATCCCTGGCATCCTTGGAGTCTCTGACACAAGAGTCCATGCCTCTCGAGTCCATGGGCCAGATCCTGTGACTCAGGGCTCGGAGCAGGCCAAGCTGCCAAGTCCACGTCACCGCCTCCATCAGGACTTGGTGTGAAGGCCCCCCACAATGATGTCAGCAAAGGAAGCAGGTGTCTTTCCACTCAACCTTCCCCCCTCCCCCCCCACGACCTGGAGTATCCGGGACACAGAAGGGACTCTTAGTTCAGTCTCCTTCAATCTCACAAGGTGCACCCTCCCTCACCAGGATGAGGGGTCTGCCTGTGACTCCGAACAGCCTTGCCCTGACACAGTCTGTGAAAAAAGGAAAAAGAAAGAAGAAAGGTAGAACCTTAACTCCAGGCTCATTGTGGCCCCATGACATGCCCACCTCTAAGCTGTCACCTGCTTTCCGTGATGTCATCTGTCCGTAGTGCTAAAGAGACCCTCCCAAATGCCTGCCGTCTCCTGCTCAACACAGCTGTACTGAGTGGGTACCAGGTGTAACCTAAGGTCCTGCTTTCAAAAGAAAAAAAGCTAAGTGTGGGGGGTTTGTGTCCAGGATGCAACAGTTGGGACCAACGTGACTTTGGTCATGTGACTCTTGCCTCCTCGCCATTCCAGTGAATAAAATGGACAATATAAGCACCAACTTGCAAAAGTGTTCATGTAGGTAACCAATTGGTACAGGATGCACAGTTTTAATATCCGTTGACTATTTTAATTTAATTAATTAATTAAATAAGTTATTAAAATAGTTTACACGTTAGCCTGGGGAAGCCTCCGGAGACTAACAAACACACTGCTAAAGCCTTGCTTCTGTTCACACCGAGCCCTTCTCAAAGCCTCTCGCCCCAGAATAGGATACAAACAAGCTTGTTCTTTCCCATTTTGGTGATCTTTCAGCAGCCTGACCTCGGAGGCATCCCGTGCGCACCCTCTGTCCCCACTGACAGCCTGGCCGACACCCCTCCCGGCCGGATGTGCACGCGGAGGGCCAAGGTTGGGAGCGTTTCCGGGACGGCTGGGTCACAGTGTGGCTCTGCAGTGTCTGGCAGCCCCACCCTTCCTGGCAGCCAGACCTCCTCCCCCTCCTCCCCCTCCTCCCCCTCCTCCCCCTCCTCCTCCTCCTCCTCCTCCTCCTCCCTCTGAGAGCCTGCCAGCACCCGGGAGGGAGAGTGGGCCCTGGAGAGGCGAGGTCCAGCTCCCCGACGGTCCCCACCCGCACCCCCGCGCGCGCCCTCTTGACCTGCCACGCACACGCATCTCAGAGAGTGCCAAGTGCTCCTCCTAGTGGGGAAGGGAGGATGCGCGACCCCGGACTGCTGTCCTTCTCTGGGCAGCTAGAACCAAGGGCTGCTCGGTCCCAGGCCAGCATGATAACCGCCAGATGACATCAGCTGGTCCCACCCTACCTCACAGTGGGGAAAGGCCGGTTCCCGTATCTGGTGACTTTTGAGCGTGCCAGGTTTTTGAGGATCCATTTTACAGATAAGAGCACTGAGTCAGTCTCGGGCTGAATTGCAGCTGCTTTCTTTGTGTTACTCTCAAAATTGACAAGGGAGACAGGACCATACCCATGGCCCATGCTTTTCCACCTGACCACACAGAGACACGACACCATCTTGAGAACGGACATTATTCTCCTCTTTGCCCTCGGACCTTGACCACCAGAAACCAAGTGCCCTAGGGATATCCTGATTAGATGTCTCTTGACTGACTGATGGCTACTGTTCTCCATGCCACCCCTCCAGAGTCAGAGCCCCCACCCTTCCAACAGCACGTCTAACCCCACCAAAGCAGAAGAAAGGAGCTTTCTGCTCACGGTGGGGAGGGAGAGTTCAAAAAGTTGCCTCTGGTTAACTATCAGGCCAGCCTGGTTCACATTCCACAGGGAGTGGAGAGTGCCCTCCACCCTGTCAGAAGCCTGCAGGCTGTCCCCTGGAGAGCCTCCAAGCCCCCGCCCTCACCCCTGCCTGTACTAGAGGGCATTTTGGAGTAACTCACTCATCAAGGAGGGGAGGTGACTCTTGTCCTGTCTTCCAGAATCAGGCCACCCAACCTGAATGAAGCCACATGCTGCCCTGCGGGTGTGTGTCCTAGGGACCAGCCCTGGAGGTCTCTGGTCTGGAGACCCTAGCTTGGAGGCTCTTGGAAGCCACAGGAGGAGGAAGGTCCGCTGTCTACCATCCCCAAACTGGATCCTGTCACAGGACGGCACTGGGCCTGAGCTCAAGGACAGAACAGGCAGGCAGTGCTGTGTTTTCTGGGAAAGCAGCCAGTCCGTGTGCCCTCAGGCTTCCGGGCACTGAGGAGAGTTGGTAGAGCAGGCACTGGCCGCCTTGGCTTCCTCAAGCCCAGGCTGAGTGGTCACGCCCTGTTTCTGGTGCCAGAGACCCACAGCAGGGGTCCACAAACACTCAGCTCTTTGCACTCGAGGGGAGGAGGGCCATAGTGGAGGCTCAGAGCCACACCAACCTGTACCCAGGAACACACGAAGTCCAGGCCTCTGGTAGCTGATTCTAAATCTGTCCCGTCCCCCCTGCCTGGCTGAGCTGTCTGAGAGTAAGAGAAAGGCATTTGACGGGCCTCAAACGTGCTGAGCTCCAAATCCTAGGAAGGGTGTCGTGTACCTGTGGGCACATGTCATCTCTCCTAATCCCAGCCTCAGTTTCCCAGATGTGCTTACCTTCCTGGTTGCTTAAAGCCTAAGAGCCTTAGGTGCCTCTGGACACACCTGAAGCACAGATCTCCCACAAAGGCTGCTGTTTCTTGGTGTCCACGAATTTAATGTAGTCCTGTTAACCCATTAGAGGAAATGACAATGAGAGTAGGTGTGAGCATGCAAGCATGGACTCGGGCCCTTGATGGGTACTTACTCTGAGACCAAGAGGGAGGTCCTCTTAGTTCCTGGTAGCTGCCACCACTAAGAACAAACTGAGGATGAGCCTGGAACTCATCCAGATTCCTCTCTGGGCCACTCAGTGCGCACTGGGGAAGTTACTTGTCTAAGAAGGTCCTGGGAGATGAAGTTTGAGGGTCTCACACAGTTTGGGTCATTTCAGAAGGATTGTCTTCCAACAACAAGGGGTTCTCGTGTAGGAGGGACAACACTCTAGCTGACACTCCAGCAAGAGCCCTAAAGTGAAGATCTGTAGATGTCGGCTCTGGATTCCTTGAGGAAAGAACTTTCTAGAAGCTATTTTCCAACAGACTAGACTGAGTTCATAGGCAGTGTACTTGCAGTCACTGGGAGTGTTTGTCTGGATCAGAGGCGTGTGATGGGTGTGGGGTGACTCCATAAAGAGTCAAGGGCGTTGGTGAATCCTCCCCTCGTCCTGGGGATTCCTGGCTTCTCTCTCCTCCATGGGCTGTGAAGCTGTCCCTGGTATTAATTAGCATGCACTGCCTAAGAGGTTATTCAGAACATAAGTCCTTGGCCAGATCATACTGCTGGGAAGGCCTGGAGCACTACACATCTTGTACACATTACTCCATGTAGGAGGGGCTGGGTGTCTATCAGGACAGGCAGTTTAATGGGTTATAAATGGTTCTGTTCCCACATAGCCCTCTTTATATCTCTCTCCCCTTACTGTGTAGAAGGAGCCCACATAGACGCCTCATACTTAAGGCCACAAAGCATGTGGCCTTTACAATGCCAGGAAAAACAAGCTCAGTCATGAAGAGAGCTCCCCCTGACATGTGGTGGGCCAGCTTTTCAGGGCTGGGTGGTCCCCTGGTTGCCACACATGAGTTTGGTGCATGATGTTTACCTGCCAAAATCCATACTCTAGTCACATTAAGTCAGGGAAGGAAGGCAGTAGGCAGTGGCCCATTGGTAAGGAGACTCTGGGTGATTTGGGGGAGCTACAACCCCCAAATGGCTGTCAAGTCATCCCTATCAGCCTGGATCTGGGCCAGCAGATGGACAGCTGCAGACCAGCTGTTGGCATGAGGAAAGCCAGCAACCAAGAGCCATGATGTGGAAAAAACAGTCTTCTTCTAAGAGGGGGCCCAGCCCAGACCCCCCAGGAAAGTGCAGCCCACATGGAGGGGTACTGGTTCCCTTCAGGCAAATTAATCTCGACACCCAGATTATGTTTGTATCTTGTTTTCATCTCGCTCATAATGGCCGAGCATTGGAGTAGCAGTTCTTCTTAGAGCTGTGGTGGTCAGACATTACACAGAAGAGCAGCAGAGAGCCAGACAGGAAGTAGCTTCCCCGAGGCAGAAAACATCTTATCTGAGGCCTGTCCTGTGGCCCTTCAGCAGCAGGTCAGATCTAGATCAGCATCCTTCTGTCCCAGGTCCCTTCCCACGGGGCCCTGCTCCACACGAACAACAGGTGAAGGAGGTAAACACGGCAGGGCACCTGCCACTGTGGAGACCCACTCTGTGTGGCCTTCTCCCTCTCTCTTCCAATGCTGCCAGCCCCAGCAATCCTGTTGCTTGGCAACAGGAAAAGATGTGGTTGTTCGTGCTTTCCCCTAGCTAGCCTTCTTCTTCCTGCCTTCTGCAGGGCTGTGAATCTGTCATCAGCTCCAGTACCATCTCCAGGAGGCCTTCCGACCGTTACGTCATCACCTAGTGTATTTCTTTATAGAGTGTCATTTTGTGTTTGCTTTGTGTGTGTGTGTGTGTGACACACGTGGGGGGTGGGGGAGGTCAGTACAGCCCACCCAGAACACAGATTCCTCCCTCATCTGCCTAAGCAAGTGTTCATGCCCAGAATGACTCCATTCCTTCACCTAAAAATCCCTCCATCTGGACACTGCCTGGACAAGAGAATCTTCTACAGAAACATCCATCTTGCCTTCCCTTAAAAAGCCAAGGGTGGAAAAGACCCTTGCACCTGACAGGCGCTGTTCACCAAGGAGTACATTTTTCCTTTGAGAAAAGGCGCCCTCTCTCCAGTCAGCTGAATGACTTGATTTGGGTCCTGATTACAGTAGAGGTAGTGGCTTTGCTTGGTTGGGTGGTAAAGTTGACAGAGGAGCTCGGGGAGGGGGTATGGACTCTCTAGGAAAGTCCTTTCCCTTCTCTGGGCTTCCTAACTATATAATAAGGGGATGGATGGTTGGTTCCAAGGAACCTTTTGCCTCTGACCTTTCCCTGGTAGTCATGTGTGAGCCTACCCCTGCCTTCCTTCCATCCTCCTCCTACAGAGCCAGGCACCAGCCCCACGTGTCTCTTTACATCATGATGAAGAGGAAGGAAGTATCCCTCATTGCTTTCAGTCACAATTTCGGAGTATCTGATGGGAGAAGGCCCGTCTCCGCCAGCCCCGTCTGCCAATGCTGCTCGCTGGACTGGGTACGGTGTCAGCAACTTCCAGTAGCTGGCATTGTTGACTGGCTGGCAAGAGACCTCGCCAATCCCACCGCCTCTTCTCTTCCTTGCTGGCTTTGGATGGCTCCCAGGACTTCTTCGCACAGCAGCCAAGGTGTACCTCTGCCACCCAAGGAAGGTACAGACACCCACTCCAACCAGTGCACAGAGCAAACACAGCCTGGGCCTGGATGGCTCCCTGGGATCGGGGAGAGACTTTGCCTTTGTCTCCTGGGACAGCTGAGAGCTGCCATAAATAACGCTAAGAAAGACAGACAGAAGGCAGGGTGAACCAAGGAACCCTGGCAGGCTCCGTGGGCAGGCAAGATCACAAGAGAAAGTGCCTCCTTCCTTCAAGCTCAAGGTTTTCTCCTAGCCAAACCCTGGACTTCCTGGTCACTCACCCCAGCACTGACAGACAGCTGGCCATCGCTGGATCATCCTTGATTAAACCCCAGACCCCGGCTCTCAGGTCCCCTCTCAACTCCCCCTTGAAGGTCATCCAGGGAGAAACAGAACTTGACTCAGTCTCAAGAAGTCAGGCCCCAAGGGGAACCTCTGGCACTCTGCCCCCAGCACAGGAAGAGCCTTGCTTAGCACACAGTGGGAGACACAGGGCCTGGAGGGCACAGGGCAGCTGCCCTCCTTCCCAAGGTCTTGGCCGCAGGCCCATCGGGGTTGGCAGCCACTCAGTTGGCCCCAGCACACTCTCCTGGAAAGAAACCCCTGCTACTCACTTCTTCCCTCACGTAGGCCTGCAGCAAGTCAGAGCTTTGGCTCAAATCCCTTGTTCTTTTTAACCTTTCCCTCGCCATTTCTTCCCCTTGCTGGTGAAAAAGGTTTGCACAATATTCTGTTAGGCTTTTTTAAATATCTATATTTTCTTAGGAAAACACTGTAAATCACAATGGTTCCAATGTCTATACAGTTCAAACTGACCTTTGCCAGAGTCTCCAGCTTTGGACAAGGACATTGGGACCGTCCAAAATCCCATGGCACCATGCAGAGGGTCAGGTAAGGACCCAAGGACCTGGCAAAGGTCTACCCAAAGTCTTGTAGAGACCTTCTCTGAAACTTCCCTGAGGCCCAGCAAGGCCTCAGCAACATGAGTGCTGTGGGTGGAGTTGCCCATCTTCCCACAGAGCACTTCCCTTTAGGCCTGAGACCTCACAGAAGCCTCACTGGAAATTCTCCCAGTCCCTACATGACAAACTCTTATCTCTATCTCTTACCATGAAGGAAAGGAAGTGGCTGGGACTCAGGCACTCTGAAAACAGCTTCATGGGTTCAATACAATGATGACTTTCAGGCAGTTGTTTCCTTGAGGGAACATCTCCTTAAATCCAGGGCTGGGATTCGAACTCAGGCCTTTCTGATGTAGAAGCCCAGGTTGAACTTCATGGCCCAGTGCAGAGCTTCTCAAGTGGAGGGGCACAGTCCACTGCACAGTGAGTGAGGGTGTGTAGCTCAGCATGGCTTTAACTCAGGGGAGCCCCATGACCACAATGGGCCCATACTCACTGCCTGAACCCAGGAGTCTCTCAGAAGCTGTGCTTTAAACCCAGCAAATCCGGGACAAATGGGAAGAGTAGCTTCTGTAGTCATGTTTCCCCAAGTGTCACTCAGAGAAAGGCCCCAGGACAGCCGTCCATCATCCTTAGTCTTCATGTTCATTGGGCTTCCAACAGGACCTGAATGGATATCAGAATGGCATCTCCAGTGGAGAAAGCGGGTCATGGGAAGATGGACCCATCATAGGCCTAGACACTCAGCTAGAGACTCAGCTGAGTCTTCCCCTCTGGCAAGAACAGGGGGCCCAGGAGCCTCACTCTCCAGCCTGCTCCAGAGCCCCCCCCCCGGGGGGGGGAGTCTGCTTTGAAACCTATTTCGCAGGGTGGGCTCCCTCTGCCTACTCCAGGACATGAGCTTCCACACTTAGGACTATCTGGAAGTTGTAGCTGGGGTACAGAGTCCCACTTCTAAGGCCCACAGGTGTCAGGTAACAAGTTTTGAGGAACCCCATGGTGGAACAAAAGGATCTTTCGCTCAACTTCAACTCCTCACTTGTTCACTAAGCACCTACTATGTGCTGTTCATTACAGACGGGCTGGAGAGAAAGATGCAGGAAAGGTTCTGCAGGGCTTCCAGGCCCATGGGCTGAAGGATTGCCTCTGGTCTAAGGACAAGGGAAGGGACAAATGAAAGATTGGCAAGGGTCAGCCGGGGTCTGGAGGGAAGAGCAGTTGATTATTTGGGGTGCCCCAGGGAAACCCTCATGTAGATGACAGTGAGACAGGACGAGAGAATGCTAGGATCCCAACAATGACGTTGATGGGAGATAGGCAGGGATGGTCCTAGACCAGTAGTTCTCAACCTGTGGGTCAAGACCCCCTGGGGGGGTTAACCAACCCTTTCACAGGGGTCACATATTGGATATCCTGCATATCAGATATTTACATTACCATTTGTAACAGTTAAAAAATGACAGTTATGAAGCAGGAATGGAAATGATTTTATGGCTGAGGGTCACCACATCATGAGGAACTGTACTAAAGGGTCCAAGCATTAGGAAGGTTGAGAGCTGCTATAATCTAGACAGACAGTAGTAGTGTGGTACTAACCTGGGCTCCCTACACTCCAGCTGGTGGGCTTATCACACTCACTGCTCTGAGGCCATTTCCTCAACTTTGGGATAAGAAAAAAATTCATAGAGCTGATCACATAGTTATCATAATCGCATCTTGGGGTCATTTTTTGGAGGGAGCAACCTTTGTCCACCCCCCATCCTGACCTTCAGGATCTGATCAGTCCCTCACTTCCGTCTCTCAGCCCTGGCCATCCTCTCTGATCTGTCAGCTACTGCTGCAAGCATCTGAGTGAGAATATATGGTGTCAGGCCCCCACTATGAAAGCCAGTATCAAAGTGGTGGAATAGATCTTGCCCCTGGACCAAAGGCTCCCAGAACCTGAGAAGCCTGCATCCCACCTCACTCACCAACCCCAGGACAGAGGCGAAACAGGTCATCGGTCTCAGCCTCTATCCCAGGGTGGCTTCCTTCCTTCTTTACCTGTATGGAGTTCTGGGTGACCTGCCAAGAACAGTGGAGATCCATGTGACGGTGGGTAAGAAATGTGCCCATCACAGAGAATACCACCAACAGATTTTCCTAGGTTGTGACATCTCACAAGATCCAAAATGTCAACAGTAGAAGCCATTATGCCTGTGACTGCCAGGGACACCCATGATGCCCAGGTTGAGGCATGAACAGCTGTGAGCCTGGGGACTCCTACCAGCCTGGGTTCTCTCAGCAGGCCTCCTCCCAATGTGCATGTATTCCCCTGGATTCCTCAACCCTTAGCTTTCTCAGGCGGCTGGGGGAGAACTCAGGCATTCCGGACCTCAAAGCAAAGCTGCTAAGGAGGCTGACTACTACCTGGCTGCTGCCCAGCCTTGCTCACAGGAGCTTAGGTGTCTAGTAAGCAGATATGAAAGTAACCATGCATCTGCAGACTAGTTCACCTCCTCTAGTTTACCTCCCCACTCGCACGGACCGACACGTGGTTGGATTTCACAGGACCTGGGAGGGCCAAGAACAGGGGAACGGACCATGCCGCCACCATGATTGGCACAAGCCACAGTGAAAGGAAGTAGGTCATGTTCCGGGTGAAATCTAAGTGATACTGAGAGATCCCCATCTGCTGCAAGTATCATATGACCTCAGGGCTAGAAAGAACTTCCCTTCCCATCTGGGGCCACCACGGGCCCCAGAGCGGGGACCTGCCCGTCATCAGAGACAGATGAGAGACATTGACAAGTGGTCAGGAATGCTCTCCTTTATTAGAGGAGAGGTCATAATCAGATTCTCAGGGAACTGGTCCCCAAAATAGAGGGGGTACAGCAAGAGGGTGTTGTGGAAAACTCCAGCCCCCAGCAAGGCCCTCAAGAGCCTAACATTGTCTGGCTCGTGGCCTCCCTCTGCCTGCTCCATCCCACACATTCGACACACCTAAGGGGTCTCCCCTTTCAGCCAGTAATTGCCACTTCCTCTATGGATTTCCAACAGGAGCTGAGTGGCCACGTCCAGCTGAGGGTTTAGGCTCAGAGAGTCAAGGATTGCTTCTGACAACCTCTACTGTCCACCAAAACCAGGCCAGTCAAGCAGTTTTTAAATGCTCCAGATTATAAATGAGGCAGAGAACAGGGCCATCCTTTTCAAATCTTAGAAGCAGCAGCCTTCTGCAGATAATGGGGGAAATGCAGATTCCCGGACTGGGATAGTTTGAAGGAGAATGGCCCCATCTGGGGAACTGTTTGGGAAGGATTGGGGGTGTGGCCTTGTTGGAGGAGGTGTGTCACTGGGAGTGGGCTTTGAGGTTTCAGTACCTGGCCCAGTGTCTCTCTCTCTCTCTCTCTCTCTCTCTCTCTCTCTCTCTCTCTCTCTCTCTCCCTCCCCCTCTCCCTCAAGTTCCCAGCTACTGCTCCAGCCTGTCTGATTGCCTCCATGATGGCAATAGACTAACCCTGTAAAGTTGTTAAACAAGCCCCAGTCAAAGGCTTCCTTTTCTAAGATGCCTTGGTCATGGTGTCTCTTCACAGCAACAGAAAGTAACACAAGCCCCATCAGACTCCAGTCAAACTTGGTGGATGAGTGCTCATGTCCCTTGTCAGCAGCAGCAAGGCTGTGGAGCCTCCTGGCTCAGGGGCAGCAGCAGAACTACTTGCTTCTATGGAGTAAGCAACCACAACAGTCCCACATGGAAGTTGAGTAGGCAGCAGGAATCCAGACCTGAGCCCATACAGCTGTGCTTCAAGCAGTAGACCAAGCCAAGACGGGGTAGGTGGAAGGAGCTGGGACCAAGCCAAGAGGCAAGAGCTGGGGCAGCTGGGCCAGGAGTGACTGGGGAAGCTGGAGGTAGTCTGGGAAAGCCCCAACTGCAGTAGTCAGACCTGGATTCCCAACCACAAAGGGCCTGGGGCTCACGAGAACTCCATATGCCAGGAAGCAAAGCACACAAAGAAAGAGCCTGAGAGCTGACAGAGAAAACGGGAGTGTGTGTGTGTGTGTGTGTGTGTGTGTGTGTGTGTGTGTGTGTGTGTGTAGAGCTACACCTCATGACTGTTGGGTTCCTTCTTCCCATAAACTTTGCTTTAAGTTCATATAAATAAATAATAAAAACCATGCTCACTTCAAAACATTCACAAGTCCCTCTCAGATCCCCAGAGCCTCTCAACTGCGGACTTCAGTAACAGCGAGAAGCAAATTAAATACTTTCTCACTCTAAGAGGGAAGAACCAGGGCACAGTTACAATCGAATCAAAGCCAAATCAAAGTCCAACAGTGTAAAAAAGCCCAGTGCTTGATGTCCGGGTCCAGCTCACCATCCCCTGGACTGCAGAGGACCCAGGGCCACTTCTGTGATGCTGCCCTCTGCCTCACACAGCTTGTCTCCTCAGCTCAGGCTGGCTCCCCTGCACAACTGCTGCTGTCCTTGGCAGTCATCCCATCATATAGGCATCTCCAACATGCTGGCATCTCCACTGCAGCTGGCCTGCACCTTCACCAACAGCCTCTGCTGGGCTCTCTTCTGGCATATGGTACCAAGCCTCAGCTGCTCTCCATCCTTCATCTCCATGCCTTCTTCACCACATTGGAAACTTATATATGACCAAGTTTGGCTGCCAGCACAAGGTACCACTTGACCTCTGGCCCATGGCATCTTTCTGCTGACCCTGAGGGAAAACTCCCCGAAGAGATTTCACCTCAGTGATGCTGGTCTCTTGATCACAACTCCTTTCTCAGCTCCAGCTGACCAGCATCCGTGGTCCTAGTAAAGAAAAGTTTCCATTTTTGTGGTTCTTAATTCAAAATACAGCTCAAACAGCTCTGGTCGAGATTTTACTTCTCTCTGAAACATCATAGGCCAGGCTTCCATTATCTGCACTGCTCCCAGTATTCTTGTCTTCCAAGTTCATAAACAGCCCATTAAGCTCTGAACACCCAGTGGCTTTCCCAGACCAAAGTTCCAAAGTCCTTCTACAATCCTCCTAAAACATGACCAGGTCTGTCACAGGGATAGTCCATTGTCTAGTACCAATTTCTATCTTAGGTAAGATTTCTATTGATACGATAAAACATCATAACCAAAAGCAACTTGGGGAAGAAAAAGGTTATTTCAGCTTCGACTTCCAGGTCACAGTCTGTTGCTACATGACCGCACATGCGCTGTCCAGCCACCAAGCAAGAGGCTTAGTCATCCCTTTATGTCCTAAGTAATCCATGCGCTGCATGATCACATAATTTCCTCCAAGTGTGATCCTGCAATCTATGCGCATGCATGGCGTAGCTATGTGAGCCCATACATGCATGTGCAGGGATGAGGGGAGGGGAGAGTGGGGTGGATCCATAAAAAGCAGGTCACGGAATCCTCCCTCCTCCCCCTTCCTCTTCTTCTCCTCTCTCCCTGCACAATCTCCATAGGCCTAAGCACATTCCCCTCTGTTCCCTCTCTTAATAAACTCTTACAGTGGGTTTTGATGTGCCTCGTGGCTTTCTTTCCTTGCTTAATGAACAACATTGCACCCCATAAAACTAACACAGTCCATCACTGAGGAAGTCAGCAGGAACCGGAGGCAGGAACCTGGAGACAGGAACTGAAGCAGAGGACATGTCTTGCTCCTCGTGGCTTTCTGAGCCTGCTTTCTCATACAACACAAGACCACTTACCCAGGGGTAGCACCACCTCTTGTGGATACCCACGTCAATCATGAATCAAGAAAAAGCTCCCACAGACTTGTTCACAGGTCAGGCTGATGGAAGCGTTTTTCCTTCCCAGATGATTCTAACTTATGTTGACCAAAACAAACAAACAAACAACAACAAGAAAGACTAGACCACTGGCCTCTGGAAGGAGACACATGGGAGTTATACTCTGTAGCAGCCCATGTATGACCCTCCACTACCATGTCATACTGATCCCCTGGAGCACAAAGAGACTTGAGTTCAGGCGGAAGAAACTGACCCAATTCACTCCTTCTGGTTTCTTTCAGAGTCAAGGAAGTGGGAGAAACTTGATATCCTAGCCAGAGTGCAGACAGGAGCAATGGCTTCCTCTTGTTCCCCCAGAAATGCAATGAGAACACTGGCTACTTAACTGTTGCGTAACAAATTGTCCCCAAAGGCAGCAACTTTAAACAGGGAGTATTTGTTTCTCTGAGGGGGATTATCCTGGTGCCTTGGGTACAAGGTCTCCCATGAGGTTACACTACAGCCACTGTGTTCTTAGGCCTGCTGTTACATCTGCCTCCAGGACCACTCACGTGCCTGCCAGAAAGCTGGGAAGAGCCACTTTCAGGCCCACATTGTGGTGGCTGGCAGGCCTCAGTTTCTCACTATACGGCCTCTCCATGCTCCGTCATGGCTTCCCAACACGGCAGTTGACCTTCCCCAGAGCAAGACTTAAGAGAGAGGACAGAGAGAGATGGGAGAATCCATGAGAGCATCTATGCATAACCCAGTCTTCAGAGTGACAGCCTACCACATCTACCACACTCTGGTCTCCAGTGGGCATTCACTAAACCCAGGCCACAGTCAAGAGGACCCCTGCCTCTGAAGAGGGGAGAGTGAGAGTGTATGTACCCCAGTTTGGTAGACACCCCACCTTGGACTAATCACAGGGTATTAGATCCAATAGTCTTTAAAGGCTCTGGGGTCTGGGAATACGGCTTTGCTCCCCCTTAGAGCTGACAGTCTGGGCTCAGAAGAGAGGAAGGTCCTGGAGAATGAGTGGGAAGGTGTCTCTCTGACAGGTGTACATACACATCAGCAGACTGTCATTCTCTTCCCCTAGAAAACACACTGTCCTGCATCCTGGGGATGAGGATCTGACCCAGCACCCATCTGTAGGCACAAAGAGCAATGTCTAACCACTTCAGTGGTTCTGGGCCTGCGCGATGGCTGAATGTGAAGTCTCTAGCGGAGACCAAAGATGTTCCTAGCTTCCAAGAAAATGGAGGGGAGACGTGCTAGAAGCTGGGGGATGAGCCAGGAAGGGCCAGCCAGGTCTCTTCACTAACCATGAGAGGGACAGGCAGGAAAACTACCTGGCACCCAGGTCTCTTCAGAGGGGTGCCAGGGTGAGGCTAATAGCTTCCACTTGGTGGCAGGTGGCCCAGAGTTCACTACTGACTGTAGTTGCTAGCTGTGCCCATAACTTCTTTGGGCTTATTTCCTTATAGGCAAATTTGGCATAGGAGAATTTGGATGGGGAGGGGCTTGCTGTGCAAGCATGAGGACCTGAGTTTGTGAACCCCTGAAGACCACAAATGTCACAGTGTCCCTATTCAAGTCTATGTCAGCATAGATCCCCTGCAATTTGTTTATTTATTTACTTCCTTACTTACTTATTTACTGTTTTTTCAAGACAAGGTTTCCCTATGTGGCCCTGGCTGTCCTGGAATTCGCTCTGTAGACCAGGCTATCCTCGAACTCAAAAGCACCGCCGGCCTTTGCCTCCTGAGTGCTAGGACTAAAGGTGTGTGTCACCACTGCCCAGCTGATTGCCCTCGATTTAAAATGATGTGGCTGGGCCAGCAAGATGGCTCAGCTGGTAAAAATGGACTTGCTACTCAAACCTGATGACTGGGTTCAATCCCAGAACTCAAGGTAGAAGAAAAGAATCAAATTCCCCAAGCTGTCCTCTGACCTCCTCATGCACATACCGTGTGTGTGTGTGTGTGTGTGTGTGTGTGTGTGTGTGTGTAAATAGATTAATAAAAATGAAATGACACTACAGAGAACTCTCAGAACA
Organism: Onychomys torridus; assembly: GCF_903995425.1. NCBI lineage: Eukaryota > Metazoa > Chordata > Mammalia > Rodentia > Cricetidae > Onychomys > Onychomys torridus. The sequence goes on from NC_050454.1 coordinate 10,792,338, forward strand.
CTGCTTAATTACCATGGCAATCTGGAAGCTCACTACCTGTCCTGGAAGCCACAGAGGGACAGTCGCACCTGACATGAGCCACTCTGTCCCTGGCTACGCTCTCTCTGCCTCTTTGGGTTGCAACAGCCAATAGTTTGGATTCTGAACAGCCCCAAACTAGGAAGGAAGAATACTCCCTGTTTTCAGTTAGGTGACATGTCCTTGGCAGTCCCTAGCATCTCATTTACCCTCATCATAGCTTTGTTGCAGTTTAAGATCAAATCATGAAAGACATTTGGCCTGATAAGCTGTGAGTGAAGAGTCTGGAGACAGAAGATGGTTTCCAAAAAGGCTGGACAGTCCTGACTGGGAGCGAGGGGTGTGGGTACCAAATTACTCTGGAGGTGGTAGTAGTGTATGTGTTTATGATTGACAGGATGCAGATGTGTGCCAGGCATACATGGGTGAATGATGTCCATATGTGCTTTTTTTTTTCTGCTTGCCTATGTGTATCTATACACACATATGCACATGTATGTGGCTGGGGGAGTGTGTGTGTGTGTGTGTGTGTGTGTGTGTGTGTGTGTGTGTGTGTTTAAGACCATCTCTGCATCCTCTGGCCATGGCATAGTGACCCACGGCTCCAGATTTAGGGGGCTCATTCCTTCTAATGACAGCCTCACCAATCTCCCCAGGCAGCTGCTTTTATTGGTCAGGATTTGATGTTTCTTGGGCTAAGCCTTGGAGTCCCATCCTGGTGAAATCAGAGCACACGGACCACCTCAAAGGCATGACATGGGGATGAGAGTGTCAAGCACCCCCTGAGGGAGAGCAGTGAGGCTCAAAGTCCTCTAACCTCCACCTCTGAAGACAGTGGGGTCAGCTCCTCCTCCACCCCAAACCCCTAGCTTGCATTTGTTACTGCGCCTTACAAGCAAACATCTGCTGCTCTGGGTCTCCTGAATGCAAGGTAAAAACCAGACATAAATCTCTGTGTTTTCACGAGGTGTTTTAGCCAGCTTCGACTTTCCTGTTTTGTACACACACATAAGTCGGTGCTAAGAGGATTACTCCTCTGGGTGCTTCGTCCTTCTGAGAAGCCCCGGTCAAAAGAGACCCTTGTTAAACAGCATTCTCTCTAATTCCTCCTGGCCTCACGGTGCCCACACGTAGCCAGTTCTTAAATCCACCCACCTCTGACTCGGGGAATAAAGATGGTCTCTCTCTCAAGCGTGCTCCATTCTCCTCCTGCCCCTGCATCCTTCAGAAAGCTGAAGATGAACGTTAGCGTTTGTTTCAGCAGCATCTGAAAAAGAAAGGGCAGCCTGGTCGAACCCTCCACGCCCCGGAGAAAAATGTAGCCTTTTTGCCTGTGCTCCGTGAATGCTTTCTGGAGAGCTTTCATTAGGGCCGGGGCCGCTGGTGCAGAAAGTTTCACAGATGTTGACATTTTTTTTTCATCCCTGGGTTAAGATGTCTTCCATGAGCTTTTATTCCTCATTTGTTACTTCTTTATTGTCAGGGAGGTTTGGCCGCCTTCCTTCTCTGGTCTCTCTGAAGAGAGCAGCGGTAGCCTAGCCACTCATTATCTCGGCCCTTTTCTTTGGCCTCCAGAGGCAGCCGGGGCCTCAGGCCCCTTTGTGAAGAACAGCAGGTAGCTGAGGCAGGCCGGGTCATTCCTCAGACCCTTTTGTGTAGTGGCCCCCTCCTCCCTCAACTCAGCTCAGGGTATGTAAAAGGTCAGGGGCAGCCAAGCCTCCATACCTGGGCTTTTGTTGGTTGCTGGAGGCCACGGAGTCCAGAGGCAACATCTTGTAAAGCAGCCTAGAGAAGTCTGTGCACTGACAAACTTCTGTCCTCTCATCCATCCTCGGAATCAGGTAGGGAGGCACCAGATGAGTATAGTTCTTCAGTGTCCAAAACTGCCACAGGACCAAACTTCCCACAGAGAGACTGCCTGAGATGATTCCAAACTGAGGCCTCTGGGGTAGGGAGGAAAGTTTTCTAATAAACATTCTGCTTCCCCACCTGTCAAATGGTGCCAAGCCCATGGGCTCTATCCCCCTTCATACAGTTTTCCTGGTTATTCTGTAGACCCAGAGAGGTGATGTAGAAACTGTTTTGTCAACCTTATGATTCTAAATAGCATTTTTCATTTTTCCCACTATTTCCTGGGTAGACCCTACCTTGAACAAAAGTTATATCATCGAATACAGATTAATGTTCCTGAAAACTGTTAGCAGTAATATGGACTTAGTGGCCTTGATGCACGTGATTTCCAAGTCCTGTCCAAGCTTGATGCCCTTAAGGTGACAAGGATCTCTGATATGGATTCATAACATGCCCCCACTGTTGGGCATGGTTGCACAACCATGTGATCTACGCACATGCATGGAATAGCCACATGGGCCTGTGTGCGCAGGCACGACCCAGCCTTTATAAGCCAGTGCCATGATTCCCGGCCCCATCTTTACTCACGTGTCTTTTCCACAGGCCTGTGCACCTCTGTTTCTTTACCTTATCTTAATAAAACTCTTGTTAGTTGATTCTGTTGTGTTTCGTGGCATTTCCTCGCAGGGTAAGAGCCCCACAAATAACCAACAATCTCAGAGCAAGGTGGGCTCTGCTGGCAGCAAGTTGTTCAAAAGCTAGGTGTTCAGTGCCTTAGAAAGGGGAGGCTGTGGGGCAACTGACATGCACTTGCAGAGGAGAGAGAGAGATGAAAGGGGCATCATAATGCTCGCCACCGTCACTGGCTCAGGATCAGCCAATTGTACCACAGCTGCTGGGAGAGTCACTGGAAAACTCACCTACCTGAATCATGAGATGAAGGCTTTGGGACCAGCAAAGTGGGGGCATCCTCCCGGACAACACACCTTCCAAGAGCAATGAAGTCCGAAGGCCAGAGGCCAGCGCCAAGACAGGACTGGAGGTCCAGAACAGAACCATAGAAGGAGTTGAGGAGGCCGCACTCACTTGGGAGCTCAGGGATGGTTCTGGAACTGGGCTCATTCTGTGCACCCAGGGGGTTGGAGAGACCCGAAGGGTAGAAGCAGAAATGGACGTGTTTGGAACCAACCAAGGTATTTCCAGTGTTCTGAATTGTCTAAAATGGAATGTGCTGCCTTGTGAGGTGGTGAGCAGGATGACTGAGGGTGACCCACGGACTGGAATACCCTTGAGAAGAGTCTGCCACCAAGCATTCATTTAGGGCTCACTCAGTGTCGTGCCAGACCTGCCTTTTCTAATCCTAAAATGATTCCATTCCTTAAACTATTAAAAAAAGTCGCTTTTATTTTCTAGTGATTAAGTTAAACAGCCAATCCCCACTTGTAGTGATTGTTGGGTTATTTGCGGCGCTCTTACCCTGCAAGGAAATGTCACGAAACACAACAAAATCCACTAACAAGGCAGATCTCTGTGAGTTCGAGGCCAGCCTGGTCTACAGAGCGACATCCAGAACAGGAACCAAAACTACACAGAGAAACCCTGTCTCAAAAAAAAAAAAAAAAAAGAAAGAAAAGAAAAGAAAAGAAAAAGAAAAGAAAGAAAGAAAGAGTTTTATTAAGATTGCGGGGGAGGGGGGGCTGGAGAGATGGCTCAGTGGTTAAGGGCACTGGCTGCTTGCTGCTCTTCCAGTTCTGAGTTAAATTCCCAGCAACCACATGGTGGCTCACAACCATCTGTGATGAGATCTGGTGCCCTCTTCTGGCCTGCAGGCATACATGCAGGTAGAGCACTACACATGATAGATAGATAGATAGATAGATAGATAGATAGATAGATAGATAGATAGATAGATAGGTAGATAGATAGATAGATAGATAGATAGATAGATAGATAGATAGATAAGGGAGAGGGACAGAATTGCACAGGCCTGCGGAAAGACACGTGAGTGAAGGGGGGCTGGGAATCATGGTGCCTGCTTATAAAGGCTGGGCCGTGCCTGCGCACACAGGCCCATGTGGCTATTCCACGCATGTGTAGATCACATGGTTGTGCTATGCGCTTTACGCAACCACGCAAAACAACGGGATCTGGTCACGCGAGACATTCTGACCTGGAAATGACTGAGCGGAAGTGACTAAGTCCCTGCTGGGCATCTGCGACCATGCCCAACCATGGGGGCGTGTTGTGAATCCGTATCAGTGATGGCTGAGTTACATGACACCCCGTGAACAGAAGAGGCCGTAGGGTGAGTGAGATGGCTAGGCCAGTTGAGACGCTTGCTGCATAGCCTGATGACCAGAGTTCAACCCCCCCGGGACCCACATGTGGAAGGAAAGAACCAACTCCCACATCTGGTCCTCTGACCTCCACACGTGGGTGTTGTGGCTCACACACATAAATCCGCACACACATACACATAATAAATAAATAAATCTTTAAAAAATTGTCTTAATAAAAATAAATAAATAAAGGCCAGGCAGCAGTGGCACATGCCTTTAATCCCAGCACTTGGGAGGCAGAGGCAGGCGGATCTCTGAGTTCAAGGCCAGCCTGGGCTACCAAGTGAATTCCAGGAAAGGCGCAAAGCTACACAGAGAAACCCTGTCTCAGAAAAAAACAAACAAACAAATAAATAAATAAAACCTTGAAATCCCACAACTAAGAATCTAATATCAGAAAAAATGAAAAGATCGCTACATTTTAACAACAAGAGGGACTGGGTAGAGGACAGAGAACGGACTTAGACAGGAAACAAAGACTTTATTATCCAGCGTACAGAGCAAAGGAACAAGGGGGCTGCAGTCGGCTCAGCAGTTAGGAGCGCTTGAACAACTGAGTCTCCTGCTTCTCCTCCTTCCTTCCTGGGGTCACAGCTGTGCAGCACTACACCACACCCAGCTTGCCTTACACAACTTGTTTTGGGAGATCAGCCTTACTTACCCTCACACCCAAACCAAAAGGAGGTCACAAGAAGACTACTACTCACGAGGCCAGTATCCCTCACAAACAACCACATAAAAATCAAAATTCTAGGATGGAGAGATGATTCCGCAGTTAAGAGCACTGACTGCTCTACAGGAAGACCCTGGTTCCATTCCAAGCATCCACATGATCCCTATCTATGACTCCAACTCCTGGGGATCCAATGCCCTCTTCTGGCTTCTGCAGGCACTGCACACATGCAGTACACAGACAAATAGGCAAAACACCCAAGCAAGTTAAATGAATCATTTTAGAATATCAGAATTTTTGAAAATACAATCTGTCAAGATGGTTTTTTAAGGGGATGGGCAACACAGCATGACTTGTGTCTTTAGCCAGAAATACATGACTACAGTGCATCATATTAGCAGAGAAGAAAAATATTAGCATACCAATGGATGCATTTTTTTTTAAAAAGAAAAAAGCTCTCAACTTAATAAGTGGCATACAAACGCAGATATGTATCATATATCCTACATCTATCTATATCAGTGGTTCTCAACCCTTCTAATGCTGCGACCCTTTAACACAGTTCCTCATGTTGTGGTGACCTCCAACCACAAAAGTATTTTGTTGCTACTTCATAACTGTAACTTTGCTACTGTTATGAATCCTAATGTAAATATCTGATATGTGACCCCTGTGAAAGGGTCATTTCAACCCTCAGGTCATAACCACAGGTTGAGAACTGCTGACCTATGTAACTATATAGTATGTCATACTTAGTGACAACCAGTGAAATTCTTTCCCCCAGAATCAGGATCAAGCAAATAAACCTGTAAAATTTCAAGAATAAGGGATTCCAGCCAGATATCAGGGTAAAAAATAAACATAGAAATTCAGTGTCTTAGTCAGGCTTCTCATTGCTGCAATGAAACACCATGACCAAAGCAACCTGGGGAGGAAAGGGTTGATTTGGCTTACGTTTCCACATAAGAGGAATATGTTCATCATCAGATGAAGTCAGGACAAGAACTCAAAAAGGACAGGTACCTGGAGGCAGGAGCTGATGGCCGTGGAGGGGTGCTGCTTACTGGCTTGCTCCTCATGGCTTGCTCAAACTGCTCTCTCATAGAACCCAGGACCCCCCAGCACAGGGGGAGCACCACCTTCAGTGGACTGGGCCCTCCCCCATTAGAACTAAAGAAAATGCCCTCCTGTCTTGCCTATAGCCCGATGTTATGGAGGCATTTTGTCAATTGAGGCTCCCTCCTCTCAGATGACTATAGTTGGGTCAAGTTGACATAAATCTATTCAGCACAGTCAGGCATGGCAGTACATATCTTTAATCCCAGAACCCAGGAGGCAGATGGATCTCTGTGAGTTCCAGGCCAGCCAGGGCTATGTAACGAGACCAAGTCTCAAAAAAAAAAAAAAAAAAAAAAAAAAATAGGAAAAATCAGTTTCTGTATACTAGCCACAAATATAAGGACACTGAACTTTTGATACAATGTAATTTACAATCACTTAAACAATGGAATACTTAGGTATAAGATTAAAGAGGGTAAGAATAATTTACATTTATATGGTTCATTAACTTTTTTCTTTTTACAAAACTGCCAAAAGAATTCATTCATGGATGGATAATCTCAGGAAGAAATCAAAGTAGCTTCCTGGGCTAGAATATTGAATATTAAACTACACCCCATACCGTATAATACAAAAACAGCATACATAGACCTAAAGCTAAGAGCTAAAATCATTTTTTAAGTTCTAGAAGAAAATCTCTATGATGTTCTAGTGACAAACGTTAAACACAATACAAACAGCACAACTCATAAATAAATATGTGTATATACATATATAATAAACTCCACTAAAATTAAACACACTTAGGCTGGCATAGTGGCTCACACCTTCAATCCCAGCCCTTGGGAGGCAGAGGCAGGCATATCTCTTGGTTTAAGGCCAGCCTGGCCTTCAAAGCAAGTTCTAAGACAGCCAGGGCTACACAGAGAAACCCTCTCAAAAAGATAGCAACAACAACAAATATGTGTGTGTGTATGTGTATCATATATATACATATATACATGTATCATCTTTCTTGGATTGGGACTCTGGCTGCTTGTGTCTGAGACAGAGGAAGCTTGGGAAAAATTACATTGGTGGATTCCCAGGGTGAGGTAGGGGGTCCCAGGACCAGGAAAGTTTGGGTTATGTTTATCTGAAGCAGATCCAACCTGTCCAGATGATGGGCAACTCCAAAGCAAGAGAAGACAATCCACTACCCCAGGACATCTAGCTACCCAAGAAGCTCTCTTCTCTACCACCCAAGAGTCAACCAACACCCACCAAGTCAGCTGGAAGCAGTTTTGGGAGACATGTTGCCCTCATCCCCACTCATTGCCATCTTTTACAAGAATAAAGAGTCCTGGATGATAGGAATTCTAGCCATGCCCCCATGACCGTGCATGCCCTGGCGAGACACTTAGTCATTTCCACCTTGTCATTTCCAGGGTCGGACATCCTACACAATCTGTGTGCTGGGTGGTCACATAATTTGCATGCAGCGTGATCACAAAAACCTTATGTGCATGCCAGACATAGCTATGTGGGCCCATATGCGTGTGCACAGGGGAGTCCATAAAAGATGGATCCATGTCCTCTCCCCCACTCCCCACACGTGTCTCTCAAACAGGCCTGAGAATACCCTCTCTTGGCCCTCCCTTCTAATAAACTCTCATAGTGGATTTTGTTGTGCCTCGTGACTTTTCCTCGCATGGTAAACAGTGCTGCATAAAACCAACACTGAATACTAAAGAAATACAAACTAAAGGCACAGTGAGATGCCACCATGTACTGACTAGAATGAATAATTTTTGTTTTGTTTTGTTTTTCAAGACAGGGTTTCCCTGTGTACCCCTGGCTATCTATCCTAGAACTCGCTCTGTAGACCAGGCTGGCCTCAAACTCACAGAGATCAATTAAAGGCATGCGCCACCACCGCTCAGCTGAATATTTCTTTTTTAAGTCAGTGGTCAAAGTGTTACCTAGAGACTCAAAGGAAACTTCAGAGATGATGGACATGTCTTAACTGTGTTGCCATTTACATGACAGTGTGTGCTTGCAGAAAACTCATTAAGTTGTTTACATATGGTTACATAAATTATACCTACAAAATCTTTTATCACAAAAAAGTAAGAATAGTCATTACACACTACTTCTATGATTCTGATTATTCAATACAATCATACAGAAGTGAACCAAAACCAAAGAAGAACTTCATGACTTCCCAAGTCAGGCATTCTCAGGTCAGCTTTTGTGGCACTGAAAAGGTCAAAGCCATCTTTACCACTTTCATGAATCCCTGGGCTCTAGGCTGAGGGCCACAGGAGTCAATGAATGAAAATGGAACTAAGAAATAGGACCTTACAGGGTCTTTGGTGAATCATGAAGTTTTTACTTGTGTGTGGTAGTGCATATGGAGTGTTTGGTGAAACTGAGTTCCCAACCAGGCTGCCACAGATGAACTAGCTTGCCTCCATCTTAGGACTGAAAGCCATCTTAAAGTAAAGACCAATTAGGTTTATTGCTGTTTATGATTAAACCTCTGTTTCTTTTTGTTTGTTTGTTTGTTTTTTGTTTTTTGAGACAGGGTTTCTCTGTGTAGCTTTGCACCTTTCCTGGATCTCGCTTGGTAGACCAGGCTGGCCTTGAACTCACAAAGATCCTCTTGCCTCTGCCTCTGCCTCCCAAGTGCTAGGATTACAGGCGTGCACCACCACGGCCCAGCTAAACCTCTATTTCTTAAGCACTGGGCTATGCCTCACCTGTAACCTTAACTACAAATTGTTCTCTACTGCCAGTTCCAGAAAACAGCAACCAAGCTTGTTTCAAAAGCTGCTATGACCATCTTGCCACCCTATCTTTGTTTCAGAAGGTTGCTATGACTGCCTTGTTATGACCACCTTGCAATCATGTCTTTGTTTCAGGAGGTTATTATGACTACCTTGTTATGATTATGTTCTGCTCCTGTAACCCCTAGTTGGAAATCCCCTACCCCTATAAAAACCTTGTCTTTCTCACATTCAATGCTGATCTCTTGAACCCTGCCCTTAGGGGGAGATAGCCCGTGTATATGAATTTTAAAAAGCTTGCTTTAATTGCTTGCTTTAGCTAATTTGGCCATGATGATTTGGGTCAGTGGTCTTTCTCCTCGAATCTTTAAGAGTAACACCATGCCGACTGCTTATCCAAGAATCAATCATCTCACCCAGAATCTTCTTTCAGTCTTAGGAGGCAGCAAAGGGATCCTTTAGTGAGGCATATGCATAAACTATTTCAAAAGGAGTGATACATAACTGTGATGTTTAGCTTTGTGTGTTATTGCAACTGGACTAAGAACTATGCAGGCAGCTGGTAAGATATCTATATCTGTGTGAGAGTGACATGAAAAGTTAGGTAAGAACACCCTTACCCGTGTGGTAGGTATCCTCTACTCCATTGAGGACCCAGACAGAACCACATATGGAAGGGAGGTAAACTCTTTTCTCTCTAGAGCAGAGACATTCCAGACATTGGCTCTCCTGGTTTGTGGGCCTTTGGGTATGGACCAGGACTTACACCATCTATTATCAGATACCCCTTCCATCCCCATTCTCAGACATCTGCATCTGAACTGAACACCACCTCTGCTTCTCTGGCTTCTTCCAGGCAGATTGTGAGACTTTCAGCTCCATAACTGCATGAGCTAACTTCTATAACATGCACAGGCTTGTGTACACACACACACACACACACACACACACACACACACACACACACACACATGCCTCCTAGTGGTTCCATTTCTCAGGCTAGTATTTACACTTACATTTTCATTGCCTGTTACGTGGCACTGCTCCCCTGAGGTAAGAAGACACTACACCCCACCCGATAGCTAAGGAAACAGGCTACAACCACCAACTAAGTTGAAAGTGGATGCTCCCGTGACCGACTGGGTAAAACATAGAGTCTGAAGGTCAAGAAGAGAAGGAGTGATGGAGTGGCCAGTTCTCCATCCGGGATTTTTTTTTTTTCAATTGTGAGCTTCTTATCAAAACGCAAAAAGAGGAGAAGCAAGATGGCTCGCTGTGAGAAGGAGCTTGCCTCACAGCCTGGTGCCAAGTTTGCTCCCTACAACTCCTGTAAAAGTGGAAGGAGAGAAGTAACCCCACAAGATTGACCTCTGATTTCCACACACACTCTGTGCCACCATGGGACCACCCACATCTTATACACCGATAATCTATAAATGAGTAATAGCATGTATACCAGATGGGATGGTGCACACCTTTTCGCTCGGCTTCAGAAAGCTAAGGCAGGGAGATCAAGACCCGGGCCCAATGTGGGCTATTTAAGACTGTCTCCAAAATGAAAAGGGGGTGGGGAGATGGCCAGTGACTAAATAAAGCCCTTGTGGTCAAGCATGAGGACCTGACATCAAACCCTAATAACTGCCAGGCACAGTAGTGAGTATAATCCCAGCTCCTACGGAAAAATGGGAGGCAAAGAGCATCCCCAGCTCCCAGGGCAGCTAGCCTGGGTTAGAACGTGAAGAAACAAGAAACCGGGCCCCAAAGAGGGAGATCACTAATACCCGAGGCTGTCCTTTGACCTCTACATGCATGCAGGCACATGTTCGACTTCACTTACACGTACAGACATTCGCAGATACAAACGCACACGCACACGTGGTGGGGGCGCGTAAAAAACAAAAACTGGGCCAGGCAGTGGTGGCGCACGCCTGTAATCCCAGCACTCGGGAGGCAGAAGCAGGCGGATCTCTGTGAGTTCGAGGCCAGCCTGGACTACAGAGCTAGTCTAGGACAGGCTCCAAAGCTACACAGAGAAACCCTGTCTCGAAAAACAAAAACATAAAAAAAAACACAAACAAAAACAAAACAAAAAAAAACTGGTCTGGGCATGGTGGGGCATGCATTTAATCACAGTACTTAGTAGAAAGAGGCATGAGGATCAGAAGTTTAAGGTCATTCTTCGATATGTAGTAAGTTTCCGCCAATCTTGGATACATGACACCCTGCTTCCACAAACAACAGAAACAAAAGAAAACACATTTTTTAAAAAAATGAAGTTGAGTGGTGGTGGCGCACACCTTTAATCCCAGCATTCGGTAGGCAGAGGCAGGAGAACCTCTGTGAGTTTGAGACCAGCCTGGTCTACAGTCCCAGGGAAGCCAGGGCTGTTACACAGAGAAATCCTGTCTTGAAGAACTGGAGGGAGAGGGGGGATGCAATTTCCTGTAAGCCAAGCCTCAGAAAGCTGATTTGAGCAGACCAACCAGCTTCCCCTCCTCCAGTGTTCTAGTCACCCCCTCCGGCTTTTCCTGCCAATGAGAAGGGTGCCCACAGCCAGTGGTAAACTTCTCAGGATGGAATACTGAAGTCTTAACACCAACTGGGAACTCTCCTTCCTTCTTATCCTTCTTTTTGACATCCCACTACAGAATATCAACACCGTGGGGAGCTTTAGAGGCACTAATAGTGTGTTTTCAGCTGAGGCCATTGTCTGAGAGTAGGTTTTAGCCTGGATCATGATCCTCTCATTTTACAGTAACTACAACAGAGAAGTATCGGATCCATGTCCTCAAGGCAAGCATCCAGAATTCAACACAGTTCCTGGACCCTTAGCCAATGCTTAAGCTGGGACCTCAAACTCCCTTTCTGTCCACCCTGGAGATCCCACATGAATTGTAACATCCCTGGGCTTCCCAAAGCAGGAAGCTGCAGTTAAAGGGGCCGGGAGATGTCTGGCTTTGGTGGCAGGTTGGCATTGGTGCCCTCCTTGCCTGTCATCCTCTCTACAGAGATGCCCCTGTTTGTTCCCTTTAAGCCACCCCGAGGACTGCCACACACCAGCCCTTAAAGAGCCACCTTTGTTGACAGGTTGCTGGCCACATTGTGCCTTCCCTCCCACCCCTGAGTCCGTTCTCTTCAAACACATAACGGCATCCTCCCCAGCCCCCGCTGGGACTAACAAACCACTCCGAAGCTAGCAGGCTGCTGCCCTGTGGCCCCCAGCAGGAACCGGATGGAGGCAGAGGAGGTTACAGGTGCTTTTCATCCAGCCTCCCAGGAGAGCCCCAGCTACTGGCTGCTAGAAATTTGTCTACAGATTTTTGTCTTCATTCAAATGAGGCATGGAGGTTGGGAGACATGGGGCAATGTGATAACTTGATTAAGCCCCAGGACAGATGTCAGGGGCTCCAAGGCCTCCGCTCTCCTCCTTAACCTCTCCAAGGGAGACCACAGGCTTTGCTGGTAATTGGCCTATTCTCTCTTCCACCATTAATCCTGTAGAAGCCTTCAAATCTCTGCGACGCTGGCCTTCTCTCTACGATCGGCTTTAGCTAACTCTTAGACCCATCGGGCCTAGTGAACTGTGGAAAACCCGACAACTGACTTGCAGGAGTTTTAAGAGTCTGGAAATGATCCTCCAGCCCAAGCGTAAATTGTAACACATTTAGGAAGGAGTGAAACCGTTTTCTTTAAAGATGGGTTCCAATTTTCAAAACACTCTGCTCTCTTGGGGTAAATACCTCCTGATCTTTGTGGTGTCTCCTGCTGATGGCACTTTATTGAGAACATTTCTGACTATCTAATCCCAGACAGTGGGGCACAGGCTGAAATGAAATGTGGACACACCCCTGCTTCTGGAAGAGACGGAGGTGAACTGCCAAACAAGAATAGAAAGGGTAGGTATTTGCCATGATGTTTGGTTTCTGTGGGGAGGGGGGGTTGTTTGTTTGTTTTTTATTTTTTGTTTTTTGTTTTCCTTATTTGATTCCAAGACAGGGTCTCACTATGAAGCTCTGACTGTCCTGGAACTCACTCTGTAGACCAGGCTGGCCTCAAACTCACAGAGATCCGCCTGCCTCTGCCTCTCTAGTGCTGGGATTAAAGGCTTGGACTACCAGGCCTGGCTGTTGCCATGGTGATTTTCCCCCTAGTGTTTTAAAATCATCTGACAGAACATAGAAGGAACACTGGAGGCATTGTAGAGTTGAAAAGGGTTTAAAAGTAATTCCCAAGGCCCACAGCACCGTGTATTCCCTGCACTCAAGAGGCTGAGATGGGAAGACTGCCTCAAATTCAGGCCAGCCTGGTCTATATAGCAAATTCCTGTGTTAAAAAAATAAAATAAAGTGATCCCTTCGACCTTTTTCCCCCCTCTCAAATATACTAAAGAAATAAAATTGAGTAGTGGCTTCTTAGATGGCCCCTGTGAGGACCGTGAAGTGAGTTGTGAGTGCTACTTTCAAAGTAAGAAAGCTAGGCCATTCAAATGTAAAGAAATGGTCTTTTAAATTTCCAGTTGTGATGATTTACTGCCCGAACACCCACACACACACACACACACACACACACACACACACACACACACCCCGGCACTAGCACGCTGGAGCGACAGTATGCCAACAGCGCAGGTTTCTGTTTCTGTCATGGGGATGGAATGTCTTTTGAACTGCTAAAGTAGATAATTCCATGCCTGGAAGAAAAACGGAGCGGGGAGGGCCCGGAGCGGAGGGGAAGGGAAAACAGATCCCCTGGTTTCCCAATAATTGCACAGTTGCGCCATTGGGGAAGCTCGGCGACACAGGCCCACCAGCCTCCGTGCTCTACAGCCCGTGGGGCACTAGGAACTTCTAAGGGACCCACATGGTGCAACCCTCCACTCCTTCCGGGCACCAAGGGCTTGTCTCTTCCCATCCTTTGCTGCTTCTCTGTGGGCTTCTGGGTCCCACAGCGCAGGGGTAACCCGGGCCTGGGACCAGAAGGCTCTGCCAGGAGCTTCCCTGGAGAACTGAAGAAGGGGTTTTATCAAATGGAGCGCCGAGGCACTGCATTCATCTGCCTTAGGTCAGGGCTCATGAGCGACATCCATGTGAGCCTTCCTGTCTCTCCCTCTGGCCTTGCTGCAAGCTGTCCTGGACCCCCCCCCTCCCCCAGAAAACCCACCCAGGTCCCTCTTGACTTACGTGGAAAGCAGCCCAAGATGGGCCCGGGCCTCTCTTGTTGGGAAAGCTCTGGAGTCCCAAGCCCAGAAAGAATGCACACCTAAAGGCACCACAAAAGATAGGGCCTCTAGTTATCAGCCCCTCTCACCTGCTGGAGGGCGATTGCAGATGGAACGGAGCTGGCCTTCATGTCTCACGGGAGTCTGGCCAGTGTCCATGGGGCAAGAATCCGGGGTAAAATAACATTTCACCTAGAGGGTGAGCAGGGCCTCCCCCAGGAGCTTCCCTGAGGCAGGCAGCCAAAGCAGGTGTTTCAGCTCCTCCCTGCTACCCTTGGTGGAGGTGTCACAGAGGGTTTCTGACACCATTCCATCAGGCTTGGCCTGGACAGGCAGGAAGCAGAAACGCTCAGACACTGAGACCACCCCAGCCCCACTCACCATGCCATGCTTCTGTTCTTTCTCACAATGCAGAGACAATGTGTTTGAGAGAAGAACATCCACCTGAGCATGGGGCAACCTTTCCCTGGAAGCCAGCACACAGCCTAGTTAAGATGACCCTCGAGAGCCAGGGTAGCGTGGTACAGTGGCTCCTGCCAGCCCTTCAGATGAGTTGGTACACCCTGGTTCACACTAGGCGTTACACTCTAGTGATGCCCTACCAGCCATGGCACACCAGCTGTGGTACCCAAGGTCCCTTTCTCTTCTCTTTCTTTCATTGAGATAGGATCTCGTGTATCCCAGCCTGGGTAGTATTTATTTATTTTTGCTTTTTTGAGACAGGATCTCACTATGTAGCCCTGGCTGTCCTGGAACTTGTTTTGTAAACCAGGCTGGCCTTGAACTCACAGAGATCTGCTTACTTCTGTCTGCCAAGTTCTGAGCTCAAAGATGTGTGCCATCATGCTGGGCTCTCTACCTCTTTTTTTTTTTTTTTTTAAGATAGAGTCTCTCACTGAAGCTTGCTGTTTTGGGCTGAACTGGCTAGCCAGCAAACTCCAAAATTCTGTCTGTTTCTGCCTGCTTGAACCACCCAGAGCTGGGCCTACCAGCAAGCCACTGTGCTTGACTCTTTAGATGGATGCTAGGAACCTGACCTTAGATCCCCTGGGCCGCCTCTCCTTGATTTAATTACTAAGAATGAACCTTCCTCCTCACAAAATCTGAGGCTCCACCCAAGGCTGGTGATCTATTGCTACTGAAGAAAGCACACTGCCCTGTAAGCACGAGAAGTCGTCTGTAGTCTGCTGGAGGAAAACGTGCCAAACACGATTTACCCATCTGGATGGTGGCCGGGATGACAGTTGGGTTCTTGGAAGGCTCTGGAAACACTTAAGCTTTAGACAGGTGGGATTAGGCCCAGGATGGATGATGCAATCTGTCCTGGCCTCTTCCAGAGGGCGGCTGAAAAGGAGATAGAATGTTCCATCACAAGAATCCCCAAATGCCCATGAGGTTCACAGCCCCCATCAAGCAGCTGGTGAAATTACCCAAGGGCCGGAACCCCTGCCCTGGGGGAGCAGAATCCTAAGGGTCGCTATCCGAAGGTGTTTTTAGACAATCTGGAGCTACAGGTCTCAAAATGAGTAGTAGTCACGTGTACAAGGGAAATGCATGAGAGAGGGGAGAAAATATGTATTCATTGGCAGTGGTTTTTAAAAGTCTGGGAGGGAATGTCTATTTAATACTCTAACATCATGCCCATAATTAAATGGCTGGTTTTAAGTCTTTGTTTTTTTTAAAGTTTTGATTTCTTAAAACGGCGAAAGTTTCAAAATTAATTTTGTTTGGCCACCTATCTTAAGTATTAACTGACCCATTAATGAACTCTGATCTTGAACTAGCCAAAGACTCCTTTTTCAGCCCACTTATTTTTAAAGTCAGTGAGGTTTCTGTCCTGGACCCGAAGGTAAACCACGTGCCCACCGGCCATGGACGGGGCAGCACGCTGGCCTGATCTCCAGAACTCATCGTGATTATGAATGATATTGGGCCTCTGGAGCGTTAAGGAGACAAGCAAGGTGGAAACCACGAAATGCACACTGAGTTAGACAAATGAAGACAGGCTGACTGGGGTGGATTCAAGGGCAGTGAGAGGTGAGGCTTCGGAGGTGAGGCGCTGTTTGAAGAGGACAGCAGGGGCAAGGAGAGGGAGGTCTTGGGTGGGAGGGTGGTGATGTGGTGGTGTGCTAGAGAGGCCCAGGAGACAGGGAGAGGCCAGTGGTCTACAATGGAAAGAGAGATAGAGAGAGTCACTCTTAAGCAATTGGGGGACAAGAATGGAGGTGCAGTAGAGGGCTAGCCTTAGACAGCGGGAAAAGCTGGCTCATGGTGGCAGGAGAGGCAGAGGCAAGATCCTAGGACACAGAAAGGTGAGCGTGATGTCTTCTGGCCATCTCTCCACAGTAGAGTACAAAGCATGGCATGTTGCCTCCACAGAAGGACAGGACAACCATTGCTGGTCTGGTTAGCTTGTAAAATCACCAGGGCAAGAGCCTTATCCTCTGGGGCTGGCCAGGCATTAGGCCTTCAAAGGATACTTTGCCAGGTGCTGAATGGACAAATTGTCATGGGACCTGACACTCACTAGTCGGTGTCCTAAACAGTCCCCAGACAGAGCCAATTGCTATTCTGACCTGTGTAGGTGCACAGCTGTCTCATCCAGGGCTTCCCCAGACCTCCAGGCACCCTCCCCTCTCCCCTTCCCGTGAGCTTAGCTTAGGAGGGGTGAGCTCGGGCCTCCTTGTCAAGTGTCCAGCTGTGTCTGATTCAAGCTCAGTGTAGCATGTCACATCTGCATGCATCCAAGGCTCTTTCTTGTTTCCAGTCACTCACATGCTGTCATAGTTGTTGCTGGCCCCACCAAAGAGGAGACTTCATGATCCGTGTCACCATCTCCAGGGAGAAATGAAACTTTGAAAAACACTTATTGCTTTATGGGCACTATTATAACTCCATCGATGAGTCAAGGCTCAGAGAATGCCATTTCACCATCACAATGACATCCCATGCATATGACTAGCAGTTTGAACTGCCAGGAATCTTCTGGTCCAAGGCAGAGTTGTGGAGGTAAGGATCCTCCAAAGGACCTTGATCCAAGGACATGTAGTTTGCTTTCCCAAGGAAGCTGGCTCCCTGTCAGACCCACAGTCTGTTTGGCCTTTGAGTCTAGTCCCTTCTGACACCACCCTTCCTATAGCCCTAATGGGTGGCCCTCACTTTTGAATGAACTACTGGTTTAAAAGGAAGGTGCCAGAGAGGCTGGAAGGTGGCTCAGTCAGCAAAATATGCTAAGCAGGCATGAGGACCTTATGATCCCAACATCCACACAAGAAAAAATAGATAGATGGGTAGATAGATAGATAGATAGATAGATAGATAGATAGATAGATAGATAGCTGGATGGATGGATGGATAGACAGATAGACAGATAGATAAAGACTAGTATGATGGTGCATGCCTGTAACCCCCAGAACTGGTCAGGAGGGCTAAGACAGCCATAGATGCTCATTGGCTAGCTGCTTTAGCCAAATCTGTGGGCTCTAGGTTCACTGAGAGACCCTGTATTTCAAAAGGCTCCTTTTCCTCAGCTGTGTCAAGAGGAAGCTGAATATCTCCTTCCCAGCCACCGACTGTCAGAAGCTCACTGAAGTAGACAATTAGCAGAAGCCTCATACTGTCTATGACAGCGGTTCTCAAGCTTCCTAATGCTGCAACCCTTTTACATAGTTTCTTATATTGTGGTGACTCCCCAACCATAAAATTATCTTTGTTGCTACTTCATAACTGTAATTTTGCTACGGTTATGAATCGTAATGTAAGTATCTGTGATCTTAGGTGACCCCTGGGGGTCACGACCCACAGGTTGAGACCCACTGATCTATGAGAAACCATGGCCACACACCTTAGCAGCTGATGCTCTCTGGGTAAAGAGAATCAGCCGAATCAGTGGTGGAAACGACAAACAAGGGTCTCCCATGAAGCAAGGTGTTTTTACCCACGCCAGAGTGCACCTGCTGTTGAGTAGGGGCATTCCTGTTGTAGACCTACCAGAGAGAGCTAGAGAGAGGAAAATGCAAATCCACTTGTGGATGCATTGTGGAAGCCAATCTGGGTGTTCTCAACTTGATTATTGTTGGGAGAGAGAGAAAGAGAGAGAGAGAGAAGCATATTCCTGGACTGACAGACACTACTGCGTAGTTGGGGCCCAGAAGTGCTCGCAGAATCCAAAAGCTTTTCAGTCTCTCTACAGAAGATGATGGCTGCCAATATGTACCAGAAAGCCCTTCAACAAAGAAGGAAGAAAGCTCAAGAGCAAAGCAGCCAGGATTCAGCGTCCTGTTACCCCACCTGTCCTGAAACACAGACTAAGACACGCTGCTCTGAAGAAACCACACACTAAGAAAAACTCAACTTCTGGCCAAGAGAGTGAAGAATGAAAAAGAAAATAAGAAAATAATAAGGAAGAAAATGCCAGGAACAGACTGCCACGAGATAGGCTGCTCTCACTGAGAGCTTCTAAGTCTGAATACAGTCAAAAGTGAATCTTTAAAAGGAACAAAGAAACGACCCTGAATCTCCAGTAATAATAACAACCACAATGTAGGACGTGAACAAGGGAGATGCCCAAAGTCAACCCTTGACCTCCATACACACACAGGTGCATGCACATTTAAACAAATATGAGAGAGAGAGAGAGAGAGAGAGAGAGAGAGAGAGAGAGAGAGAGAGAGAGAGAAGCCTTAAATGTTGTCAAAAATCTCCTCATCCCACCCCCCATGCACGCACATGCACACCCCAACTCTTCTGGTATTCCTGGTAGCGGACACTGATTTCATCAGTCACACTGAGCTTCTCCTTGGCCACACCGGCCAAAAGTTAACCCTTCTAGTTTTCTTTTGGGTCTCCATGGTACCAGGAAAGCAGGTGACCACCATGGCCAGGTACAAGTCTTTATTTTAATTATGTATGTATGTATGTTTAAAGATTTATCTTTATTTACATTATGTATATGAGTGCTCTATCTGCACGCACACCTTTATGCCAGAAGAGGGCATCAGATCCCACCCTAGATGGCTGTGAGCCACCATGTGTTTGCTGGGACTTGAACTCTGAACCATCTGGAAGAGCAGCCAGTGCTCTTAACCCCTGAGCCATCTCTCCAGCCCCCAGGTCTTTATTTTTGTATTAATCAGTTCATTGTGTGTAGGGTGTTGCTTGTTGATTGGCATGTTTGTTTGTTTGGGTTTTTTATTTTGTTTTGTTTTGAAAGAATCTTGTGTAGTCCAGACTGTCCTGGAACAGGACATCCTCCTGCCTCAGCATCTCAAGAGCTGGGATTACAGGTAAGCACTATCACAGCCAGCTGGAACAGGCTTTTACATTCTTCCCTGTCAGGCTAAGGGGAGCCTGAGGGAGAAAGGGTGGTGGTAAACCCTGCTTAGTAAGTCAATACATATTTATTGAGAACCTACTATATACCAGACACTGTTCTGGGCAACTCAACTTCCCTTCCCCCAGCCACGTTCATGCAGGGCCAGCTTCATGGTCTCAGAGTGAGTGGGAGTGTTGGATCCTTTCAGGCCTTCAGTTCCTAGGGTGGCAGCCCCAGTCCCGCCCCCCATCTCCCTACCCCCACTCCCCACCCCACCCCAACCCCACCCGGGTCTGCCTTGAGGATCTGCCCATCAGAGCACATCAGCCCCGGCCACAGTTGGTGGCATCCCCACCCACCGGCTCAGGGACACGCCTTGAGGTCAACTCCCTGCCACCTGCTTCCTGCCTCCGTGGCCACAAGGGAAACACCGGCCTTGGAAGAGGTGGGGCTTGTCACTCCGAGAAGCTGAGATACACACTGCCCACGGTGAGAGGAGAGCACTTTTTCTAAGAAGCCTGTCTCCTTCCCGGGGTGGGGGGGGTGGGGGTATGGATGGGGGTCCGGGAGGAAGAGGTGGGGGCAACACCTGTAGATAGTGGAGACGGGCAGGCAAGGGATGCTCCTCACATTGATACGCAACCACCTCCTCGTGTCTCTGGTGCCTCCCAGCTGAAACACCCATGACAAACAGTGTCTCCAGACACTTGGGTAACTTAGGGTACAGCGTTTCCCCATTGGAGGCCAGAAGAGGCTCCTGGCATCTGTTAAAGGTACCTGAATCAGAATACTGCAGGCACATGCCTGCTGCTGACTGGCAAAGCCATATCCTGGTACTCCAGTCCTGATACCCAGGGCCTCCTAACTCAAGCACCCAATGGTCCATATTACCCTCTCCATTAAAAAAGGGGGGGGGGGGCTTTGTGTAGCAGCCATGAGGAAGAGTTCCAGGTCAAACACATGCTATTCCAACATTGGAATAAAATTTCCAAAGCTTAAAAAAAAAAAAAAAAGTCATCAAAATACATAGAGTGTTACAGACGGTTATTCTCTGACGTAAAGGTTGGTTCCAGATCCGTGACTCTCAAATAGAGGAAGGAGCAGAGCAGGAACAGGTTGGAATCATTCCACAGGCTTTTTCAAACCATGAACCACCATTCCCATCCCTTTTAGAGCTCCTAGCATGGGTAATCCAGCCAAGAGTACTACCAAAGCCAGCCTTTGTCTTCAGTGGCTCCAAACCACAGTGAGCACCACAGATACTGAGGAGCTCAAACAGACCACTCAGGCCACCTAAGCGGCTGTGAGCTTCTAGCAAGTTCCAGGTGATGCTGGTCCAGGAACAACCCTGAAAAGTAAAAGTCTGATGTAGGAAATGATTTTTTAAAAAGCTGGTTTGGAAAAGTGCCCCTCTTATTTATTTACTAAGGAGGCATCGGTCAGCTTCTCTGTGACTCTCCTTCCCAGTGCTGAAGAGCCAGGGAAGTGATGAGACTCTGTGCTCCAGACCAAGGCCCTGCCTGCTTTGCTGCTGGCAGATGCCCACATTTGCAGATCTTGAGTTGCCCTCCCGATTACAACTGGGGAAATATGCTGTGAACTGTATCTACACTCTCTTTCAATGAGAACTTGGAAGTGAACAGAGAGCACAGGAGCTCTCAGGACATGTGGTCCACATGAAGGCAAGAGGTGAATGCAGGGGTAAGACATCCTTGACTCCAGAGGCCACCCACTTCCCCAGGCTTAGCCCTCCCAGTTATGGAAGACACTTTCCACCCAGAGGTGAAGGTCTCATTCTTGAAATTCACAGGGACTTGGTGGCAACCAAATGTGTATACCATTGACACAAAGTCAAGCCACACTCAAAATGTCAGTACACAGAAAAACAAGCCTGTGTAGAACAGAAAACCCACAGTCTGGGAAAGGCACAACTCCAGAAGTGACTTTCATTTTCTAAGATGTCCCCATTGCACTGAGATCCCATTGTCTCACATTTATCCCTGTGATGGAGAAGGGTGTGGATTCTCCTACTAGCTCAGACAGGGAGCCTGCTCATCAGCTCTTCCAAGGCCTCCCAGAGCCTTGACAAGTCTATTCCATTGAGTTCTAAAGCCAAAGCTTCCCCAAAAAGGAGTACCATGAAGGGCAGGATCACGAGGGCCTGGGCCTGCAGAGCTCAGCTCAGGGCACTCTAGCTAGAAATATACAGAATCAGTATACAGACCCATCTAGCTGGGGATACACAGTCAAGCCACTCTCCTGAATTCTGTCCAATTGTCTGGTTCTGTTCCTGAATAGGTAGCAGAATCCTTACACCTGTGTACTGGGCTCAGTCCCAAGCATTCAAAATCTGTCCTGTGCTTCCAAACAGTTGATCATCTTTGGACTTTGAAAAGCCCTTGCATTTTTGACAGGTTGTCAAAATCAACCAGAGCTGATTTCAGGCTACTGAGGCTTTTCGGCTCAGTGTTGAGGTGTGAGTTAGGATTGGGAAGGGAGAAAGGGAAGATGGTTTGTGCCACAAATGTGTGTCTGTGTCATTGACACTGCGCCTTCTCACTGCTCCCAGAGGAAGCCATTATAACCCAGCAACAAACATGCATCAATACTTAAGCATCAGCTGATTCAGCTAGCTGAGCTGCATTATGCTGGTGATGGACATGGCTCTGCAATGCAGTTGGCCACCCCTGGTACATGCTGGCTTGTACCTTTGTACTTTCCACAGCATGCTGATTTTCTCTTTTGCCCCAGATCCAACTCAAAGTGCCCTGAGGCATGGAATGCATTTGGGCAGCCCCAGCGATTAAATCAATCGTGTTGGAATTTCCTATATCCTATTCTACCCCAAGGTTACTGTTGCATATCAAACAGGTCACTAAGGCAATGGTGGTTCCCTATGTGGTGGTTCTGGGTCATCATGAACTACATTGGTGTCTTGCTTTACAGGCATTGCCAACAGGTGGGTCCACTGCACATTCTACCAGAATCCCTCACAAGTTTCTTCCAGAACTCAAAAAATGTGTAAGTTTTATCTTTCCTAGAAGCCATATAATCCTTATCTCCTTTCCAGCCACTAAGAGCCTCCAAGAGTTAAGTTTAGTAAAGGCATCAGCTTTGGGGCTGCTGAGATGGCTCAGTAGGGAAAGGTGCTTGCTGCCAAGCCTGCCGGACTAATCCTCAGGAGCCACAAGGTGAAAGGAGAGAACTGACTCACACAGTTGCCCTCTGACCTCCACAAACACCTGATGGCATGTGCACATACATGTACCAAACAAACAAACAAACAAACAAACAAACAAATAAATGCAATTATATAAGTAAATGTTTGTTTGGTTTTCTTTTTCTTTTTTTTTTTTTCTTCTGGAGCTGAGGACTGAACCCATTGTGCTTGCTAGGCAGGCACTCTACCACTGAGCTAAATCCCCAAACCCCTTTTTTTGTTTTTCGAGACAGCATTTCTCTCTGTAGCCTTGGCTATCCTGGAACTCACTCTATAGACCAGTCTGGCCTTGAACTCACAGAGATCCACCTGTCTCTGCTTCCTGAGTGCTGAGATTAAAGGCATGCACCACCACTGCCCAGTGCAATAAAATATTTTTAAAAATTTAAGGTATGCATATTTGCTCCCCTCCCCTCTCCCACGAGTCTGAGAGTAAGGTAACTATTTTAATGACCTCGGCATCGTTTGCTTGTTGTAAGCCACTCAAAGTTTTCTCTGAGTCCCTCTTTTTAATAGATCAGGTCTCATCTAGCTCAGACTATCAGAAGACGATGGCCTTGAATTCCTGGTCCTCCTGCCTCTGCCACTCCGGGTTTATAGTGCTGGGTACTGAACCCAGAGCTCCTTGCAGCCTAGGCAAACACTCTACCCACTGAAATGTGTTCCTGGGCCTGTTCTCTTTTTCAGAACACAAAATGTCAATGAGCTCTGCACAAAACAGGGATAAATGCAGGGGGGTGGGGCTGCACCCTGAGAAGTCAAGTGAAGAAATACTAAGGGCATCCCATAAACCAACATTCCTGAAAAAAAAAAGCAAGGGGTCAGAGTGGGGCACAAGCTAGTGATACCCCAATAACCTGTGCACCAACAGTGTGACTGAAGACAGTGGAACCTGGAATTTTTGTTATTGTTGTTGTTTTATTTGGGGGAGGGATACTTTTTTCTTTTCTTTTCTTTTTTTTCTTTTCTTTTTTTTTTTTTTTTTTTGAGACAGGGTCCTTCTACACAGCCCTGGCTGTCCTGGAACTCACTGTGTAGACTAGGCTAACCTTGAACTCACAGAGCTCCCGCCTGTCTCTGCCTCCCAGTGCTGGGATTAAAGGCGCCCACTGGGATGCTATTTTAATTCAGTCTTCCAGAGATGGAGCTCAGCGGCAGGATGCCCACTCAGCCTGAAGTCCTGAGCTTGATTCCACACACTGGAAAACAAACAGAAACAAAGCTAGGTGTTTCGGCTTCTTTTGGGTCCTTGAAAGGCTCCAAAAGCTGTAAGAGCAGGTAAGTGCCATCCTTTTGAAGGTGGGAGAATGCTAACAAACATCATTAGACCCTACTGTTTCCAGAATCCTGGAGAAGAGCAAGAGAAGGAAAAGAAGATTAAAGTCTTTTCCCTCAACCGTTTTCCCCTCTCACAGCTATCAATGTAGAAAACAAAACATCAAGAAAGAAGGAGGGAAGGAAGGAAGGAAGGAAGGAAGGAAAGAAGGAAGGAAGGGAAGAAAGAAAGAAAAGGAAGTTCACCAGTAGCCCAGTGGGGTGGGGCTAGCCAGACCCTAGGCTAAGTGGTCTGGAAAGCTTTGGACTCTGGTGTCCTCCGAAGCCTTGAGAAAATCCACACCCACCGGAGTGGAGGAATGGCCCATAGGAACCCTGAGAGCTCTTGCTGTGTGCAGCCCAGATGGCACAGCCGCAGTCTCCCAGCCGCTCCAGGTCGGGCTGCAAAGCTCACGGAAGCCTGGCCTGTGGCCCCACCACACAGTGTGGTTCTAATTCCCCCTAATCCTCGAAGCCTTGTCTCTGGAACTGCTGCGTTGGGTGCTGTGCTAAGCAGGGCTGCATGATCCCTGTTGGCCCCTTTCCCTGACTTTCTTTAAATAAAATAAAAAAAAAAAAAATTAATGTGACTTGGAGATAAAAGCAAGAATGCCAAGAACAGGGAATGCTTTCTTGTGTTCATTACAGCCCTAGGGAGCACCCCACACAAGGAACTGCTCAGAGCTGCAGCCAAGATGAGATCTGCTTTTCCAATAAGCACTTCAAACAGCAGAGCATGTTTTTGGCTCAAGCCAGCGACCGGGAAGCCAACAGTTAATAGGGCTGGGCACTGAGGCAGGGCTCCCTGCCACTGGGGAAAAATCTGGGCTGCTGTTCATAGCGCCTTTCACCAAAACTGAGTTACAAGACACTTGTCTGAGTCTCCCAGAAAAGCAAGTGATACCACCCTTTGGACCTGGCCGAACAGAGGTTCCAAGATCCAAGATTCCTGTTTTCCAGTTAATTACTCCCCATACCATATTTCTTCAGTATTTTTTCATGTTGGGTTGCTTTACCATAAGGTCCCAGCCAGGATCCAAATTATTTTATTGGCTTGGAATTCTGTTGATCCTGGCATGGGGCACACCGAAAGAAGCTGATGCTAATGTAATAAGGACTGGTGGTGGTGGTGGTGGTGGTGGTGGCGGCGGCGGCAATGTGGATGGGTGGGTGGGTGGGTGGGTAGACACACAGACTGGCTGGTGGCCACAGCACTGTGAGGTGAGGTGGGTGTTGCAGTTTCACAATCCAGACTGACTTACCGAGTTCGCCATGGTTTCTGGGCTGGAGCCCACATCTAAACCTTGCTCTCTCTGTGATACCAGCTTGCTTCTCTGGTAACCTGTAGACCTTCACCTGCAGCTGCATCCTTCTATGTCCCCACATAGACCTTTCCAGACTTGTCATGTGCCTGTCTGGGTTACTACTCAACAGCTAATGGTCACATCACAATGAGGCACCATTGCAGCCTGGAGTCCAGCTTCCTCCAAGATGGGACTATTGTTTTTTAAAAATGATAGGCGGCGCTGGTTACTGTGCAGAGAGAGGAAACAGGAGAGAACAGAGCGGGGCGGAGGAGTCTGTGTCTGGCTTTTTAAGGCGGAGGTGGGCTTACAGAGCTATGCCATGCATGCGCAGATTGCATGACCATACGCACATGTAATGACCAGTGCAAACTGATGACGTAAGACGCAAGACCCCTTGCTTAGCTGCTGAACTGTGCATGGGCGGTCATGCAGCTGGAGTGAGGGCAGAATCCTAACAGGGACCCCTCTAGTCACACCTGGGCACTCAATTCCTGTGACTGGGAAGTTCTTTGCATGGATGAGAATCAAGGTGAGCGTCGAGGATTGCCAAGTGCCCTGTATAAAAGACTTTGGAGGTGCAGATTCCTGGGCCCTCTCTTCGAGGTTCTCATGAACAGGTTGGAACAGGCGCAGGAACTAGTTTCAATAGCCAAGGGCTTATTTTGAAGTCTTGCTTCAAACGTCATTTGTACAGTAAGAACTCTCCCAACTGTTCCATTTAAAATTACAAAAAGCCAGGTATGGTGGTGCATGCCTGTAAGCCCCGCACTGGGGAGGATCCAGAGGTTGAGCTCACTGGGCACTACTCACACTCAGTCTCAAAAAAATTAATGCATGTGTGCATAGCTACATACACTAATACATACATACATTTACAACCAACCTATTTCCTCCTCCGCCCCTTACTGATGCTCTTTATTTTC
Source organism: Onychomys torridus (assembly GCF_903995425.1). Lineage (NCBI taxonomy): Eukaryota > Metazoa > Chordata > Mammalia > Rodentia > Cricetidae > Onychomys > Onychomys torridus. The sequence continues at coordinate 10,818,342 of NC_050454.1, forward strand.
CTAATTACTGTTACTTTCTACTGTGCTATGCAACTAACAGATTTTCCATACTAGTTATTAGTTATTAGTCCCCCAATCTAAATAGACGGTCCATGAGGGAAGCGATGACCTGCCTTGGCCTACCCCTTCAGCTATTGGTTTCCAACAACTGCCTGAAGGAGGAAGCGAAGCTATTACAGGTGGCCAGAGACCCGCACTGCCAGGAACTCTGGTCCAGGAAGTACGGGAGCTTTGGCACCAGCCAGCCAGGAGTCTGGATACCTGCAGCACTCAGAGCTGTTGCTCTGAGTGAACAGAGGATCAATCCATCAGCTACCTAGAGCAGGCTCCTCTCCCTCCACAGCACTCAGGCATGGCTGAGGACTTCAGTTCAGACTGGAGGCTCCCTATCAGGCTTGCATGCTGCAGACTGAGCGTTCCTCCCCAGACATCTCAGAGAGAAGGTCCCATGGACTGACTCTTTATCACCTCCACCCAGAGGGACATAGAATGGGGGGAATTTGACTGATATGGAGCCATGATTTCCTGGCAGGGTTCCTGGAATAGGTGCTGAGGTTACAGGGTCCCCTTTCTCTGAGCTTGAAGGGGGGGAAAAAAGATTTGGGAGCAGAAAGACTCTACTGAAAAATCTCTACGCAGTCCCCCCAAGACATGGCGGCACACTCGGACAACGTGGAAAGAGCGGGGTCAGGGTGTCGTCCATCCGCAGGGAAGGACCATAATAGTGGGACACCAGGTTCTGTGTCCAGAGCCTGCACCCAAGCTCCAACTGTGCTGCCAATTGTCCCGCGACCTTGGGCCAGCATCTCTCCTAATCTCTCCTCAGTCACCAACAAAACCCAGAGCTCCGTCCTCCTGAGCGGATGTGTCATAGCCGTGATTTCCAGCTGGGCTTTGGCCAAACGCATGGCCAGGCCCCAGGGAAACTTGTCCCAACTGGTGGCTGCCCAAAATTTCCTGGCTAGCCCCCTAGCCCCACCTGAGAGGCCTGCATGACAGGGTCAACGTTAGAGGGAGCAGGACTCATTCTGACATACTCTATTCCCTGTCCCCCACTACTATAGTCACGCCCCTTCACCCCAACACACACACACACACACACACACACACACACACACACACACACACACACTGTGCCTGACCATCCCCCCCTCCCCCAGCCCTCAGGACAGTTCTATGCCCGAAGCCCAGGTCCAGTCTCTGACATCCTGGGGCCAGGCTAAGCTCTGCAGCGATGACTTGCTCATTTGGATTCTAGGAAGGACCGCTGTTCTTCAAATTAAACCAGTTCCCTCTGGACCTCCCCACCCCAACCCCCCCCCCCCCACACACACCCGGCCTCCACTCCCTCGCTGCTGGGAAATATCCATGAGCCCTAGGGAAAGCTTTGAACAATTCTGTAGAAAAGGGATCTGCCAGGAATCATCTGTGTGACTCTGAGGAGTTCCTTCAAATCTCTTTGGCCTCAGTTTCCCCTGGACTGGACTGGTGGCTCCCTGTCAGCGGCCTGGGAATTAGGCCCTGGCTCCCAGCAGGTGGGGTGGGCTTCATAGCCGAAACCAGGCTCTGGAAATGAGGGCAGGGGTCAGGAAAGCTGCACAGAGCCTCTTCAATTGCCACTCCTCTTCTGCCCCCTCAGAAGTAGGCTGCGAGGAAGCTGGCAGGGCAGGGCAGGGCAGCAGGCATTCTCCAGACCAGGGGTGGGCAAGCTTCTTTTACCCACATGGCTTGTCTCCAGATGAGGCCTCACACCAGGGAAGGCGGAATATCAAACCGATGGGGAGGTGGGTGGGATGAAGTATAAAGGGAGTATTTGTGATAAAGGTCACTCTAGCTGCCTGCTGAGAAAGCCCCCCCACCCCCTGTGGGGATGATGTCTCCAGCCAGCTAAGAAGCTGAACAAGGGACCCTCCTTTCCAGGATAAAGCCCCATCCCTAAAAATAGAGTCCTTACAAAAAAAGAAAAGGAAATCAAAACCCAGAAGCAACCCTCTGCTCCCCACCCCCATAGACACCGAAAGTCCCTTACAAAGGGTCCTGCTTTGTATGTCACAAAACCAGACGCAAACCCGGTGTATGAAACCCTGTATTATTAAGACCCACACAGCCCAGCTAAGGGCAGAAGGAAGAGAGAGAAACCTTAAGACAGAAAATGCGGGAGCTGGTTTCTGCAGCTGACCAGCAGGTCCCTCGGCTTGGGGAACTTGCTGGGAGCCTCAGAATGGGACAAGGAACCCCGTGGAGTGGAGTTGGGACAGGCAGCGAGTGTCGGGCACAGCTCCAGAGGTGAGCCTTGAATCCTAGAGGATGCAGAGAGAAAAGCAGAGAAGCAACCTGTGCCGGGCGGCGGCAGGCGTTCCCTCCAGCACCAGCACATCACTAACGTCAAGCGCGGCTAGGCAGCCGCCAGCATTAATTAGGTGCAGATGCAGGCGCAGGGCAGGCCTCGGCCAGGAGCTGCTCCCGGAGGCGCGCGCCCCCTGCACAAACACCGCCTCTGCAGCCGGGACCAGCCCGGGCCAGGAGCCCGGAGCGCCCCCGCGGCGCCACAGCGCCCCCTCATGGCCGTCTCGGGTCGAGCGCCTTCGGAGAATCGCGGCCAGGAGCCTGGAAGCCTGCACCGTCGGTAGTACATACACCCATCCCAGGCACATTCTGATTACCTAGAGTGTTTTAAAATCCCGACTCCTCGTCGGCACCCCATGCTTATTAAATGTGAATGTGGGGGCTGGACTCCGGCACCAGGGTTTCAAAAACTCTCTGTAGGGGATTCCAGTCCACAGTCCAGTTCAGAAGCCTCTGTCCTGGAGCGGTAGTTCCGAACTTGAGCTGTTTTGGAACCTGGGGGACAGACAGCATAAGGCAAGGATTGCAGGACGACACCCCGGAGTTTCTGATGCCATAGGTCTGTGATTGGGTCTAATGAATAAGCTCTTCACTCCCCAGAAAATAAAAAGGACTGGCAGAGATTGAGCACTGGCTGGGAGCTTGCTAGAAATTCAGGCTTAGAGATCACCTTCCAACCGCTTCATCGCGATCTGTTTTGACACACACGAGTGAGTCCTCTGATATCGTGGCTGAGAAACGCTATTCTAAGTTTGCTCAGAGTTCACACAGCAAGCTGGCAGGACTGTTTCCCACTCTCCTGAAAAGTACTGGATAGGACTTCCCAGATCCTCGGATCCAATTATCTTGCACGTTGGATGGAAGAAACTGAGACCCAGAGGATGGAAGGATGTCTCAGAGCCTGGGTTCCAGGGTGACCTATCATCCTCTGTGAGCTCTGACCTGTCTCGACCAGTCAGGTAGCAAATTGGCAAGGGCTAGCGCTGCCTTGGCTCAGCTCTGCTTTATAGGAGGGGCTGAGGAAGCGAGCTGAGACACAGGAAAATGCCAGTGGGAGAGTGGGAGGTAGGCGGGTAGGCAAGATGGCTCAGGGCAGCAGCTTGGGAGTCACATTGCCTAGACGCACAGCCATCACCTGCTCATGATTGTTCTTCTGAATTCTCAGGGATGGATGAAAAACCTGTCTTATGAACAGAAACAAGTCTGTGGCACTGGGAATCCTGTTCCCAAAGGGTCCCAAGTGGCCAGCTCTGGCTGTGGCATATGGTGGGTTTTCATGTTTTCTGCTGTGGTTGTTGTCTAGTTATTTGGCTAAGTGTTGAGTGGCCAGTGAGGCCATGACCTCTGGACCTCATTGACTGCAAGTACAGGCTCAAAGAGCCAATGGAAGAACTTTTGGTGGCCATTATTCTTGTGGGTAGTCTCCAGGGTACACAGAGACATGTAATAGTCCTGTTTTGACCATAGTTTATAGAGTCCATGTAAGAAGCTAAATAAACATGTGAGAAATAACTTCACACGTCTGGAGAGTTCAGTGTCCACAAAGGAGCAGATGAGTACTTGAGAGATACTTGTATGCCCCAGGGACACCAGAGCAGTCTTCCTGGAGACATGATGGCTACTACATACAGGAGGGGCATAGTAGATGTCAGATGGGAATGACATTTCACATCACTGTTCTACATTTCACATCACTGTTCTATTGTTTTGAAGAGACACCATGACCAAGGCAACTCCTATAAAAGAAAGTATTTAATTGGAGGTTTTCTTAGATTTTTTAGAAGGCTAGTCCATGATCATCTGGTGGAAATCAGATGGGACCCAGAGTATGGAAGGAAATCAGATGACTATGGAATAGTAGCTGAGAGCTTTACATTCTGATCCACAAGCAGCAGACAGAGGGAGAGAGAGAATGGGCCTAGTGTGGGCTTTTGAAACCTCAAAGCCAGTGACACACCTCCTCCAACAAGGCCACACCCACTCCTAATCCTTCCCAAAGAGTTCCACACCAAGCATTCAAATATATGAGCATATGGGGACCATTCTCGTTCAAACCACCACACAGCCCTAGTTACTCCCTTATCCTGTTGGCAAAGGGCCAGGAGTGAGGGAGCCTCACTTCAAGACTGTCTAACAGCTATAAAGAGGACGTCTGCCTGGAAGGAGGGCTTGTACCAAGATGGCCACAGCTGAAGAGAGAGGAGGGTTCTGGAGAGATAGCCTTGAATTTGAAGTTAATGCATGCATGCAAGCTTTCTCCAGGATCCAACAGAAAGCCATCTACATACACTACAATGTCAGTTGTGAAGGTGATAGAATCTTCAGGGAGACTGAGTCTTCCCAGAGGCCCACATGTTATCAAGCTTTGAATGTAGAGAATGAAATGAGGACATGACCGCTCCAGGGTATGGTGCAGGAGAAGGCTTTTAGTGTAAATTTGAGGAAGAGTCCAGCCAGAGGCACCAGGAAGAGTCCAGAGCAGAGGGAGAAAGCGGTGCACTGAACATGGCCAGAAGACTGGACTGGGCCGAGAGGAGTGGATGGGAGGGTGAGGAAGAGAGAAGAGAGAGAGAGAGAGAGAGAGAGAGAGAGAGAGAGAGAGAACAAAGGAGACAGGACAAAGAGCAGAGAGGGCAGAGAGAGAGAGAAAGGGAACCAGAAATGGCAGGGTTACATAGAACTCAGAAGTTGGGGGAAGGGAAGCCCCTGGCCTGCAGAGGTTTATGGTAGGGGTGGGGTGAGAAGAGCTGAGATGAGCCTCAGGTACAGAGTGAGCCTGGGGGCCAGCATCCGCTTTGGTATGCTAATAGGCACCACGGTTAGCCATTTGTCCTGAGTTTCTTTGGGTCCCGACTTGTAGGATATGCAGTCACAGTATTCCTCATGGTCTTTGCCCAGTTATAACATTCTCTATTCTATATAATCATTTCTGTTTTTCTCCCAGAAAGCTCTGAGCAAATAATTTTTCATGTTTCATTAATTTTTTTTGGTATAGGTGTATTTTCCCTACATGTGTGTGATGGCATCACATGCATGCTTCGTACCTGCAGAAGCCGGAAGGCATCAGATCCCCTGGAACTGGAGTTACAGGCAGTTCAGAGCCAGATGCTGAACTCAGGTCCTCTGCAAGAGCTGCAAAGGGCTGCTAACTGCTAAGTCATCTCGCCAGCTCCCAATCGATGGCTTTTTCAGGTTAAGTCAAAATGGAGCGGCTATTTGCTCTTTGACGTTCCAGCTGCATTGCCCTGCTATCTGCTTTATAGAAAACAAAGATGCTGGAGTTAAACATTAACCAGAACAACTGAGAATGTGGCACAATGCACAGCCCTGGCTTAGGGGAGCAGAGCCCCTAACCCCAGGTGACTGTTCAAACAGGAAGAAACCCTGTGGCAGGCCACATCTCCAAGGAACTGGGGGCCAGCCGATTCCAAGACATACTTTTCATTGCAGTCAATAAATATTTACTGAATTCCTGTGTGGGGCTAGCCACGCCAGGGCACAGGGGGGGTTCAGGCTGGGAAACTCCAATTACATTAGAGAACAGCTCTCGGGGAGGCAGGAAGGAGGTCTGATGGCGTCAATAGGCAATCTGGAAGAGGAGATGGAAGCCTCAGTGAAGCGGATAGCATGTAGAAAGGGACAGAGGACAATACAGAGTGTCTAATCAATGGCCAATGTGGTGACAGGATTTGGGGTGCACAATGCGAGGAGGGAGTTTGGACAATGGTGCAGGACTGGGGGGGCAGCTTGGGACCTGTATTGGTCAGGGCTGTCTAGAGTAGCAGAAGTCATAGAATAAATCTCTCTCTCTCTCTCTCTCTCTCTCTCTCTCTCTCTCTCTCTCTCTCTCTCTCCACCACACCCAATTCCTCCCCCACCACACATCTATAAAGGAGATTTATTAGAATGATTTACAGGCTATGATCCAACTTGTCCAGTGGTTCTCAACCTGTAAGTCATGACTTTGGGGATTCCCCCTTTGGGAACCCAACCACCTTTTCACGGGGGTTGCCCAAGACCATCTGCATATCAGATATTTACATTGTGATTCATAACAGTAGCAAAATTACAGTTATGAAGGAACAACAAAATAACTTTATGGTTGGGGATTGCCACAGCATGAGGAACTGCATGAAAGGATCACAGCAGCATTAAGAAGGTTGGGAACTACCGGGCTACTCCAACCATGGCTGTCTACCAACAGAAAGTCCAAGAACCCAGTAGGTATTCAGTCCGTGAGGCTGGATGTCACAGCTGGTCTTCAGTGCATGCTGGAGTCCTGAAGAAGAGGGTCAGTGACGGAAAGGCCTTGCCAGCGAAAACAACAGGCAAAGAAAGGAAGTTTCCTTCTTCCTCGTCCTTTCTATAGGCTTCCAAAAGAAGGTGTGACCTGGCGGGGGGGGGGGGTGTCCTTCCCACCTCACATATCCAGATTAGAAGCGGATCTTTCCTCTTCCAATGATTAAGCAAACCAGGCAGTGGGGACCCACGCCTTTAATCTCAGCACTTGGGAGGCAGAGGCAGGAGGATCTCTGTGAGTTCAGCCTGGTCTACAGAGTGAGTTCCAGGACAGCCAGGGCTACACAGAGAAACCCTGTCTCAAAGAAGGAAGGAAGGAAGGGAGGGAGGGAGGGAGGCAAAAAGGGAGGGAGGGAGGGAGGGGAGGGAGGAAGGAAGGAAGGAAGGAAGGAAGGAAGGACGGAAGGAAGGAAGGAAGATTAAGCAAAAATCCCTCACAGGTGTGCTCAACCATTTTTGAGTCTTAGTTGATTCCAGATGCAGTTGAGTTGCCAACCAAGAAGAGCCCTCACAGGACTAACTAGGGAGAGCTAGAGCGGAAACAGGCCTAAGTTAAAGCGTCTCATCTAACTCTCGGACTGATCAGATGGATGCCTTAGAATGGCCCCGGACAGTAGAAGGGAGAGTAGCCCACCAGGGAGGCCTCTGGGCTGTCCTGAATGGCAGTCACAAGGGTGAGACCGTGGAGAGGAGAGGTGGGATGGCTGTTCTGACTCACTAGGCAGCGGGAGGTGACGCTATGCTATGTGCTAGTTAGTTTCTGTCAACTTGACCTAAGCTTCAGAGTCACCTGGGAAGAGAGAGCCGCAACTGACAAACTGCCTCTATCTAATTGGCCTGTGAGCATGTCTATGGGGGCATTTTCTTAATCAATGATTGTTATGGAAGGGCTCAGCCCACTGGGGGTGGTGTCTTCCCTGGGCAGGTGGTTCTGGGTTTTAAAAGAAAACAAGGCCGAGCGGTGGTGGTGCATGCCTTTAATCCCAGCACTCAGGAGGCAGAGGCAGGCGGATCTCTGTGAGTTTGAGGCCAGCCTGGTCTACAGAGTGAGTTCCAGGAAGGGCGCAAAGCTACACAACAAAACCCTTTCTCAAAAACCATAAAAAAAGAAAAAGAAAAAGAAAAAGAAAAAGAAAAAGAAAAAGAAAAAGAAAAAGAAAACAAGCTGAGGTGGTTGGAGAGATGGTTCAGTAGTTAAGAGTGGAGGGACTCTGGCCAGACTGAGCATGGCAAACATGGTCCTGGCAGGCCTTGCCCTCCCCCATTCCCTCTGCGTTGTTAAAACCACTAGATTGCATTCCTAGAGCTAGCCACCAAGGTCTATTCCCTTATTTGGCCACTTCCTCCTCCTGAGACTGACCACCAAGGTCTAGCTCTCAAGGTATTGAAGTCCAGCAATCAAAAGTCCCTTTGACTGCTCTAGTTAACATGCCCAGTTAAAATTAAATACCTCATCCTCACATGGGGTTTCTCCTTTTACCTTTATAAACCACCATTTGCCTATGTCCCAAGCCAGTCTCCTCTCTATCTGGAGGCAGCCCTCTGTCCCTCAGGGACAAATACCCCTCTCCCCTCTCCCCTCTCCCCTCTCCCCTCTCCCCTCTCCCCTCTCCCCTCTCCCCTCTCCCCTCTCCCCTCCTCCCCTCTCCCCTTCTTCCCTCCTCCCCTTCTCCCCTCCTCCCCTCTCCCCTTCTCCCCTCCTCCCCTCTCCCCTCCTCCCCTTTCCCTCTCCCTCTCCCTCTCCCTCTCCCGTCCTCCCCTCTCCCCTCTCCTCTCTGCCCCTGGAGTTCCAGGGGACCTGACACCCTCTTCTAACCTGCGCCAGATAAACCCTTTCCTCTGGCTTGTGATCAGCGTTTTATCACACGACAGACCCTGGCCACTCTTATCCTCTGACTTGGTGCTGTCTCCTGGAAGTCATGGTATTACCCTCGACCCAGCAGGAGTCAAGCTGGCATTTCCAACAGAGGGACTGAACAGGATGTTGAGGCAGTCCAAAGCTTAGCAGCAGGTGGACGGTCCTGACACCATCTGCAGATGGAGGGGTAGGAAACGGCAGCAAATGACCGGAACGGAAGCCAGAGCAGTTCTGTGGGTGGGTCTGAGCTTGCGTCATTCAACATTCGGGCGATGCTTCTCCCTCAAGCCAGCTCCTCCTGCTCCCTCTCGCTCTGGTCTAACATGTGTCTTGAGGTAGAAAGCGGGTATAGAAGGACCAAGTGTGGGCATAAGGACCACTGCCCGGCCACCGGCCACCAGAGGAAGCAGCTGAGGTGTGCAGATACAGAGCACTCAGAGCTGAGCATGGAAAGCTGGGAGTTGTGGGTGCGGTGGGGTGGTGTGTGGTGATATTGTGTCCCCCAGTATATTGTGCACCTTAATAAACTTATCTGGGGTCAGAGAACAGAACAGCCACTAGACAGACATAGAAGCCAGAAAATGGTGGCACACACACCTTTAATCCTAGCATTCTGAAGGCAGAAATCCATCTGGATCTCTGTGAGTTCAAGGCCACACTGGAAATAGTCAGGCATGGTGACACACGCCTTTAATCCCAGGAAGTGATGGCAGGAGGCAGAAAGGTATTTAAGGCGTGAGGACCAGAAACTAGAGCTGGTTAAGCTTTCAAGCTTTTGAGCAGCAGTTCAGCTGAGATCCATTTGTGTGTGACATGTATGTATAGGAGTGAGTGTTTGTGTCTCTGCACATGTGTGGAGGCCAGAGGACAACTTTATGGAGTTGATCTTTCTCTCTCTCTCTCTTTTTTTTTTTTTTTTTGTTGTTGTTTTTGTTTTTTGTTTTGTTTTTCGAGACAGGGTTTCTCTGTGTAGCTTGGGAGCCTATCCTGGAACTTACTCTGTAGCCCAGCTGGCCTCGAACTCACAGAGATCCACCTGCCTCTGCCTCCCAAGTGCTGGGATTAAAGGTGTGTGTCACCACTGCCCAGCTCCTTCCACCTTTATGTGGGGTCCAGAGATCAAACTCAGATCATTAGACTTGCACAGAAAACATGTTTTGTATCTACTGAACCATCTCAGTGGCCCTGGGATGAAAGACTTATTTTGGCTCAGGACTTTGAAGTTTTCAACTCATGGTCAGTGTGCTGGATAGATTTGTGTCAATTTGACACAGGCTAGAGCCATTAGAGAGGAGAGAACCACAATTGAGAAAATGCCTCCATATGACTGGGTTGTAGGCAACCTATAGGGCATTTTCTTAATTAGTGATTGATGGGGGAGGGTCCAGCCCATTGCGGATGGTGCCATCCCTGGGCTGGTGGTCCTGGGTTCTATAAGAAAGCAGGCTGAACAAGCCATGGGGAGCAAGCCAGTAAGCAGCACCCCTCCATGGCCGCCACGTGAGCTCCTGGTCCCTGCCCTGTTTGAGTTCCTGTCCTGACTTCCTTCAGTGATGAACAGTCATGTGGAAGTATAAGCCAAATAAACCCTTCCTCCCCGGCCTGCTTTTGGTCATGATGCTTCATTGCAGCAGTAGAAACCCTAACAGACAGTCAGCTTGTTTGATTGCTCTGGCCAGTGAGAGTTTGGCCGAGCAAAGCTAAATAGAATAATACTCATGGTGGCTAGGATGTACAGAGAAGGTGGAAGGGGCCAAGGACAAGGTGCATCATCCCAGGGTACAACTCCAAGGACCCAGGTCTCTACTTAGTGTAGTGGGTAGCCATCCCAGCCTTGGCCTGGAAGTTCCAACCCCCACTGAGGCTTCGGTAATGGTCACGCCCACAAGGCGGGGATGAGGGAGGAAGCAGAAGACCGAGGATAAAGAGGAGATGCTTCTCTTGGTTCTGGGACCCTGGACGCTGGAGGTAGACGGAGCAGAGTTCTCCAAGAACACAGCTGGACTGCGCCATACCTTTGCCAGACCCTAAAACCTATCCCTTCATTTGTAAGTTACCCCACAAAATAGACCTCCCTTTTAACTACGTGGAGTGGCCTTAATAATTTCACCAATAACCTAGTCCCTACCTCCTGCTTTTCAATTATCTCCCAGTACCATTGCATGATGAATCCACCAAGGGATTAGGTCTGAGTCCTCAGGGGCTAACCATTTCTCCAAGCACTACCTTAACACATGAGCCTCCTGGGGAATATAGTTCAGTCCATTCTGGTTCCACAGATGCGCGGGCAGGAAGAGACCCTTTAGATCACTTTAACAGAAGACTTTAATCCAGGTGTGAAAAAAACCCCAAGAGCTCATTTCCTTTAGTTCTCAGAGACGCTGGCAGCCAGTGGGCCCAGGAACATTTCCAGGTTAAGCTCCCTGACCCTGCAGCTGCATCCCCACCGCCGCCCTGCTGCACACACGTTCCCCACCTCAGGAAACTGCCTGTGCTGGCTCACTCTCCCTGCCTCTTCAGCATCCTGGCCTGTGTGGATGCTGCCCTGCCCCCCACCCCCGACTCCTAGGAACCTTTTCCTTCCCCCTTCTCACATCTCATTTCTCCAGTCCTCAAGATGCAGGCCAAGCATCGCCTCTCTGGATGCCTCCATCCCATTCTCCTAACAGAGTGGGCTGCATCTTCCAAATTGGCCCCTCCCATATGCTCAACCTAGCCTGCAGGATGTTCCCGATCCAGAGGTGGAGTCTGTGTCCCTTTCGTGGGGGACTAGTGATGAAGCCCTGCCTGTGACTCCTGAGCTGAGTTCAGAAGGACAGCCTTTCTCTCTGCCTCTCACCGTGGGGACACACGAGGGAGTCCTGGCCATGGGGACAGTTTGCACCCGATGGCACAGCCAGATTGTCCCCCGTGCCTTCTCTGCACCCTGACCCACAGTGACGCAAGAGCCTCAGTGAACACAGCTATTTTAAACCATGACATTCGAAGGCAATTTGTCGCTTGGCAATGGACAGAAACGCTTCTCTGGGGATCCTTGCCTCCTGCTCACTGTCAGAGCATTTTTCTCACCAAGTGGTCACAATGGCTGTCGTCTCTCCTGCTGCATTTTGGCCACTTAGGGACAGGGCAGGTGTGTGTGTGTGTGTGTGTGTGTGTGTCATTGTACCAGGTTTACCTGGTGGGCCTCAGGAAGGGAGAGAGAATCTGGTACATCAAAGGTAAGCTCTCTTACAGACCGTGAGCTGTATCTCTTGACCATACAAGATTGATGCTTTAGGGCAAATGTAGCATTGGTGAGGATGTGTCCTTTAGACCATTAAGGTGTTGATGTATCATGGCTATATCTTCTGGGGCACGTAGAGGTGTTTGTCCTCCATGGAAACCATCTGTCCCAGTCCCAGGCCTACACTGTACCTCTGGGGCCTCAAGCAGAGATTTACAGCCACCTCCCAGGCGCACATGTGGTTCTCAGGTCTTCTGTGTCAAGTCATTTGATCGGCCCCCTTTCCAGTGACAAGACATGGACAAAGACCTGCTATCAATAACGAAGTGTCTAACTGGGGACCCTCACCTAGATTTCTGACTCCAAATCCTGGCCCTCACACACTCCAACCACAGTGGGAGCGGCTGCTCCTGGCCATGGGTCCTGCTGGGATATGCTTGGGATTGAGTGACCATGTGGGCATTCCTTATCTCTTAGCACCTGGAATATTGCCAATCCCCTGTGTTGACTAAACACAGGAAATATACATGCAGCCATATTGAACTGGAGTCCACTATACAGTGGTTCTCAACCTTTCTAATGCTGCGACCCTTTAATACAGTTCCTCATGTTGTGCTGACCCCCAACCATAAAATTATTTTGTTGCTACTTCATAACTGTAATTTTACTACTGTTATAAGTTGTAATGTAAACATTTGATATATGGAGTATCTGATATGTGACAACCCCAAAGAGGTCGTGACCCACAGGTTGAGAACCAATGCACTAGTACACCCGCTGTCTGTAGAAACACACAAATATACACTCTCTCTCATGCATACACACACACACACACACACACACACACACTCACACACACATGCACAGATGCATAGACACACTCACACACAGATATACATATACATGCACACAATACCTACACATGTTTAACTTACACATGTATACAGAAACACACAAATTCACAGACACACATACACATTCTCTTATACATACATACAAACACAAAGACATACACACAGAGACTCATACATATATATATATATACTCTTTTTTTGTTTTTTTGTTTGTTCGTTTAAGACAAGATTTCACTGTGTAGCCCTGGCTGTCCTGGAACTTGCTCTGTAGACCAGGCTAGCCTCGAACTCACATAGATCTGCCTGCCTCTGCCTCCCGAGTACTGGGCTTAAAGGTGTGGCCACCACCGCCCAGCCAAATACATACATAGTCTTACACACACACAATAAAAGCCAGCCAACTAACCAAGACAGCAAAGACTCTCTGATGCCTTCTCCCCAAAGCAGCTTTAAACAACTACTTGGGTTACTTTCTGCTCAGGCTAAATGTGCCTCTCTCCTAAATGAAGAATCAAGTTATCTATGCTATGTCTATCTCACAAATGTTGGCTATAAAAACATTTAGGGGTGCAAGCATGTGTACATACACCTTCTCTCTAGCTAATGAGCTCATAGGAGTCAGGACATGTTCTGTCACCTCCTTCTACATGCCTCCACTTGTCTGTGTCTCTGAGGCTAGCATAGCTCCAGCTAAGGGCTGGGCAGGAAGGCCACAGTCATCAGTTTATGGTGAGCTGTCAGTGGGTGACAGATGCCCAGGGATGGGCTGTAAATAAGAGCAATGGAACTATACCAGGCCTTAGCCTCCCCAGGACACACGCCCCCTCCATCAATCTCTTGAAATGACAGCTCAGCACTGGGACTTCTTCCTGACCTGGCCCCAGCAGGGCCCCAAGCATTATTTAGGGGGCAGCATTCCCCTCCCAGGCCCAGAACAGGGAAGTTGGGAACACACTGCTTAGTGCCTTCGCCGGCACACTTCCTGAATGACAGAGACAAGCGGGACATTTTTCATCAACCCAAACACTGTCCCGCCCAAACCAGGCAGCACAAAGCGGATCTGCCTTCACTCTGCTAGGCTGGTCAGGGTGGACACTGACTCTACACAGCAGCTGCTTCCCTGGGCCACACGGAAAAGTTACTTTTCATGGTCCTTTCAGTATGGGTGGGCATAAGCCAAAGTATGAAAACTCAACTTTTTACAAAAAAAAATTTTTAATGACTTTTAATTATGTCTGTATGTCTGGGTATGTGCACATGAGTGCAGGTGCCCACAGAGGCCAGAGGTTGGATATCCCTGCAACTGGAGTTACAAGGTGTTTGGGAATCAGCTGATCTGGATACTGGGTCTCAGACTTGGGTCCTCTAGAAGGGCAGTATGTGCTGTGCTCTGAGCCTTCTCCAGCCCCAACAGGTGCTTTTTATTACCACCTTTTGTCCTTTAATCACCCTAAAAATATCCACCTTTTAAAAAGAACACCCCTGCCCCTTCTTATCCATAGACTCTCTCTGAAACCTACCTCCAGCTACTCATGTGTTAGAGGTTTGGCCCTTAGCTGGTGATGCTATTATTGATAGGTGATTGGATTTTTTAAAGATCTATTTATTTATTTTGTGTATGATTGCTCTATTTGCATGTACACCTACACGCCAGAAGAGGGCATCAGACCCCACTATAGATGGCTGTGAGCCACCATGTGATTGCTGGGAATTGAACTCAGGACCTCTGGAAGAGCAGCCAGTGCTCTTAACCGCTGAGCCATCTCTCCAGCCCAAGGGATTGGACCTTGAAGACTCTGACAATCAATGGATTAAACCATTGATAGATTCATCCTGTCATGGCATTATTGAGAAGTGGTAGAATCAGGAGGTGGGAGCTGTCTGGAAGAAGTGGGAGGTCAGAGGCATGGCTTTGAAGGCTATGGCTTACGTCAAGCCTCACCCAATCCTTGCTCTGTTACCTCAAAGGCTGGAATGTGAGCAGCCACATCTTTCCTTCACTACACCTTCTGTGATGATGCTTTCCCTTGCCTCAGGCCTAGAAACATGGAGCCAAGTGACGATGGACCGAAACCTCAGAAACAGGGAACCAGAATCTTGCCTCCTTTTACACACATGCAACTACAGCCCTGCGAAGGAATTTCAATCATATATTTCCAGGAATGAGGAATGCCCAGCTGATTGCCAGCTGGGGTGCTCACTCGGCACCTACATCCAGATTGTACTGACCAGAGTCACAGGAGAGAGAAAGTGGGGTCCCACGGAGCCAAACAGAGACCCAAAGAGCCAGTGACTTCCTTAAGGCCATGAGTCATATTGCCCAAATCAGAACACTTGGTATCTAAAAGCAGTCCTCCTTCAAGTGGGTAGAAGTCACCTTCAAGTGGGGGTCACACACAGTAACATAATCTTCTAGTCCCCAAAACCCAGCATGGGGGGACCGCTGTGCTAGACACGGTCCATGCTCCATCAGACATGGGGACCCCTTCCTGGTTTTTATGACTCACTAGTTTTTATGATGCACTGGCCTCCTGTAACCAGAAAGGGCATCCTCTGGCCACTGGCTGATTGTGAAGTCAGTTCTTTTGTCTGAGCTGAAGTAAACAGATAAAATTTGCATTTCAGAGGTACCCTGATTACCGTGGATGTCCCCCACTACACCCTGTCCTGTGCTCCATACTCCATTCCAATTTCTTCTGAGATCACCTCTTCTTTAGATTTATTTGTTTATTTTGCTGAACTGTGGGTGTGAGCCCAGGGCCTTCTGCATGCCAGACAAGTGCTCCACTGAACAGAAACCCTGCCCCCCCCCCCCCCCCCCCCCCCCCCCCACCCCGTCCCCTTTTGCTTTGTATTTTGAGACAATGTCTCACAAGGTTGGCAAAGCTCGTTTTGGACTCACTCTGTAGCCCAAGCTGGCCCTGCACCTCTGATCTAAGCTCAGTCTCCTCGGTAGCTGGGATTACAAGTCTGCGCCATTCCGACATTCCGTGTAATGCATTACCCGCACCTACAATAGTCCTTCAACGTTTGACGTAAGACACCGATAGTTTGCGAAATAGTGAGTGGCTTTTAGCATCCCCAACATAGAAGTCCCTCATCTCCAACTACCTCCTGTCCTTCAGGTTTCAAGCAACATCTCCACAGTACGACTTTGCTTCAACGTTGCCAGGGATCTCTGTTGAAGAGCAGGTACTCGGAATGCACACCCCCCCCCCCCCCCCCCCCCCCCGCACAGGCCACACAACACTTAGCACTCACTTTTTAATGTGTAACATTTATCACTCACTTTTTAATGTGAGTACCGTTTGCATGCTGTCAGCCCACCCCTCCCTGACAGCCACTGGGGAGCCGGTCCTGCACATGTGGTCTGATTCCTCTGTGGAAATGTGGGCATTAGGAGCTGCAGGTCGGTGCTGGTGGGTGGATGCTCACCTTTTCCCTGTGAGAAGGCTGCTCTGGAAGTGTTCTTGGTGCTTTTCAGGATGCGTGGCAGCCTCTAGGATACATCTTCTGCTGGATTCCTTCCCCGGGTCTCATGGTCCTACTTCATCTCCTGATTAAATGGTATTTAAGTAACTGCCTGGAGTTCTGCTTCAGGTGGAATGCCACCCAGAGCAGCATGCTAGGAGAAGCGGGTTTCCCAGAAAGAATGAATACACTGTGCTCACAGTGTGAACCATATCCTGGTGATGGTACAGGCTGCCCCGCTTTTGCACTCCGAGGCTGATCTTGCCACTTATCAGCAAATCTTCCTCTGCAAGATCCCCCACATGCCCTCCTGCTTGTTCTTTTGCTTTTAACCTATACAGTCTGGAAATCATGTGCGCAAACCTGCTGACCCGGGTCTAGCACAAAGGCTATTGAATTCTAGGGGAGAAACGTCCCCTGAGCAAAAGCAGAACCTTTAACTTAGGTGCTGGGACCCTTCTTTTGGCTGCCGAGGACCTAGAGAGCTCTACTTTGGTGAGCGTAAGGGTCGGATAGTGAGCTTTTGTTTGCTCAAGTTCTTAAGTTTCAAGTTGAATACCAGCTATATCTGTGGGCAAGTTTGGGGTGTCTAATGACACATACATGCCCTTGGGCCTTTGGCTTGCCATTTATGAGGGCACGCCAATTTCACGGATCCAATTTTGAAGATGCCAGGAGACTTCACCAGTTTCCTGGTTTCACAGATGTCAAAGCAATGTCGCACGTCAGGAAATGTGATTTCAGAGCAAAAACTAAAATTATTCCAACGGTCGACACAAATCCCTCCCTTCTGAGTCTAACCTAGAAGTGCTCCATCCCTGGAAGAGGCCCCTGTTTCTTCTTGGAGGTGGGAGGAGACAGATGACACCCTGGCGTTAGGGATGCATCTGTTTCTTTTCTCATCGCTGATGAAATAATTTAGGGAATAAGGATGAGTGATGGCCGGGGTTCCCAACAGCCAGAGTCAAGCCCGTCATGGTGGGGAAAGCTGTGTAGAGGACCTTGGTCTATGGAAGCTTCTTGCTCACACAGTGGCAGGCTTGGGGACAGAGAATACAGGTCACAACCCCAAACAGGTATAACTTTCAAAGGTTCAGTCCTGAAGACCTGCTTCCACCCCACTGTTTAAATGTCAGGCTCCAATTCTTTGTTTGTTTGTTTGTTTTTTGTTTGTTTGTTTGTTTGTTCATTTGTTTTTCGAGACAGGGTTTCTCTGTGTAGCCCTGGCTGTCCTGGAACTCACTCTGTAGACCAGGCTGGCCTCTAACTCAGAGATCCACCTGTCACTGCCTCCTGAGTGCTGGGATGAAAGGCGTGCACCACCACCACCCAGCCAGGCCCTGCTTCTTAAAGGCTCCTGAACCTTCAGAACAGCACCACGAGCCAAGGACCAGGCATCAAGACTTGGGTCTGTCGGGGACACTTGAGGTCCAAAGCATAACAAAGAAGCAGTGTGTTGTTCCTTGTATAAGGGGAAGTCCCTTCTGGGGCTTGATTCCTTCTCTCCCACAAACCATCTGAACCTCAAAGTGTAAGGAGCAGGCCTCTGCATGCCATAGCTGAGGGACACAGCTGGGGAAGATAAAGAAAAAATGACGTGTTCCCTATTCAGGTTCAAGAATAAAGGCAACAGGCGTATTCATTGGCACCTATGCTGGAGCCCCAAGAGTGCTGTCTCCCAAGGGTCCATTGAGCAGTAACATAAGGGAGCTTCACTGTGGGAAATTCATGTGGGTCAGGGGGAGAGGCTGGCTGTGAAGATCTCCCCAGGATGTGAGAGGGGGCTCTCTGATGTATGGACAGAACTATCCATAGTAGCTATGAGCTCCTACTGGAGTGGGACCGGAAGTCTAGGCAAAGGATGGCACATCCCGTTGTAGCTCCAGGACTCCATTCCAATGTCATGGTCATGAAGGTCCCAAGGTCTTCTGGGCAACAAATGATAGGGGAGCTGGGGTTTGAGGTGGTGGTTGCAATGCAAGGCTGGGTCACTGGTGTGTGGTTGGAAGGCCGCAGCAAGCAAAGAGAACCATGATGAGAGAGAGCTTGGCTATTGCCTGGAGAGACACTGGAGGTTGGGGAGTCGTTAGCATGACCTGGACAGTGAGTGGATCTAGTGACCCTCTTGGCATTCTTGAGGGTTACAAATCAGGGAAGTCATTGATACGCGAGGGTAGGGCCACAATCACCATGAGTTAAGGCACAGGTGGCGATGGATATTGGCATCTACATCCACATAGGAGCCCTTGAAGGTTCCCAGACAAGAAACTAGAGCTGGGAGCCTCGATAGGGATGTCACAGGCCCCTCAGTGCATCCTGAGTTCTGCAGGAGCAGGAAGGACCCGACCCTGTACATGGGGGCTTTCACTGGCCTCTAGGCAGGAATCCAGGGATATCCCAAACCCTCTAAGATCTAGTTCTGAGAAACAGTTTCACAATGGAGGGGAAGGTGGTGAACTGTTCCCATTGGACGCCTGCTCTCAGAGCATCCTGCAGAACTGGCCTGGGAGTGTCTCTACAGTGTGCCTGATGTTTCCAAAGAAGACGTATGATGGAGATTCCCAGAGAGGATGCTTCGCAAATTTATCATTCACCCTCAAGAAGTTTCTGGTTGGGGAGGAAGAGGGGAGGGGACAGGCAATGGTCCTGTCGCCCTGTGTGTTCAATTCAACCAGGCACAGGGGTCCTTAGAATCCTAGGGAACTGTGCCATGCTGAGCTCTTCTGGTGGGGGTGTTTTCCATTTAGGAAAAGCTCTGAAAGGCTTCTATTTCCTCTTTCCTTTCTTCCTCCCTCCCTCCCTCCCTCCCTCCCTCCCTCCCTCCCTCCCTCTCTCTTCCTGTCTGTCTGTCTGTCTTTTAGAGGCATTTTAAATATTCTTTTCCAGGGGACAAGTCTCGGGAGTCAATCTCACCTTCCGTCTTGGTGAAGCGGGGTCTCTCTTATTTCTGCCACTCTGCAGGTTCTGGCTAGATCTCCCTCTGCCATCTGTCTCACTGTAAGAGTATTGGGACTCCACGTGCATGTCACCATCTGGGCTTTTTCATGGGTTCTGAGGATCAAACTTAGATGCTTCTCCTGCTGAAAGGTTCTCTGAGGGCAGACAAACATATTGCTCTCAGCCGAGTGCACAAACGCCATGTGGAAACCGAGACCAGTTCTGCTACTCACGAAGTCATTAAACTGAAGGCCCTGGTCCACTCTGTCACTCTGCAGACGGTTTGATCTCAGCAGCTGGCAAGTTAGTGCAAACCCTGACGAACAGCAGCTACCACACCACGTGGTGAAAGCTGTAGAAAATCTCCACACAGCAGGCCTCTGGGCGAGCAGTGCGCTCCCTTCAAAGACCTTGAGCAAATGCTGCGCTAGATATCAGAGCCCTGAAGGAGCATCAGCTCACCCCCGAGGGACGCCCTACGGATACAGCGCCTGCCATGAAGGCTGACCCTAGAACTCAGATGTCGCTAAGATCATCTTGACAAAGAGCACCGGGAATGGCTGTTGTTGGGATTAGCTACCCTCCAGGCTTGGGCACCGGTAGCCCAGCACACAGGTCTGAGAAAGAGATAAAAGACCACAGGAGTTAGCAGTAGGGGAGGGCCCCGCCCCCTGGGAGGGGCTTCCACGTGGGTCAATGGAGGAGCTGGCTCCTGGATGGGCAGCACATACCTTAGAAGTGTGAGGCAGGATGTGGAGCCCTCCACACAATCGCCTGACGAAGACATCAGTACTCAAAGCCTTCAGCTGCTTGCTGGTCACTAGATGAATAACCTGAAGCTCAGTCACAGGACAAATCTGAGGGCAGAGGTGGGGCCACAGATGAGGTTTCCAAACTGAGGACCAATTTTATGTTGTCAACTCTTAAACCTGTGGGGTTCTCAGGACAGACTACGGCTGGGTGTATCCACAAGGGGTTTTCAGGAGACTAGCATTCTAAATGGTGGACTATGACTGTAACAAAACACCGGAGACATACCCTTAAAAAGGAGAGGGGCTTATCTGGAGCCATAGTCCGGAGGTTTCCGTCACGGTCAGTCGGCCCTGTTACTTTTGGGTTATGGTGGGGCAACACACCATGTTGGGAGCACACAACCAGCCGGGGAAACCTGAAGACCTCATTCCTGGAGACAAAAGAGAAAAGGAAAATACACACATCTACAACTTCCTAAGACTTCCCACTAAGTTCTTTTGTTGTTGTTTGCGTGTGTGTGTGTGTGTGTGTGTGTGTGTGTGTGTGTGTGTGTGTGTGTGTTTCTGGACAGTGTTTCTCTGTGTAGCCCTAGCTAACCTGGAACTTGCTCTGTAGACCAACTAGCCTCGAACTCAGTGACCAGCTTGCTTCTGCCTCCAAAGCGCTGGGATTAAAGGTGTGCGCCACTACCAGCTTCAGGTTCCTCCTCTTAAAAGATTCTGTCGCCTCCCAAAATTGCCAGGCTAAGGACGAAGCCTCTAACACAGGGCTTCTCAACCTGTGGGTCGAAACCCCTTTGGGGGGTTGAACAACCCCTTTCACAGGGGTCTCCTAAGACCATCCTGCATGTCAGATATTTACATTACGATTCCTAACAGTAGCAAAAATGACAGTTATGAAGTAGCAAAGAAAACAATTTTATAGTTGGGAGGGTCACCACAACAGGAGGGGCTGTATGAAGGGGTCACAGCGTGAGGAAGGTGGAGAACCACTGCTCCAGCACATGGGCTTTGGAAGCAGGAAAGAGCAGCACTGAAGATCAGGAAAGTTGGTTGCTCTCCCCAGCATGAACAGATCGTCGTGGAGGACCTGAACAGAGCAGATGGCGTGAAGGAAGAAGTCACCCGTTCCTATGCATGCCTGCTTCAGCTGGGGCATCCTCCTCATCTTCTCCACGGGCTCCCATGGTGCACAAGCCTTTGGACTTGAACTGAATTACACCGCCAGCTTTCCTGGTCTCCAGCGGGATAAGTCACAGGTGAGACTTCTTTTTCCGTCCTCCGTCCTTGCATGTGTAGACTCCCCCAGGGGCTCAGCAGATATCCTAGCCATTCTGTCGTTCGGAGAACCCATTCATCTCTGTCCCGCCAAATGCCGTCTCCTGTTTATAAACTAACTCTCTCTCTCTCTCTCTCTCTCTCTCTCTCTCTCTTTTGGTTTTTCGAGACAGGGTTTCTCTGTGTAGCTTTGTGCCTTTCCTGGAACTCACTTGGTAGCCCAAGCTGGCCTGGAACTCACAGAGATCCGCCTGGCTCTGCCTCCCAAGTGCTGGGATTAAAGGCGTGTGCCACCACCGACCTAGCAAGCACTAGGCCCTGGGTTCGACCCTCAGCTAAAAAAAAAAAAAAAAAAAAAAAAAAAAAAAAGAACATAGTAAACCTCTCTCTTAATGTGGAGGTGAGGCGCATGCTCAGTCTGACGGGAAGGGAAGCCGCAGGCCCACCGATGGCCTCTACCACTTGTTGCGTGGAAAATCTGGGAAAGACGGGTCAGATCTTTATCCCTGTGGACCACCGCGCTTGTCCTCCTGTTAGTTAATTGGGGGCTACATTATATCCCTACCGACAACGCACCCCTTTTACGGTGAGTTATTCCAAGTAGCCCTTCTCACCTCCTGAAATAAAAGTTCACAGCAATGTATTCAGACCTCCCAGAGAACTTAAGAATACAATGTTCTAGCATGAATTGGAAATAAAAAGTAGTTTCTAATGAAGTAGGCTTTCTATTTTGTGAATAAAACTCCACTCACCGTGGGCTTGGTAAAGACAGGTGTGCCTGTAAAAAGGCTCTCTGTTTACATGCAAATTAACGGGTTTTGTTTTGTTTTGTTCTTTGTTTTTAAATTTTCTAGACAGGGTTTCTCTGTGTAGTTTTGCCCCTTTCCTGGCAAATTAAGATTTTAAAATACAAGCCGGGCAGTGGTGGCACACGCTTTTAATCGCAGCACTTGGGAGGCAGAGGCAGGTGGACCTCTGAGTTCGAGGCCAGCCTGGTCTACAGAGCAACATCCAGGACAGGTTCCAAAGCTACACAGAGAAACACTGTCTTAAAAAAACAAAAACAAATATCACCAAGGGAAAATGATTTTCCAAAATGATGAACAACCAATATAACTCGAAAGAGACATAAAAGAGCATGCCCTGGCGGTCCCGGAACCCCGAAGGCGGAGGACGTCCACGCAGACAGACTCCAGTAGCAGATGTAGGCAGTGAGGACTGTTGGATGGGATTGACACCTAGCGGTGTCGGGCGGCGCCTCTGGACACCGTGGGAGGGGCGCAACAAGTCAGCCCCGTGCCAGACCGGCCTCTCTGACACCAGGCGGAACGCCCACGTGGCCATCTCCGTCCCTGGGCTCGTGGGCGGAAAGGACCCGGTCCTGCAGCTTTGCCGGCAGAGGGAGGCGTCACTGTCACCGCGGGAAGCCGTTCTTCCAACGGGCCACAAGGGGGCGTGCCGAGACCAGGATCCTAACATCTGCAGGGTCACGGCCAGATGTGTCCTCAGAAGCGAGCTGAAATGCCAAGTAAGTCAAGGTGGAACTTGCACTGTGCTGGGTTGGCCGGCATTTGTCCATCCCCATCCCTACTCACGCCCGCTTCTCTAGAAGTACAGCCGTGTCTCATCACACGGGGAACACATTCTAATAATGCTAAGAGGTTCTGTGAGGGTATCGGTTTCACTGACACCACAGCGGGCGCCACTCCATGTAGCCTCATGCAATCCAGAGAGTGGGCAACGTGAGATGTGTTTGGAAGCCAAAGTCTAACAGCAAGCTGATGGACAGTAAAAAAATAAAATAATAAAATAAAAATGTTTTAGGAGACCCACGGATGGCATCCTGGGCCTCACACATACTAGACAGACAGGCTGCCTCTCTAGCTTCGGTAAATGTTTTTCATTCATGCAGGAATGCACTCTGAAACAATGATAGTGCAGTACAGTAAACAGGTAAGCCAGCAGATTCGTCATTCATTGTCACTGTCGGGTATAGCATGCTGTCTATAATTGTGAATGCTAAACTTTTATGACGGCTAACAGAGTAGGTTTGTTTACAGTAGATCACCTCAAACAGATGAGTCATGTCCTCTGATGTGTGGACAGTTACCATGTCCCTAGAAGATAAGAACATTTCAGCTGTTATTATCTTATGAGACAGCCTGTGTCCGTGGTCCATCACTGACCAAAACATCATGTCAAAAGACTGAATGATAATGATGATAATAATAATAATAATAATAATAATAATAATAATAATAGAATCAGTCTTCAAAAACTTGTCTCCCACCACTGCCTTGGTGCTCTGTAAAGTGTTGACCAGTTGACCAGCTGGTTAGGAGTGTGGGGCGCAGAACTTAGCAATCTGCCCAGAGTTCCATGGCTAGCAGGTGGCAGGAAATCACCAACCTGCTGTGTTGAAAGCCCCCTGGAAAGGAAGGAGTCCTGTGTGCCTGAAGGAGGCGCTCTACAATGACGAGGGGGAAAAAGAATGTACGAGATGTGCTTTTCTAGGGTGTCTGTAGCTCGATTTCATTCAAACATGTTATCGTGGGTAGGTCCAATGAGGCCAGCATTCACACCACAACCCTGGCTTAGGATACAAGTGGGTGCACATCTGGGTGGTACCTATGTAAGCTGAGCCTTGTTTTCAACCCTGGCTGTGGGTTAGAATTATGAGTGAATACCCTATCTATCTATCTATCTATCTATCTATCTATCTATCTATGTATCTATCTATCTATCTATCATCTATCAATCTGTCTATCTAGGCTGACATCAAATTCCCTGCCACCTCCCAGCATAACTTTAGTCAGAATCTCAGAAGATGAGGCTCAGACACCTTGGCTTGCTTTTTTACTGGTCTTTTGTTATTTTTATTTATTTATTTATTTATTTATTTATTTATTTATTTATTTATTTGTGAGATGGGTTCTACCTATATCACCCAAGTGAGACTTTAATTCCTGGGCCCAGGTAATCCTCCTGCCTCAGCCCCCTAAGTAGTTAGGGCTATTGGTATACATCACCATACCACACAACAGCACCAGCCCCTGATGTCTGTCTGTTTCTAAAGATCCCTCGATGTTTCTGGGGTTCAATCAACCTCCTTGTTGCATAGATACAGAAACAGACCCAGCAAAAGGGGATTATGATCAACCCACATGAGTCTATTAAATGTATTAAGATACGAATTGAGGAAATACACCCACAATTACAGAACAGAGTAGACAGCAGAAGTCATCCTCTGATCTGGCCAGAGCAAATCTCACAGGCAGGAGCAGCGAGAAGGGTCATGTGACCCTTCTCCAACTCCTTACCAGAGGCCACCTACAAGGGCAGGAAGCACCACATCCTTTGAGCTGTAGAGCCCAAGGTCACAGGTGGAGCAAATACCACCACAAGAGGACATAATTTACTAAATGTCAAATGTTCTGGAAGCAGAGGACAGATACACTGACCTGTAGCTCAGAATAAAAAAAAAAATCAAACAAACAAACAAAACCTCTCTCTCTCAACTCTTGGTGTCTGTGGACATGGCTCAGTAGTTAAGAAGAAGCGGCATTTACTGCTCTTCCAGAAGACCTGGGTTCTGTTCCTAGGACCCATGCCAGGGGACTCACAACCGCCTGAAACTTGAGTCCCAGGAGATTGGACCTTCTTTTTCTGTCCTCCAGGGGCACCTGCATGCACATTGCCATACTCCTACACAGATATATGTACATACACATAATTAAAACTACATAAATCTTTCAGAAAAAAAACCTCAACTGTTGGACCAGGCTGGGTCACCCCACAAGGGGACATGACGTGAGGACGCCCCTGGGTACCAAGTAGCACACTGGAATCTTGATGTAAGCTGGTTGTTGACCAGTGTTCTTTCCCCAGCTGCATTATTTGGCCCAAGATCTTATTACATTCTAATGTAATCCAGAGTTATGCTTTTAATTTTTTAAAAAATTGTATTATTATTCTGTGCATGTGTGTGTGTGCATGCTCACACATGTGGATACAGATGTGTGCAGGTATGCACCTACTACTGCATGTTTGTGAAAGTCAGTGGACAACTCCTGGGAGCCAGTTTTCTCCTTCTACCATGTGATCTGGGATCAAATCGAGGTCATCAGTTTCAGTAAGACAATACTTCTAAGTGATGAGCCAACCGCCCCAGCAGGCCCAGAGTTATGCTTTTAAAAGTAATTGAGCCGGGCAGTGGTGACGCATGCCTTTAATCCCAGCACTCGGGAGTCAGAGCCAGGAGGATCTCTGTGAGTTTCAAGGCCAGCCTGGTCTCCAAAGTGAGTTCCAGGAAAGGCGCAAATCGACACAGAGAAACCCTGTATCAAAAAACAAAAAACAAACAAGCAAACAAACAAAAAAGTAATTAAGAGACATGTTAGCTGCCTTTCTCTTTTCTCTCTGTAGTGAAGGAATGACTTCTTGGGTCATGCCTGGAACTCAGGTGTCCCGTGGATGGGCAGTCCTAAGGCTCCTCCAGTGTGCCCCACGCTGCTGTGCTGCTGAAGTCTCCCCAGTGGCGGACTTCCCGCCAGATGGGAGTCAGCAGCCCAACGTAGCAGAGTCTCTCCTCAGACTTTCTAGCCGTCCACCCTTGCAAGATGTGGTCCGGATTGCTCTTCAACCAAATGATTTTAGATATGGAACCAAGTGGATCTGGGACTCTGTTGCTTTGGCGATTCTGCTACTCAGCAGATTCCTATCATTTTCAAATTAGTCTATTTGAGCGTCAAGATGGAGGGGAAGCTTTGCTTCACCTGCCCCCTCCGTTTGCCTGACCTGCCTCCGCCCTTGTTCACAACCTCCCTGTCTTCAGAAGAGAACCCCCTGAGAGCAGGCTTTTCCTGGGCATCTCCTGTCACACCCACCCACTTGGCCCCTCCCCCAAGGGGCGGAGCTACATTCTCGGGCATTACTGCGGTTCCTGTCCTACACACACACACACACACACACACACACACACACACACACACACACACACACACACACACACACACACACACACACCGCCCCGACATGGGTTTAAGCCAATAAAAAGTCTTTATTAGCCAGCCAGCGACTACGCTGTGTGTTTGGGATCCCAGCATAGCCCTGAACCTTTCTCAGGGTGAGCTTTGAAGCACAAAAGCCATGTTCTGGGTTGACATGCTTCAACTAACAAGAACACTTAACCAGAAGGGGAACTACAGAAGGCAAAAAGCAGGGTTAGGACAGTTAAGAGACTCTAATAGAACCGTGGGCTTTGATGGATTAAGCCTTTGTTTTCATTTTGGCTAGTGGGTGCTGTCTTCGTGTGGAGTGTTATAGTCTGAATGGCATTTCCATCATGGAGTCAGTTGTGCTAAGGTCTGGGGCCCTGTTACCCTACTGCATTTGAGCTGTTTAGCCTTCCAGTTTCTGCGGAAGAGATGTACAGTAGTACCGACGATGGACGATGGCTTCACTTGCCGTCTGTAGTTCTGTAGTTCATTGTTAGGACTTTCAGTCCATCTATACGTGTGCTGCTAATTGCTGAAATCTGGTCCTATTTCCACAGCACCCCTTTCCCTGTTGGTTCTCATCTCTAGCCAGACACCAGCTCAAACTGTTTTCCTAGTTTCTTGTTCTTGGCCAACTGCTTGAAGCACAGACAGGAGCATGTCCTGCCTCTGTGTGAATTGCCTGCAGGATCTTTAACAAACATAGATGTGGGATATTCCTTTGCACTGTGTGAATATATGTCGCTGTGATTGGTTTAATAAGGAAGCTGACTGGTCAATAGCTGAACAGGTAAGTTTAGGTGGGCGGAGCCAAACTGAGAATGCTGGGAGGAAGAAGGGCGGAGTCTGGAGTCTTGAGCAGATGCAGAGAGAAGTAAGATGAGCATGCTGTGTTGAGAAAAGGTACCAAGCCACATGGCAAAGCAATAGATAAGAAATATGGGTTAATTGAAAATGTAAGAGTTAGCTAGTAACAAGCCTGAGTTATTGGCCGAACATTTGTGTTTATTTGGAAGGTGCTGGTGGGATTAAAAGACTCTGCCTACAAATGGCGCCCAATGTGGGGAACATACATCCATATAAAGCCCTGAGGAAGCTTTTAAAAAGGTTCTAGACACACAGAAACAGAACCAAGAGTAGCTTCCTAGTCTCATGTCTCTCATACTGGCTGTGGTACAGGGACTCGTCTCCTGGCCGCTGCCTGCAGGCTTGAGCTGCCAGTGCATCATAAGATAAGCTACATGGCAGGTTCCCACAGTCTCTCACACCAGCTGCAGCACAGAAAAGCATCTCCCAGTTTAAAGGCTCATGCAGTCAAAAAAGACTACAGATATGCAGTAAAGACAGATTCAGACAAAAAAAAATCCCTCTGAATGGGATACAGTGTGTTATATATATATATATATATATATATATATATATATATATATATATATAGGCTTGGAAAAGAGAAGAGAAAGAGTATATACAGTCTTAAATTTAAAAATAAAGGAATAGAGTAATAAAAATATAAGTCATATAAAGATGAAAAATGCACAGAGAGTCTGGATACTGTATGTTATTGTGTTTTCTTTGATTTTTTTGACTGCTGAGGAAGGAGTGCTAGCTGCTAAGACACATTGGATTATGAAAGCTACTAAATTAAACCAATTTATATATTTTAAAAATGTCTTAACTTCAAGATGTAAGTCAAAAGATATGTTACTTTGGGGAAGAGGTTATGCTTTTATTTCCACAGGAAATGAAAGGCTGTGGATTCACTCAAAGTTAAAGATGATCAGGTTTAATCAGGGAAGACCCCCTTAAAATCCTGGCTACAAACATAAAGAAATAAACCTGGAAGAACTACAAGACACATGATGTATATTTTACTTGCTCAAAAAAATCATCTTTGGCTGACTTATGCAAAATGCACACTCTATACTTGTATTAATATAGATATGTATGTTACCTTTAAAAGTCTGTGTACTTTCAGAGAAAGGAGACCAGACACCAGTGAAAACAGATGGCCAGGAGATCCAGCATACAGAACAGCTTCAAGGCTGCTGAGATGATCCAGCCTCACAGAATACTCCAGCCAAGACTTAACAATTATCCTGATTTTCTCAAGGTTCTCCCAAAGATGCCAATGACCCCAAACAAGAAGAAGTAGTCTAGAGAATGATACCCATATTCCCAAAAGATGGATTATGGATGTTTATTATCATTTAAGGGGGGTTGGTTACAAGTTGTTATTGATAATGATCTAAACAAGGGAGATTAGATCTCAGGGATCTCATTCTAAAAACAAAAGGGGAGGATATAGAAATGACAGGGCCAGGCAGTGGTGGCGCACACCTTTAATCCCAGCACTTGGGAGGCAGAGGCAGGCAGATCTCTGTGAGTTCGAGGTCAGCCTGGGAAACAGAGTGAGATCCAGGAAAGGCCCAAAGCTACACAGAAAAACCCTGTCTTGAAAAAACAAAAAACAAAAAACAAAAAAAAACCAAAAAAACCAACCAAACGAAAAAGGATAAAAGGGTGGATTAATGAATATATTTTTAAACCAAAAAAGCAACTACTAGTCTTAAATATTTTACATTGGTATGGATTGGATTTTTGTATATTGATACAAATTTGAGGTTATTTTGTTATACTGTATATATATTTCTACTCTTGTTTGAGATATTTTTGCATGTTGATACAAATTTAAGGTTATTTTTGTTAGAACACAGTGTACATATGTTTCTACTCTTGTTTAAGGTATGTACCTATACAGCTCATTTAACAATGTAATGTAAATTTCTAGTCCTTGAAAGTTATTATTATAAACTATTTGGGATAATAAAAGGAAATGAAGGTTAGTAGTCAGTCATCTATTATAATCAAACTTGTAGTCATTATTACGCATGTTTTCAAGGTTAAACAGATATATTTAGATAGATAGATGGTCTTCAAATACTTCAGAAGCCTACAGAATATGGCATTTAAAATTTTTTAATAACATAAGGCTTTTCATAAGAGTGAGACCCTTCTGCTCCAGACAGCACCAATTTGCTTCAAAGAAGATGATGGACATCAAAGAACTCCATATCAAGTTTATTTTCTTTATGGCAAAGACTAGCCATTTGGGCAAAGGAACTGACC
Organism: Onychomys torridus; assembly: GCF_903995425.1. Taxonomy (NCBI): domain Eukaryota; kingdom Metazoa; phylum Chordata; class Mammalia; order Rodentia; family Cricetidae; genus Onychomys; species Onychomys torridus. The sequence continues at coordinate 10,847,483 of NC_050454.1, forward strand.
TTGCTTCAGTTGCTGACAGTATGCTGTCCAAACTAGACTGGCAGGATGCAAAAACAGCAACTGCCAAACTTTGCCAAGTCCTTCAAAATTCCCTGCTTCTCAAAATTGTCTGAGCCGGGCAGTGGTGGCACACACCTTTAGTCCCAGCACTCAGGAGGCAGAGCCAGGTGGATCTCTGTGAGTTTGAGGCCAGCCTGGGCTACCAAGTGAGTTCCAGGAAAGGTGCAAAGCTACACAGAGAAACCCTGTCTCGAAAAAAAAAAAAATTGTCTGTCAGATATACTAGGTCTGTAGGCCAAAGATGGATGCCCCAACATTACAGAATAACTTTGAATGACTGTCCAGGCAAATGGATGTCCCTGTTGTTAGGTAATGTTTCACCCTTCTGGGATCTTTGACAGAGCTGAAGACTAGATAGTCATAGGTAAAGTTTTCTTTAGTTATGATAAAAAGTAAATTAGGTATAAAACTTTAGAGTCACAAAGATAAAATAGATATTAGAATATTTTCTCTAATTTTGCCAAATACAAATGGACTAGAGATTGTAACTGTAATTCTTACTTGATAACTGTTTTGGTTGTATATAATTTTACTACATTAAAATTAAAACCTTCCTTTTTAATTAGACAAAAAGAGGGAAATGTGGAATATTCCTTTACACTGTGTGAATATATGTTGCTATGATTGGTTTAATAAGCAAGCTCACTGGCCAATAGCTGAACAGAATAAGGTTAAGTGGGCGGAGCCAAACTAAGAATGCTGGGAAGAAGGGTGGGTTCCTCAAAGGGGGCTGGAGAGATGGCTCAGCAGTTAAGAATGCTTTTGCTTTTGCAGAGGGCCTAGGGTCTGTTCCCAGACTCCTTACCACCACATCTGACCCCAGAGCCCCAGGAGGCCCAGAGGCTCCTCTGGGCTCTAAGCATTGGCCTTCATCACCCACTCTTCTTCATCACCCACTCTCCTGCCTCCAGTGCCCTGGCTTCTCTGCTCCTGTGTCTCCATACTCAGCTCCCACTCTGCTCAGCCTATGGTTTCCTAAAGGCCAGGGATCCACACGCCTCCTATGCTGGTTAATTTTGTTAACTTGGACAAGCTAGGGTCATCTAGAAAGGAAACCTCAGTTGAGAAAAGGCCTCTATCAGATTGGTCTATAGGCAAGTCTTTGGGGCCTTATTATTATATTTATACTTATTTATTTTTATTGGTGAGTCAGAGTCTCACTATGTAGCTCTGACTGGTCTGGAAATCTCTATGTAGACAAGGCTGGCTTTGAAGTCACAGAGATCCACTTGCCTGTCTTCTGGATGTTTGTATTAAAGGTGTGCACCACCATGCCCAGCCGTGGGGCTTTTTCTTGAGTAACGATTGACTGACATGGGAAGGGCCCAGGCCACTGTGGACAGCACCACCCCCAGGCAGGTGGCCCTGTGAAGTCTAAGAAAGGTAGCTGAACATAAGCCTGAAATCAAGCAGTAAACAGTGTTCCTCTATGGTTCCTGCCTTGAGTTCCTGCCCTGACTTTCTACTATGATGGACTATGATATGAACTCATAAGCCAAATAAAACCCTTTCCTCCCCCAGGTTGGGTTAGTTTGGTCAATGTTTTATCACAACAGAAATGTGACCAGAACATCCCCTGAAGGCACTTTCACACACAGACCTCTTTGTGTGTGGAGTTTACTTTCCAAACTGCTGTCTAACTTCTCCCCTGGCCTGTGAGCTGGGGGGCCACAGTGCATCTTACATCTCACACAGCCTTTCCTCTCTGTAGCCCTGTCACCAAGTAGGAGGTCATGTAGCGATCTGGGGGAGGGGGTGAACAAGAAGAAAGGGAAGATGGAAAGAGGACCGTCCATGGCCTGAGGATGGGCCTGGAAAGGTGCAAGAACACTCCCAGCTCCTAAGTTCTGGACTTGCCCTCCTGCTGAACGGGAATCTGGAGTTGGTGGGGACACAGTTGAGATGTGCTGTAGCTAACCTTGTAGAGGCTGGTGTGCAGCTGAGAAGTGCTGAGCCTAAGATGGAGATGTGAGGTCATCAGTGCTGAGGAGCTGGTCCTCTGACAGGTGGCTGAGGACCACTACTAGATGGGACAGTGGAGATGTCTTAGAAACCCGAGAAGAGCCGTTCAGTGAGTGAGCAGCTCAGAGTCAGATGCCCCCAAAACCTCATCACAAAGCAGCTCCCCTGATCCACCAGCTCCCCTTCTCCCCCTCCTCAGGGAATGGCTGTAGCTGACGTTTTTTCCAGTCCCACCCCAGCCCGAAGCCGCTCAGACCCAAATAAACACACAGAGGCTTATATTAATCACAAACTGTATGGCCTAATGGCTCAGGCTTCTTGCTAGTTAGATCTTACATCTTAGATTAACCCATTTTTATAAATCTATACCTCGCCACGTGGTCCGTGGCTTATGGGTATCTTTACATCTTACTTCTCATGGTGGCAGTGGCTGGCAGCATCTCCTGACTCAGCCTTCCTTTTCCCAGAATTCTCCTCTCTGCTTATCCTGCCTATACTATACTTCCTGCATAGCTACTGGCCAATCAACGTTTCATTTATCAACCAAATCAGAGCAACACATTTACAGCATCCAGAGCAATATCCACAACAAACGGCCGTCTTGTGTGCTGAACAGGCAAAGCCACACTGCCCTCCTGAGAGCCATGCAGGCCAGCTCTGCCCACCTAAGGCACCATCTTGCCTTGATTCCTCCTGGATGCAGCTCGAGAGACGGCCAGAACAATATCATCTCCCCACACAACCCTGTTCTGCCCTTTTTCGATCATTCCAGCTCCTCTAATATCCCTTTCCTCTCCATCCATTGAAAACAAAATTGGGGGCGAGAAGTGAGAGCGGACAGATGGTTTTTGACCTGTCCAAAGGGATGTGACCTCTGTTTTGTGTAACTACAATAGTAGTGACCATACCTCAAGGCTGGAGCTCAGGGCAGGGAATGGGGTGGGGTTAGATAATAGGAAAACACTATGGCTGAGGGTGATTTAGTCTCTAGACTGGTGGTTCTCAACCTGTGGGTCATGACCCTTTTGCCAACCCTCCATCTCCAAGATGTATTTACACTTACGATTCATTGCAGTCGCCAAATTACAGTTGTGAAGTAGCAACAAGAATAATTGTATGGTTGGAGGGGGTCACAACGTGAGGAACTGTACTAAAGGGTAACAGCATTAGGAAGGTTGAGACCACTGCTCTAGACCACGGTGTGGTTTCCAAGGTTTGAGGATGACCTTGTTAGGCCACAGGCTCCAAGAAGTCATGGTGAGGAAGATGAGGAGATGCTACATGAAGCAGGCCTCACTCTTCCCTACTCTGGAGATGTGGCCATGTCCCTTATCTTGGCTTTGGACACTCAGCTCCCTCTGCCCCCAAAAACCACTTGTCCATGCTTCTGAATCTCTTTGCTGCACCTAGGGCTCAGCAGCCTGAGCCTCAATAGTCACAGTGACCCTCATGGGGCCACAGGTTGACCTCAACTCCCACTCCTTACTGGAGTTGTAGGCCATTGCTGGGGAGTCTGAGCCTTCCCTGGAAGACAGCTGGATGCTCAGCCAGCGACACTGGGCCTCCTGACAGGCAAGCACCACGGTGCCCTCAGGGTTGCTGTAGATACACTGACTGTGGGCTGCCCTCCCCTCCACTGCCAGATCCCAACTGCCCACTGGCTCCCTGTCACCCAGCGCCCCCAGGGCCGGGAAGCCCAAGTGACCCCGGATGACAGAGCACACTAGCTGCTCCTGTTTCAAGCTGGGCACCAACTGGCCCTTGAGGTAGGCTGGGCCTGCGCAGTAGGTATGGGTGTTGAAGATCTGGTCACTGTAGAGGCGGAGCCAGCTGGCAAGGTAGGCTAGGTGACAGTCACACTGCCAGGGGTTGCCGAACAAGGCCAGGTTGAAGAGGTCATAGTTGGTGTCGAAGATGCCCTCAGGGAGCATGGTCAGCTGATTCTTAGACAAGTTGAGCACCTCCAGCCTGGACAGGTTCTGAAAGAGGGCTGGGTGCAAGGCTGTCAAGTTGTTGCTGTTCAGAAAGAGCTTGACCAACCCCCTGAGGTCCCTGAAGACATCCTCGGGGAGGTGGGTGATGGCATTGTGTGCGAGTGTGAGGGAAGCGAGGCGGGACAGGTTGGCAAAGGTACCCTCGGCGATGGTCTCCAGCTGGTTGTAGGACAGGGACAGGTGAAGAAGCCCTGGGTTGTGGGTGAAGAGCTCAGCGGGCAGGGTCCGCAGAGCGTTGCCCTGCATGTTTAGAAAGGTCAGGTTGTGCAGGGCGGAGAAGACCGAGATCGGCAGCTGGCTGATGGTGTTGTGCTGCAGCCAGAGCCTCTCCAGGCTGAAAAGCTGTGAGAACACATGTGGGGACAGTTCCGTGATGACATTGCTGTCCAGAAAGAGCTCCTGCAGGCTGCCCAGATCGCCCAGCAAGCCCTCGGGGAGCCCGGTAAGCATGTTGTTACTCAGCTTTAGTGTTTGCAGGCTGATGAGTGACTGGAACAACCCCTCAGGGAGCTTGCTCAGAAGGTTCTGCTCCAGGTTGAGGATTCTTAGACACCTCAGAGACTGGAATAGTCTCCCGGGCAGGGTCTGGAGCTGGTTTCCCTGAAGCTGAAGGGACTCCAGGTTGTCCATGTAAAGAAAGAGGTCCTCAGGCAGAGCCACCAGCCTGTCGAAGTCCAAGGTGAGCTTCACCAGTGAGCTCAGGTTATAAAAGACGTCAGCATTGAGGTTGGAGAAGGGGCTGCCTGTGATCTCCAGGTCTTCCAGCCAGGGCAGTCCCCCAAAGGCATCGGGCTCCAGGTGACGGACCCGAGTGTTGAGGAAGACCACCTTGGTCAGGTTGTGGTTACTGCTGAAAGCTCTGGTCCCCACCGTGGTGAAGGCAGTCTCTACAAAGACAATGTCTGTGACATGTGAGGGGATGTCCAGTGGGATGGTGGCCAGCTGCTTATCTGAGCAGAATACCTCTCTGTCAAAGCAGTCGCAGCCCATAGGGCAAAGCTGGGTGGGCCTGGCCAGGAGCAGGAGTGAGGCCCAGCACAACCAGGCTCCTGGGAACATCTTCTAGATCCAAGGGGGACAGAAAACAAAACAAAACAGAGTTGCCTTTAATAAGGGTATCACACTGCAGTGCCCAGAGCACTAGAAAGTGATCGTCGCCCTCAAGGCAAGATCAGGCTGTGAGCAAGAATTGGCCTCTTCAGGGAGGTCATGGTTTCGGCAAGAGTTGCTTGTGTGATCATTGCTGGGACCAGAACCTAGGGCCGGTAGGGACAGAACCTAGGGCCGGTACATGCTGGGAAAACTTTACCAATGAGCCCCAGCCCCCGCTTGAGTTTTTAGGAGCTTGTTTGTACCACCTTACCACAGCCCTACCAGCCTTGCAAAAGGTAGAGCTGTGTTCTGATTTCCTGGAAGCAAAGGTTCCAGCCACATTGCCTATCTAGATACCCTGCAAGTTAGTGGCCACGGCAGGACATAGACCTGGGTCTTCTGAAGTGTCCATGTTCTTTTCAGATTGGAAAATGATATGGAAAGAGTAAGAAAAGCAAGAGAAGCCGGGCGGTGGTGGCGCACGCCTTTAATCCAGCACTCAGGAGGCAGAGGCAGGCAGATTTGAGGCCAGCCTGGGCTACAGAGCAAGATCCAGGACAGGCACCAGAACTACACAGAGAAATCCTGTCTCGAAAAACAAGGGGGGGTAATGTGGAATTATTCTAGATAACATGTAAAATATGGGCAGATTAGCCCTGAATTGGGAATTTCTAACCCATAATCCTTCTTGATTTCCGGATCTCAACATGCTTCAGAGCATGGCTAAGAGGAGCCCCTGCACCTTGCTCTTAGCTGCATCTGCTAAGAGTGACGTGGGCTTCTCGGAACTGTCCCAAATGCTGCCCCCATTGTCCCAGTACCAGGGAACTTTCTAGAGTCCAGACACAAAGGAAACCCAGGGAGACCAAGCTTCATTTACTAAATATTCATTAAAAAAAAAAAGTCTGGAACAGTGGTTCCCACCAGTGTGTTGCCAATCATAGCACTCTGGAGGCTGGGGCGTTGATAGGGCAGGAAGTTTAGTTATAAGTTGGAAGTTTTAGGCCAGCCTGGGCTACCTAGTAAGTTCATGGCCAACTTGGGCTATATTGAGAGGTCCTGGCTAAAAACAAACAACTACAAAAGAAACCCATCAGAATCTACTAACAGATCACAGATGAGTGGCATAGCCTACAGGTGTGTTTTGTTTAGTCCTTGGTGAACTTGTTGGTTGCACACAAAAACTGGGAATCCCATATTGAAAATCCACATTTCAGAATTATCTACAAACAGTAGGCTCACGGTCCCACCTGGCAAGACCAACTGGGCCTCAGTAGCCCCTACCCATCAGAAAACACACACTCTGCAAACCACAGTGGTATCTTCTCACCTGTTTACATGACTTGTGGAGGTTCAAACCCCAGGAGTTCAAATCCCAGGTTCATGACTTTCTAGTCTAGTGACCTTGAGCATGTTATTATCTGCATTTCAACTTCCTTATGTGCAAGATGGGGATAATAACAGTGCTGACAACATTGTGGTCATTGTGAGCACTGAATGAGCACTTAGGGACACAGGGACACAGAAGGAGTGAGTAATTAGGAAACTATGCTAACTGTTAGGTTGCAAAGCACCATCATCACAAAGAGACCATTTGAACAACAACAACAACAAAAAAGTCGTAAGAAAATATCTTGTAGCTAGAATACATTTGACTTTACTAAAAATAAAAATAAAAATAAAAGCAAGCAAGAAAAACCTCCTGCTGCTTCTCTGTCGCCCTCTGCTGGCAGCTCGGACTGCCTCCTGCAGACTCCATAGGGTTCGTGAGAGGAACGCCAGGCAGCTGCCCTTCCTGGAATGAGCCCTTGTAGAACCTGGCTATCTGCAGGCCAGAAACGCAGCCTCGGGAGCTCATGAGAATAAGAGACGTGCACCTCTTATTGTGAACATGCCAAAGGGGATCCAGTTGCCCACCACCCTTCCTGACTACAACCTTTGGCCACTGGTACTCAAGGGAAGTTTGCAGGAAAAGGTCCCTCAGAATAAAAAGCTATACATATACAACTCAGGGAATGTGAGGTCCTGAAGGCCTTTTCACAGGGATTTCGGAGGTTTGAATGAGCCACCCCACCCCCTCCCAGAGGCTCCTATATTTGAATGTTTGTTTCCCAGCTGATGGACTGTTTAGGAAGGATTAGGAGGTGTGGCCTTGTTGGAGGAGGTGTGTCACCGGTGCCCACACCAAGTCCAGGTTTTCTGTCTGCTTCTTGTGCATCAGATGTGGGCTCTCAGCTACTGCTCCCGCACCATGCCTGCCTGCCTGCTCCCATGCTCCCTGTCATGATGATCATGTAAACAAGCAAGCAAGTCCCCAACTAAATGTTTCCTTCTGGAAGTTGTCTTGATTATTATATCTCTTCGCAACAATAGAACAGTAATTAAGACGGTGACACAACCCAGGAGGCCCTCAGCAGACCACAGGCCTCCTGGCACTGCCAGGAGGAAACCTGGAGTCACGGTTGGAAGCACCACAAAAGGACAGCCAAGGCCTCCTGGGGACAAGTGTCACCCATTGGGCCCCCAAGGCTGGCTCAGTCCTCCTCTTCCCATTCCTTTGGCCTGGGGCCTCCTCCACACACTGTCCTGAGGAAACAAGGGCTTGAGAGGTTCCCAAGGAAGACAACAGTCAAGAATCCAGGCGTCAAAGGAAACTATCTCCTCTGGTGGCACAGAAATCCAGGTGCAGCAGATCCAACCAGGTACTGGAGGAATGTCTGGCCCCTCTGGGACTCGGGGAACATGGGGTCAGGAAGAGGACTGAGGGGCTGTTTCCCCACTCCCAAAGTTCTCAGACAAGCAACTTGCTCTTTGGAGAAGCCTAGACAAGGCCAAGACAGGAAAATCAGGACTCCCACAGCATGTGACTCAGACATGAAGAGGTCAGGGTTAGGGCCATGTCTGTGCTCTAAAGGTCTTCACTGAGCCCACGCGGCTTTCATATCAGACAGGGAGAGGGTAGGGATTGGCAGGCTCACTCCTCAAAGTTACAGGCCCAGAGTTCTCCTACCCTCTGTCTGCACACATCTCTTTCCACTTGAATCTTGTAGGGCTGAGCAGACCCACTATGTACAGCTGCCTTTTCTGTTCCACAGGCAAAGGGCATGTGCTTCTGTGGCAAAGGCTCTGAGAAGCTAGTTTTCCATGCTAGCTCACATCCTGGTACCCAAGGCATGGATTAAGATGGCTTAAAGATGAGCAAGGGCCCTTGGCTTTGCCATCGTCTCAACCTTTGGGAACATCCTTAGTAGAGGGGCCAGAACAGTGCCCTCTCCAGTTTAGGACAAGATCACCCTTGTCTTAGTCTACAGGGATGGGATGGGAAGGCAGAGAGGAAATGATCCATTCCCAGCCCTAGACTCGTTCTCACTCCAGAGTAACCAAGAGCTAGCTAGCACTCTGTAGTCAGACAGTATGGGCTCCAATCCTGCTTAGCCGTGTACTTTGGCTAAATTAGGCAACCTCTTGGCCCTTCGCTTTCTCCACCATTAAAGCAGTGAGCACTATACTATTTCCTATGTGGGATTCTCATAAGGATACAATGAGAGAATATATAGAAAATCCCAAGTCCAGAGTGGGTAGGGTGTGGGTGATCCAGCCTGAGAGAGGCTGTGGTTCTCCTGAGCTCAGCAAGGCTCAGCTCTGGTCAGAGGTCATCAGAGGTTTGCTGTGGAAAACCTGACGAGCTCATGGGATCGTTCTTCCATGGGGCAAAGCAACCCTCCCCACAGCCCCATCCCCAAGACTCCCCTTCCCCACCATGGGGCAGAGCAACCCTCCCCACAGCCCCATCCCCAAGACTCTCCTTCCCCACCATGGGGCAGAGCAACCCTCCCCACAGCCCCATTCCCAAGACTCTCCTCAGCAACAAGAAAGGCACAGACTTTCAGAGCCTTGGTGTGGGTCCCTTCCTAGCCCTCCCTTAAGAGAACAAGTCACCAGGCGCTCTCACCTCTGGAGACAGTGGAGGCCTGCACCAGAGGTCACAGCTGTGGAAGGTGCCTGCTTTGCATCTTGAAAGACCAGTGGCCTGGCAGTGGTGGAGCATGCCTTGATCTCTGTGAGTTCGAGGCCAGCCTGATCTAAAAAGCAAGTTCCAGGAAAGGTGCAAAGCTACATAGAGAAACCCTGTCTCGAAAAAACTAAAAAAAAAAAAAAAAAGAAAGAAAGAAAGACCAGTGAATGGCCCCAACAGTGCCTCATACTCCAGCAAGGAAGGCCATCTGGCCTTTCCTCCATTCTGAAATGTGTATTATTCACCTGACTGTCTTGGTTGACTGGGTGCAAACAGACTTCATCTTCTCAAATGGCTCTTGTGGTACATTCCAGTGTGCCCCAAACCGATCTATCTGTCATCCATCACAGAGCCAAGCCTCCCTCCCTCCTCAGGGTCCTGGGAGCCCAGCGCCTGACCCTAGTGTGCTGTTGCAGGAGCTGACTGCATTGGGATCCACCTCCCAGGCTGGCTGGATACCGTCTCTTGTTCCAAGGTACATGGGAAGCAAGAAGAGGGGCTTCCGAGGCTCCTCTGTGTCCCTGGCTGCTCCCCATTCCTGACCACCTTTCCTCTCGACCCAGCAAACTAATCTAAGAGCTGAGGGCCTCAGGCAGGTAGGATAGGACTTACACAGCCCCTCCCTGACCCCCACTCCACCTCCAGGCCCACTTGAGCCCCAGGCAGTGGAGCAAACTCTGAGACCCCACACAGATGACAAGGATAATCGAGCCCACTAAAGTGCAACAGTATTACTGCTAGTGTGGCACCCAAAGGAGACCACGGGCAACAAACTATCAAAAAATAGAAGCCATGAAGTTAGAGAGAGGGCTCAGTGGCTAAGAGCACATACTGCTCTTGCAGAGAACCTGGGTTCATTTCCCAGCACCCACATGGGGTGGCTCACACTGGCCTGTGATTTCAGTTCCAGGAGACTCCGCTGCCCTCTTCAGGCTTCTGCAGGTACTTCCATGCATGTGGTGTAACACACACACACACAGACACACACACACACACACACACACACACACACACACACACACAGAGAGAGAGAGAGAGAGAGAGAGAGAGAGTAAATACATAAATCTTTCTTTTTTTTTTTTTTAAGAAATAGAAGCAACAGGGCTGGAGAGATGGTCCAGTGGTTAAGAGCATGTGCAGCTCTTGCAGAGGACCCCCCTTCCTCCCACCAAGTTCAGTTTCTAGCACCCATGTCAGTAACTCCAGCTCCAGGGAATCCAGAGCCCTCTTCTGGCCTCCACAGGCAATTTTTCTCATGTGCATAGACACACACATAGACATAATTGAGTTGTATAGACTTCGGGTCTGGTTAATTTTGGTATTTGATGTTTTTATTTATTTGCAAGTTTTTTAAATAATAAAGTTTATAAAATTAAAAAAGTCTAAATGTCTATCATGAAGGAGTGTGGCTGATGCTGTTGTGACAGCATCTTTAAAGTGATGGGACATATTTATTGATATGATGTTTGCAGAATCAATGAAATCTGTCTAGCTCCAAAGAATACATTTCTGTTTTTTCCTGTACTAAGGATTAAACCAAGGGCCTTACGAGTGTGAGACACTCTACCTCTCCACTGCCTCCCAAGCTCATTTTTATTTTGTGACATGGCGTTACTAAGTTGCCCAGGCTGCACTTGGGTTCACTCTGTAACCCAGCCAGGCCTTGAACTCCAGACCCTCTGCTTTTGTCCCCAGAGGAAATGGAATTATCAGACTGGATGGCCAGGCTTGACTATGCTTTAACTTTTAATATAGACATGTGCATATAAATGGTAATATTTTATACAAAACATTTTTGGTGGCTATATGTGAAAAACAGAATTGTGAGTTACTTTTAATTTTTTGTTTGTTTGTTTGTTTGTTTTCTGAGACAAGGTTTCTCTGTGTAGTTTTGTGCCTTTCCTGGAACTCACTCTGTAGACCAGGCTGGCCTCGAACTCACAGAGATCTGTGTGGCTCTGCCTCCTGAGTGCTGGGATTAAAGGCATGAGCCACCACCGCCCAGCTTATTTTTTTTTCATTTGCTTAAAAATATGTGTCCACTAGCAAGAATGGTATAGTGATAGTCTGTAACTGGGAAAGGATACCACAGGAACAGATTCAGGACCAGTTCCCACATCTGTTACTAGTTCATTAGATTAGTGACAGGTGGTAAAGACCAAACAAGGTCTGTAGCATGGAAAAGATTCATGGAATATCAATAAATGAGGAACTTATTGTTGTTTTTCAAGACAGGGTTTCTCTGTGTAGCCCTGGCTGTCCTGGCTCTCGCTCTGTAGCCCAGGCTGGCCTTGATCTCACAGAGATCTGCCTGCCTTTGCCTCCCTAGTGCTGAGATTAAAGGTGTGTGCCACCATACCCAGCATTAAATGAGGATTTGTATACTACTTTATGAAGTACAGTTTTAGTTAAAGAAGTATCAAAGGCAGCATTGGCGGTGCTTCATGGCCGCCCTCTCCTGAGTTAAAAATCCCCTGGATCTTCAAAAAAGAAAAAAAAAAAAAAAAGAAAAAAAAGAAAAGCCCAGTTCCACCTGTTGATGTCCAGGCTCTCTGAACCATTCTCCAGATGAATCTAGATGCAGCCAACATTTAAGACCACACAATGTTGCCTGCACTTAGCCCAAGACAGGAAATGAAAGTTTTATAGTTCTACTATGTTCTTTTATGTGATGTTATACTTCGGGCTATTGGCATTTAAACTGATAACTAACTAGAGAAATACGACCAAGTTTCTGCTTAATTGTGTCGTTTGTGAAATCAATAGAATTTAATCATTTCTGAAAAACACTGCGCTCTCTCTCTCTCTCTCTCTCTCTCTCTCTCAGAAACACACACACACACACACACACACACACACACACACACATTTAGTGTTGCCCTCAACCTTGGCCAGAAAAAGCTTCTCTTTGCAGGGGTCAGCAGCTGAATCAGAGAATCATATCTGGTCAAAGTGCTGAGAATGAGGAGTGGTTATCGAGTACTTGGTCGTAAATGGGACATGCCCATCAATGACCCCTCCAGAACACCTGGGAAGAGGGGGTGGCGGGAACTTCAGAGCCAGAGGGAAGAGAGAAGTGCTGCCAAACACTGACTTCTGGACCTGACATGGATGTTGCCCTCATGAAGCCGCTGCAACTCTGGTTACCTTCACCAGACTGGCACCAGGTCAAGCCAACAGGATTAGTCAACGTTCCAGCAGGCAATATTGACTGGACTCAGTGAGTTATTTAAAAAAATAAAAATGTCAAGGACATGAAGGTGGGTGGTGGATGTGTTGGGGATACTTGGGGGAAGTGAGAGACCTTGGGGATAGATATGATCGAGATACATGGTTTACATGAGGGAAATTGACAAAGGATAAATAAAAGATTTTCTATTAAAAAAAAAAAGTGTTCTAGGGCATTGCTTCCTTGGATCCTCTCTCTCTTGGGAGTTCTTTCTTACTTTTCCTTAATAAACCTACATTGGCTCTGCTTTAAGAATATGTACATATTTCTAAATATTTTAAAATCATAAACTTGCATTAGCTGTAAAGTGGAGAACAAGAAAGCTCTTTTATATAATGAAGGTAACTGTGTAAAACACTAGGCACAGGTCCCAGGATCTCACGGAAGGTGTGAGGCTTGATCCTGCACACAAACATCAGCTCTAGCACCCCACAGCAGGACTTACTGGTCTGTGGCTCTCAGATCTGGTAATGCAAAGGATCATGGGAGCTTGGCTCCTTGCTGCGATGGTTTTGTGGGAGAGCTGGCACTTTACATAAGAAGGCATGGACCGGGTATGTCACTGTCCCACTCTGCCACACCTCCAGTCCTTTGATGCTGCTGCAAATTGTCTGTGCCTACCATTCCCTAACACTGCCTGTTCCTGTTCCCCGCATCCTTTCCAGGCCCATGGTCCCAAGCAAGCCTCCCCGACTACCCCTCCTTCACCTGGCAGGTCACTGGTCCTTTGCTAAGTGCTGGGTCCTTCTTCTCTGTGTTCTAGTAAATAATATGCCAACTGAACCCCCAGGGGTCAGGGTCCTGCAGAATTTTCACTCCCAGCTCTGCATCCCAGCACCTGCCAGCCTAGCCAGATCTGTGTTCAGATTCAGACACTGTGCTTACTAGCTGTGTGGGCTCAAAAGGTTCCCCACCCCATCTATCAAAGCCCTAATGTCCTCACTCTGATTAGAATCCCAGCCTGTAAGGTTAAAATTAGCCCCTGATGAGTCCATTTAAAGCACTGAATAGTGGCTGGAAAACGGCAGACGTTCAATTTAGTACGAGAGAAAATATGAACGACATCATCTAAGCCTGCCACTGGAGACGAAAAGGGGGCAGCATTAATTATGCAGGACAACGGACACCAACCAGGGTGGACCATGAACCTATGGCCACGCTGCCTGCCCCCACTCACAGCCATTTCCCCAAGAGCCAAGACGGACCACCTTCCCCACTAGAATCTCCCTGGCACACCTCCCCTGCCCCTTCCCCACCAAGGCTAGCTGATCCACTCAGGGGCTTCTCCTCCCAGGGAAGGGGACTCAGCTACTGTGGCCTTCTGGGGGAAGAGCACCAAGTCCCTTTCCTGTGTCCCAGCCAGGTCCCTAAGCCAGATGTCCCTGTATCCCCACAGACCCAGGAGTGAGGCAGGAGGCCTACCGTGAGGGGCTGGGCAGCCGGGGCCAGAAGCCCTGTTTTTTTCTCAGAAGCAGAGCAGTGTTTCATATGCTCCGTGCTCAACTGGATCTAGCCTCGATGCTGACCAAAGTCCTGGGAAGGGTTCCTCCCCTCATGTGGATTGACTGTTCCCGGAATGACACTAAGGTCACTTGGACAAGGCCTCTGAAGATTACAAAATGACCCTGAATGCTTCCCATAGACATATGTCTGATAGGGCTAACATCCCACTGAGGCAGTTCTAAGACCCTAAATACCAATTCCACCTTAAAGAGTGCCTCTAGAAGCCAGGAGGTGGTGGCACACACCTTTAATCCCAGTGCCCAGAGGCAGAGGGAGGCCAGTTGTGAGTTCGAGGCCAGCCTGGTCTACAAAAGGAGTTCCAGGACAGCCAGGGCTACATAGAGGAACCCTGTCTTAAAAACAAAAAACAAAAAGTGCCTCCAGGCTTCACTGCACAGAGATGAGGGCCATTCCCTTTCAAACAGACATGTGGGCTAAGAGGCTACCTGCTCAGCATTTAGTACTGCCACCAAGAGAAAACCTAAAAATGTACCAGGCTCTTTTTACACAGACAGACAGTATATACATACATATACATATATACATACACACACATATATATACTATATATGTGTGTATATTTGTATGTATATATACATATATACACATATAGATACATATATATATAGTGTGTGTGTGTTGTGAAGAGAGCATGGGAGAGGGTAAATGGAGGAGTGTGTGTATGTGTGTGCTTATGTGTGAACTGAGCATGCAAGAGTGTGAGGGGAGGTGTGTGTAGTGAGCATGTAAGAATAAGTGGTGTTGTATGTGTGTGTGCACTCGGATGTATTACATATAATAAAAATGAGTGTGTGGTGGGTATGATCGAGTGAGGGCTGTGTTATGTGTGCATGTGTATGTGATTATGTATGAGTGTTCCCAGGATATATGGCATGAAGGGGTGACCTAGAGAGGCAATACTGTGCCTCAATGCTGTGAGTCCATTGCCCAAAGTCATCCGAGGCTGTTTAACTGTTGCTCACCTTTTAAAAACTACTGACATTACTTATTTTGCACACGAACAGATGACATCCCACAGTGCAAACTTCAGACCAACCAGTAGGAAGCATTTTCTTTCAGTACAGAAGAAAACTTGTTTGTTTGTTTGTTTGTTTTTAGAGGAAGGGTTTCTCTGTATAGTTTTGGTGCCTATCCTAGATCTCCCTCTGTAGCCCAGGCTGGCCTCAAACTCACAGAGATCTACCTGCCTCTGCCTCCCAAGCGCCACCACCACCACCACCACCACCACCACCACCCAGCTGACAGGAGTCTTTAAGAGGCTGACAATTGGGTTGGGAATTTAGCTCAGTGGTAGAGCTCTTGCCTAGCAAGCGCAAGGCCCTGGGTTCGATCCTCAGCTCAAAAAAAAAAAGAGGCTGACAACCAGTGAACCCGTGTGTCCAGGCTCTCCCTGGGTGGTACCTGGCCTGGTAGTGGCAAGATGTTCACTTCAAAAAATTCAGGGCATGGGATCCGCATCTCTTGGGAGACTCACACCGAGGCTGAGAGACAGCTATCCCATCCTGTGCTCTCAGGGCCTTGGCTCTTCTAGAAACACTGCTTGCCTCACTCCTCAGCATGTCAGGGCCAACGAGGAATCTGGAATCAGAGCAGTTTGAATTCCGGCTTTTCAATGAACCAATCACAAGACAAGTGATTTAATCTCTAGAAATCTGTTTTCTCAGGAGGCACCAGGGAAGAGTGTGTGTGTGTGTGTGTGTGTGTGTGTGTCTGTGTGTGTGTGTGTCTGTGTGTCTGTGTGTGTGTGTCTGTGTGTGTGTGTGTGTGTGTGTGTCTGTGTGTCTGTGTGTGTGTGTGTATGTGTACATGCACGCGCGCTCAAGCTTGTCTGTTTATGTGTCCATCTGTGTCTGTGTGTGTTTGTCTGTGTGTCTGTGTCTCTGTGTGTGTGTGTGTGTGTCTGTGTCTGTCTGTCTGTCTGTGTCTGTCCACGTGTGTCCATGTGTCCAGACTGCAGACATATGTGCATGTGCATATTCGGTATATTTGCATCAAGAGCTTTGGGGATCCCCCAGGAAATAAGCATGTAGCTTTGGCCCCTCTCCCCATTATCTGGGATTCCAAAAGCCTGTCCCAGTGGCCTCTGGGTGATTAGAGGGACAGCCAGCCGCTAGTTCACAAGGTGACTCTAGGAAATTCAAACTGTATTGAGTTCACTTTCTTCATCTGTCAAATGGACCAAACCTATTCTTAAAGCGCCCCCGCCCCCCCGGCCCCCTACCCCCCCTCCCCCCGCCGCCCCCCGCCACAAAGGTCTATGGATTGTTATTGCTATTCAGCTCCCACATTTTCCACCAAAGGTCTGTCCTCCATCCAGGATCAAATTTTTCTGAGGAACCATCCCATCCAGGCCAGTTCTAATATGGGCAGTGAGGGCAACATCCACAGGTTTGAGACCGCTCACCAAGACGTCCACAGGGAACACACTCATCCCGCATATATGTTTATTGTTGATTCTGTACACCAGATCTATCACAAGTGGCATCTAGCAAAGGACAGACCCCCAACCCTGCCCATCAGGGCTCACATTCTAGAAAACACCAGGGGCCTAGAAATCTCTAAATGCAATTCCAAGCATCTGGGACTATTTGCAAAGATTGTCTAATAAAGCAAGTGTGACTTCTCTAGGATGCAGAGTAAAGGGAGTAGAAGGCGAGAACACTCTCCGCTTAGGGGAAGGAAGAGCCCTGGGACTGGGTGGCGCTTCACCCAGAAGCTTCCTGCTGCCCTCTCTGTCTGAACCACACTAGTGGCTTCCTTCAGATCATCATCATCCAATGGCCAGATCTGGTTCTGACCGTGGGGTCTGGGGCTGAACCTTTGAGTAGCTTAGAGCTAAGTCTAGGATACACTCAAGGCTTGCTTCCTGACTCAGGAAGGCTTACTTTCTATATCTTTCCCTAGGCTGGAAGCGGATTCCGCAGTTCCATCTGGATGCCTGTGGGAACTGTGTGGCTGCCAGTGAGAAACTCCAAGAACCCAGCTGTGTGCGTACAGCCCGTTTCCTTCGGTCTCCTGGTGAAAGCCCTAGACAGCCCATGAGGCTTTGTACGGAGTTTGTCTGTTGGGCACTGTGCAGAAAAGGCCCCAACACAAGAGTATACGGATGGGACGAATTTCACAAGGAGTCAAGAGGATTCAAAGGGGAATGCACGTCGAGAGCCTTGAAGGGCACCCAGGCCCCGACATCCGTTAACACGGTGGCTCTAGTTGGCCCTTATTGGCTTTCCTACAGCCCCAACTTCCCTCCCCTCCCCACACAAATGCTGGTGACAGTAGTCCAGAAACCAGTGAGCACAGAGGGCAAGTGAGCTGAACTCCGCACCATACTACAGACACCTAGGGACCACAGAGCTCATTCCAGCCCTGAGAAATGAGCAAGATGCATTATCCTATTAGAAAGGACCTTCCACCCAGTGTTCCCAGCATCTCCCTCTCTGACCAGAAGATGTAGAAAAACCGAAAGGCCCATCAGTAAGGAACAGATCTGATGACTCCATCTGAACACTGTAGTGGGGTGGGGGGAGGAAAAGGCTCCCACGTCACCAGCAGCTGTGCACTTCACTCACTACCTGTGAGCTCCCAGGCAGGCCATTAGAAGACAGCTAGCTGCCTCCACCCCAGCCTTTGGGCCAGCAAGATATATCACTGTCATGGCCAATGTCAGAAGTGGCCAGTGGTTCCAGGTTAAAACTGGCAGGGGACACTGGATGCTGTGGATTCCACCTCTCTCCATCCCTAGCCCACCGGGGCTGGACACAGCTCATGAGGAGCATCAGATGGTTGTTCTGGAGAACACAGTACTATGCCAAGCTACCATGTGTAATAAAGCAGGCCCGGCTCCCTCTCTTTACCTCAACGCCCACCAGCAGGTCACCGTCAGCAGAACCGAGCTCACACTCACTCTGGAGTTGGGGACAGCCCTGGTCCATGTGTACCAGGTGCTATAGATACTTTGCAAACACTTTGGGTTGGCCTTGGGGAGATGATAGCTTTTGACTGACATTAGATTCCCTGGGGCAGGGTGTGCAGCTTCTCACATGCATTCCTTCTGGACTATTCTGTTAGGGAACTGGAGAGGAGACCTGGATATCCTGTAAGCTCTCTGTTGCCAAGACTCAAAGGGATTCCTCATTTGCCCTGTGAGCACCACTGCAGGTTGGAGATCCATTACCAGATCCCTGTGCTCAGCTGACTTCCTTCCCTCATTGATAGGAAAAGCTGACATTCTCTGATTCACTGTTTGTTTAGTTTTTGAGGGAGGGTCTTTCTGCATAGCCCTGGCTGTCCAGGAACTCCCTCTGTAGACCAAGATGGCCTCGAACTCAGAGATCTGCCTGCCTCTGTCTCCTGTGTGTTGGGATTCAAGGTGTGCACCACTGTGGTCGGTCATTTCACTGCTTTTGCTTCTGCACAGGTGTATCAGTTGTCCTGAGAGAGGTATGTCACCTTGCTTGTAACTGTTTAAAGTGTGGAAATAGACACATGTGTAGCAAGAAGCACAGCCAAGGCAGATGTATTGTGACTTAAAGAGAAAACTCTAAACCAAACCATTCAGCTCATAACCAGAATCCAGACAGAAGGTTCCGCAGAGCCAGCCCACACCCTCATGTGACCTCCCAGCATGCCCTGCTAGCTGCTAACTGTGAACACCCTGTAGTCTAGCTACACCAGCTGACTCATGTGAAGCATTTGACCACAGTGCAGAAGGATTCCTGGTTTCCATTACACTTGGTTATTCAAGTGGAAGATCTCATCTTGGAACTATTTTTTCTTCCCCCAAATGGAGAACAAAAATTGGAAACAGATATGGGCATATAATACCCATAAAAGGATGAATAGAGGGGCCCTGATGAACAGCACAGGGTTTGTTGGCAGGGAGGATGGGTGCTTGCACAGGCTACTGTAGTTTGGATGCTTCTGGTCTGGCCAGCTTGGTTACCTCTCGTCCTGACTGTACCTCCATCTCTTCCACTCCTGACAGCTGGGCCTTTGCAAAGGCTGCCCACAGAGGGGTAGAGAAGACTGTAAGGATCCCTCCCTAGCCTGTGGAAAGCCAGAAAGTCCACAGCATCTCCAGAAGTCCTTCAGAAGAAGCTGGAGTGGAGACAATGTGATACCATTTCTTGGTATCATGCTGATCACACAGATATCTATTCAGATTGTGAGAATTCCCTGGGATGTACTCTATCACACTCCCACTTTTCTGTGTGTGTGTGATCCTTCAGTACAGCCCCGACTTCCCTCCCCAGAAAGGGAAAGTGTAGGGGTGAGTACAAGGACCCCAGGCTTGTGGTTTTCAGCCATCATCAATGAGCTGGTTTTCATGTTTTGAGAATTTAGCAACTGTGTAATTTTACATCACAAGGGGCTAAGATCTTCAAAGGAGAGCTTGCAGCTTTAAACATTCTTCTCTAAAAAGCTGAACTTGTTGTCACAGATGCTGGTGACCACTCTGCCTGGGAATAGACAGCGTAGGTGTCTTTCTGTCTTGCAGAGCGCCCTCCAAGCCAGTGAAGTGAGCGAGAATATCGAAACTTTCTCACAGAGAGAACTGAAGTCTGCCTTTGGCAGGGTGTTTACAGGGAGACCTCCCACTCAAGGGGACAGAGTCAAGCCACGGCACGAAAAGAGAAACGAGAGAAAAGAAATCAACTTATATAATACTCTGAGGCACGGGCTGTCCCGGCAGAGAACTATCTCACAATGTGAGCAAGCCTTGTCATCAGGAAGTCTACAGAGGCCGGGAGGGGCTGGGTGCAAGGAAGCTTGTTCTTAGAAGGAGTGAAGATTTGGCAGAGAGCCTCTCTGATGGATGCCTAGGCATTGACCTAGAACCGTCTGGGGTAGTTTGTCTGTCTGTCTGTCTGTCTGTCTGTTTGTTTAATGACCAATTAGATCTCTCTGGGAGTAGGAAATCTTGAAATGCCTGTTTCTCTATAGAAGACTCAGGACAAAATGGGGGCATCTCCCCCCTGGGCCGTCAGAGCTTGTCTGTGTGGACCCAGGTTTGGAAGCTGAATGATCCCATTCTCTGGTCCTCTGGTTTCACTCTTCCCCAGCCCTGTTGGAGCCTGCTTCCCTAACATTCATTGGGAGCCTTCATCTGCATCAGGACTGCCTGGCTCCTCTTCTTGCAGCAGCAGCAGCAGATGCAAGCAGCTAGGGAACAGGCCAAAGCAATGATGCCGATCACAATGGCAGCAATGGCCAGCCCCGTCTGGGCGTCAGTCATGCCCCACGTGTTACGGTCATCGGTGGCTTCAATGGTGGTCAGATCGGTGTAGTCTTCTATGGGTGTGATGATCTCTGTGGTAGAGGAAATGGATGTGCTGTCAGGATAGCTGGATGACCCTGATAGATCAGGGTCTACGAAACGTGGCACTTCCGGATAGCTAGAACTAGATACTTCAGGAACCTGGACACTGGGCACAGGGACATTGATATTGATGATGACAAGAGACTGGCCTCGGACATTGGCTGGGCTGGAACACACAGGAAAAGTGTTTGTCCCCAGCCTGGCTCTGTTGAGAAGGAGCCAGTTATGAAGTGGGAGGATATCGGAGTCACATCTCCAGGGGTTGTCATAGAGATGAAGCTCACACAGGTTCACCAAGTGATCGAAGATACCCAAGGGTAAGTTCTCTAGATTGTTGTTCTGGAGCTGGATGGTCGTGAGGCCATTGACGTTGGCGAAGATGCTGCCGGGGAGCTGTCGGAGGCGGTTATTTTGGAGGGAGATGTTCTGTAGGTTGGCCAGCGCTCGGAAGACATTTCCATCCAGGTCCTGTAGAGCATTGGTGTGGAGGGATAGCTCTCGCAGATTCGTCAAGCCATTGAAGGCTCCCGGGGAGATGGAGTTGAGCTGGTTGTGACTAAGGATCAGAACCTGCAACTGGGGCAGGTTGATGAAGGTGTTGTCAGGGAGAGAGGTGATGTGGTTGTTGTAGAGCCAAAGCTCCTGCAGGTTGGGCATAGGCCCGAAGATCCCCGGGGAGAGCTCCTTCAGGGAATTGCCAAAGAGTGTGAGCTTGTTAAGCTGGGGCAGCTGCATGAAGATGCCAGGAGGCAGCAGCGAGATGTGGTTGTTAGACAGATACAGTCTCTGGAGGTTGCGGTTATTGTGGAACAGGCCAGGGGAGAGTATGCCAATCTGGTTCTCCTGGAGGGCCAGCTCCTGGAGGTTGCCAAGGGCATCAAAAGTGCCCATGGGGATGTCTGTAAGCCTGTTCTCGTGTAGCCGGAGCACCTGGAGGTTCCCGAGGTGCTGGAAGACCCTAGGTGAGAGATTCTTGAAGCCGTTCTTGGCCAGGTTGAGCTTGGTGAGTCCCACCAGGTGGTCAAAGGCACCTTCAGGGATATATTCCAGATTGTTGCCATGCAACTGGAGTTCCTTAAGATTGCTAAAGTGGGAAAACTGGGCTGGCTGGATCTGAGCCAGTTGGTTATTGGACAGAAGGAGGGATTCCAGATTGTCCAGGCCATTGAAGAGACCAGGAGGCAGTATCCGTATTTTGTTGTTGGCAAGGCTGAGGTAGCGCAGTGAGCCCAGGTTGCGGAAGGCGCCTGGCATGATGTTGGACAGTTCGTTCTTCTCCATCCTCAGGGCAATGAGGGCTGAGATGTTGAGGAACGGGGACTCCGGGATTTCGGTGATGTGCGTGTTGAGGATCTGCAGGCTCATAGCATTCCAGGGCAGCGGGGTAGGTACCGCCACAATTCGCGCTCCTGTACACTCTACCTGGGAGGCCCGGGAACAGGTGCACTCACTAGGGCAGCCATAGTAGGCCAAGGTTGCAGCCCAGGCCTGGCAGCCCACCAGCAGAAGGAGATAATGTTTCAGTGGCATGGCCTGTGTTGGGAGAGAGAAGCTGTGTGAGTCACGGTCTCCTCACTGACCACCAACCTCCAGGTTCAATAGCGGCTTCCAGCCCACCATCACGCACCTAACTCAAAGCTTTCTCTGTTTTGGCCAGAGAGGCCCTGGCTTTCCTACATCTGCACCCTGGCCCAAGCAATCGCCTCACCCAAAAGCTCTTCATGTTCACTCAAGTCTTCCCCAAGTGTCAAGTTCAAGCGCAGCCATCATTAAGAAGTTTTCTAGATCTTATCAGTGGGTATTAGTCACCCCCTTGTGCAGGTAATAACCCCACTGACCTCTCTGCTGCCATGGCTAAGCTTAGGTGGCAATTCATCTGTCTCTTTCCCTAGTTAACAAGCTTTTTAAGGGTGTTCTCTTATAATCCTACAGGTTGCTAAGATAGAAACTGTAATCTTTAGCTATATATTATATTTTTAATTAAGCCTGTGAGAAATTCATGCATATGTACATTGTATTTCAATCATATTCACTCTCTGTCCTCTCTGCTCCTCCTCCAAATTCCTCCTGGATCCATGCCCACCTTTCCACCCATCTCATCCCAAGTTCTTTTTTATAACCGCTGAGTGTGATTTGTGCTGTCCAGATACACACAGGCATGGGGCCATCCACAGGAGCATAGCCTACCTACCAGGGCCCACACCCTTAAATAAAACTGACTGTCTCTCCCTTAGCAGCCATCAACGACAGGCCCTCAGCTAGGGGTGGGGGCTCATAGCCTCCCTCCCTGACCCCATGCTGGAGCGTTGACTGGCTTGATTTTGTGCAGGTCTTGGGCAGGCAACCACAGCTGTGGTGAGTCTTCCACAGATCCTTCCCTACCTACGGCTCTCACAGTCTCCCTGCACCCTCTTCAGGGATGTTCCCCAAAGAACCCTGCCCTATAATCTCCGCAGCTCTCAGCACATGAACAAGACGGAACACAGCCTTGTTGGAAGGACCGGAAAGGAAAGGGAAATCAGTCAGTATAGCAATAGGGTCTGAGCCTGGGGGATGTTTGGGCCACAGGGAGGGGCAGCGAGCAGAGGGAGGTAACACTAACTGCAAGTAGCTCTTCCTGCCCTCCCTCCTGCCCTCCCTCCTGCCCCTCCCTACCAGCCCATCACCGCCACCATCACCACCCTGGCCCTTCCTCAGCCTAGCCATTTGTGCTTCATTTAGATTTAACCCAAGCCATCTTCTGATAAGAAGCCACCGTCTGTACCACATGCTGCCTGTCTGGAAGAGGTAACTGGGCCTCAGCTGCTGCCTAGGGTGTGGCTTCTGGCGTGAGTCTTGGTTCCCACAGAGAAACAGTGGGTGGCCTGGAGTGAGTCCCTGGAAACACAGACACACGGAAAGCTGAAGGGTGCGAGTGGGTCCAGATGTCTCCTCAGGCACAGGCTGGGGGGTGGGGGGTGAAGTCACCTATGGCAGTGCTAAAATACAGAGCCATGGACACAGTTAATTTATGTGGATATTTAAGGTACTGTATGGCCTTGAATGAGAGTTCTCAGGCCTCAGACTTCAGCTTCGTCATCTGCTAAGTGGGGGGGATGACCTCTGTTTTCTCTTGGGGCTGTTGTGTGGCTTAGATGGGAGAGTAGACTCAAGAGCATCCTATGCATGGCTGTACTAATGTGTGCCCTGTGCCCAGCTTACCCATAGCATATACTCATGGGCCCCCAAAAGGCAGGAAGCCCTCAGAGTGTCTCTAGTCTGGCATTCTTAGTCAAGGGACTAAGGATTTTTGTGTGTAGACATGAGTGGCATGATCTCTGCCCACAGTTCAAAGGAGCCTATAACTCCCGAGGCCTAAGGAGTTGCTACCTTTCATGATTTTATGGGGAGGCAGGAAGCCGGGAAACTGAGGCTCCAGTCTTAAGGCTCCAGGCTCCAGGCTTCCAGGTGAGGATTTTGAGTGGCACACAGTGCCTCTCCTAAGGGGCAAATCTGATGAGTACAGGCAGGGATGTCAGTGGGCAGTCGAGGCACACACTGGGCAAGGGGGGAGGGTACTCTGCAGCTTCTCTTGGTGCTCTGAGATGATGGGGTCTTGAGCCTAGCTCCCCACCCAGACCTGGGCTTCCTATAACTGTCCTTTGTCCCCCAACAACAACAACAACAAAAAAGCCTCTGAGAAACACCCTACTTATCTCCCATCCACACAGACCTCAACTTTACATTTATTCACAGCCCTTTCTAGCTCTGGCCTGCTGAACTTTCATGAAGGGCTTGCCTAAGTATGTATAACTATGGGGGAAGGAAAAAGAACAGCATGGCCACTCAAGTCCACTGGCAAAAGAATAGGAGGCAGAGAAAGCTGCAGACCACATGGAAAGAGCACGTCAGGTCCAGAGAGACAGAGAGGAAACCACTTAAACAGAGGACGCGCAGAGCCAGGCATAGTGGCTCATGCCTGTCATGCTACCACTAAGGAGTCTGAGGCAAGAAGATCTCTGCAACTCCCAGGCTAGCCTGGGCTACAGAGGGAGACCTTGTCAAAAAGAAACAAGAAAAATAAAAAAAGTCTGGACACAGAGTTCTGTCAACTCATTGCTGGGGGAGTGGAGACAGGTGCATCCTGGGAGCTCGCCAGCTGGACAGCCAACCTAGAGAATGGTGGAGCTCCAGGGTCAGTGAAAGACTTTATCTCAAAAATTAAGGTGGAGTTCAGTTGAGGCAGACACGTGACGTTGACCTCTGGCCCCCAGGTGTGTACCCAAAGGCACAAGTGTGGCTCCATACTGGTAATAACAAGGAAACAACGATGCTACAAAAGCTAATGTGCTTAGTCTCAAGAGAAACATGGAGTGTGGCAGGGAGGAGGTGACCCTCAAGCCCCTGAGCAGGCCCCTTCCTATTGTGCCGTGCTGTGCTCAGTTCCACTCTGGACTTCAAGGCCAATGACAAGCTGGTTTCTTAAGGAACTCCTTCAGCAGTGGTTCTCAACCTTCCTGTGCTGTGACCCCCATGTTGTGGTGACCCCCACCCCCCAACCGTGAGATTATTTTCATTGCTACGTCATACCTGTAATTTTGCGACTGTAAGGCTAATATCTGATATTCAGGATGTGACCCCTGTGAAAGGGTTGTCTGACCCCCACAAAGGGGTCACAGCCCACAGGTTGAGAACCAATGGCCCAGAGCCCGGCGAGAGGCCATATAGAAACTAGACCGTCTGAGCGTCCATTGAAGGAGCTGCAGATAAATAACCAGAAGCAGACAGAGCATCCACCAGCCTTTCCTGAGTGTGAACACTGCCATGGGATAAAAGAGGCAATGTAACTCCAGACGCCAACACTAGTGTGCACAGTCTCACAGAGGCAGCACGCTCCATGTTCAAATCGAGCGGAGCACGTTTAGACTGAGGTGGACAGCAGACTCCTACCCTCAGCAAGTGGTCAATGGAGAAGACAGCAGATGTCCAGCCCATGGCTAAGATTTCAGGTTCGAGGGCTGGGTCCCAGGGAGTGGAAGTGAGAACCACCTATCTCCCAAGAGGCTGGCTGGGCCGTCAGGGTTTGCTTCTGTCCATCCCCTTGAGAGACTCACCCCTGGCTGAGGCTCAGTTGTTCCTGGTGCTGTCCGAACTACTTATTTTTCACAAATATTCTTTTGCCCAGCTCCAAGGATGATGTCACGACCCAAGTAATGGAGGGCAATCACGTGCCCACCGCTTAAAATCTCTGCCTGTTGCCTTTTCCTGTAGGAAGCAGCTTCCTTGAGGAGCATCTTTCCAGCTAGGCAGAGGGGAGGCGGGGGGGGGGGACATCAGGCCAGCCCAGTGAAGACTCTGAGCTCCTGGGGAGACTCTTTGTAGCCTGGGAGGAAAACCCGAGGTAATTCCCTATGGGAACAGGCACTGTTGTCTAAAATGGACCACACTCAGCACAACAGATATTGCCAAGAATTCCCCCGATGTCTTTTTATAAATCCTCCCTGTCTGCTGAGCTCTCCCAGGCCTGCAGGCAGCTGTTTCCAGTTTTCCAGTGGTGGTTACAGCTGGTGCCCCCTCCCCCACCTGCCTGCCCCTGACCACCTGCAGAGAACACCGCAAAGTCCCATAAAGAGGGAGCACTCAGAGCCGGCCTGGGACTAGGCCTTGAACTCTTGGCAGCACTGCAGGCCATGGCCCTCGGCCTCAAGGAGCCAGCATCTGTTGGCCTAATAGCCCACGCTGCCCAGTGCTGCTTGGCAGCCACAACTATGGCAGTTAAAGGCCCTCAAAGGTGCCCTAATTACAGCTTCCTCCTCCAGGCATCCAGCACCATCCTCAATCATGTCAGCCAGTCCCTGGGGAGGGGGTACACCTGGCGTCAGTCAGATGGGCACAGTCAGAGAACCGGGCAGACAGACAGAAGGACAGGTAGCTCACCTGGACACGGACGCGGCCCCTCCCCAGGAGTGGAAACGATTGAACAGGGTGCTGGCTGTGGGTCTCTTTGCAACACCCTGTGACTCACGAGCGAACACATAATTAGCCTTGAAGCCCTGGGCTTTGCTGGTTGGGAGCTGGGCTTTCTTGGACCAGTCCCATCATTCCTGTTCACTAAGCACAGTGTTCCCCGGAAAGAGACTTTTGAAGAGAGCCAGGGAGACCCCTCTTCTACAGTCGTCTCGACATTAACAACCCGAGCGTAGGTAAATACTGCAGGCCTCATATCCCCTTCTGTAAAAGTTTCCGAAACTCTTGGAGCTCTAGAAGGCAGAAAGGACCCTGGAGTGAAGACTTAGCATGCTCCTATCCCCTCTTCCCCACGAAGAGCAGCCTGGCTAGGCCGCACATGCATGCCAAGTCTCAAAAACCCTTAACTTCCTCAAGCCTGTTTCCAAAGTTTCCCCGGCAGGACAACCCCGCGAGTTAGTCTCTTCACACAGCCCAAGGCCTGAGAGGACTCTTAAGGGCTTCTCTGCCCTTCCCCTGCATCTGAGGGAACTGGGGCCCACAAAGAGGATCTCCCTTCATGCCTGTGACACCCCCTGAAGATGGCTTCCTAACCAAGGCCTCTTCTGGAGTGAGACAGACCCTACCTAGGCCACGCAAAAGAGAGGCCAGGCTTGGGCCTGCCCTCATTCCCGCCCAGTGTGTCCTCAGTCTGGCTGCTCTTTGGTGCACAAGTCTGTCAGAGAGACTGGACCTGGGTGGAGTTCAGTCCTCAGGGTCTCTCTCTCTCTCTCTCTCTCTCTCTCTCTCTCTCTCTCTCTCTCTCTCACACACACACACACACACACACACACACAGAGCTTCAGTCCTCAGGGTCTCTCTCTCTGTCTCTCTATCTCTGTCTGTCTGTCTCTCTCTTCCTCTCTCTCTCTCTCTCACACACACACACACACACACACACACACACAGAGCTTCAGTCCTCAGGGTCTCTCTCTCTGTCTCTCTATCTCTGTCTGTCTGTCTCTCTCTTCCTCTCTCTCTCTCACACACACACAGTTGGCCTGTTGACTAGATCTGATCTCCTAGCATCACTACTGTGACTGTGAAGTGACCTAATGTGGACCAGACACTAAGAATGGTTCTGTGCTTTTAATCCCAGCACTCAGGAGGGAGAGACAGGTGGATCTCTGTGAGTTCAAGGCCAGCCTGGGCTACAGAGTGAGTTCCAGGACAGGCCCCAAAGCTACACAGAGAAACCCTGTCTCGGAAAAGCTAAATAAATAAATAAATAAATAAATAAATAAATAAATAAATAAATAAGTAGAATGGAACAAAGTGGGTTCCCAATAAAAGTGAGGTGCAGTTATTGCTAGCTTGTTGTTGAGCAAAATTGGGTCTCTGGAGGCTCCAGCCACAGAGCTCCTAACCTCTAGGCTTGGCTGAGGCCTAGACTCACATGCATGAGCTCCCATTCCTGTGCACACAGGTCACACTCGTGAGTACCTAGAACGTGGTCTAGACTGCCTGAGAACCCACACTCACAGCTTGTGTCATTCGGCCATCAGGAACAGAGGAAGCCTGGGAATGGGGGGGACTGAATACTGTTGCACCAGCTAGGCCCACCTCCCGGTTTGCCTCCCCCACCTGGAATCTTCGGCTTGTACTAGCTGAGCCTAGCAGCTGTTTCCCAATGTAGGTCATGGAATCCAGGACACCGCTGGGACAAGAGTCTTTTGAAGTCATTTGGTCTGGTCAGACCATTTGGCTGCTTCATAGATGAGAAATCGATGGGTCCATAGAGAGGAAGGGACTCATCCAAGGTCACACAGGCAACTGAAGACTCAGCAGAGCCTGGTGAACCCATGACCCTCCCTCATCAAGAGGCTACTACCACAGGGCCTAGGCTGTGTGGGCTCCCACTGCGGGCAGTGTGGGGGAGAGGGAGGAGACGCCTTGCCCCTCCCCCTAACCTGATTGGCCCAAATGCAACCACCCTCCACCATCTAGCATTATTAGCCACACCCAAGTCCTCCCCCAACTCATTCCGCAAGTGACTTTCTACTCTAAGGCTGCACTGATGATGTGTTGCTAAGGGTTAACGGCATAATCTGGAAGAGGGGAGAGAAGGTTCAGAAGGGGGCACCAGAAGGATTGAGCCTAGTAATCAGCACGCACACCCATGATTTAGGAACACTCTATCCCAGACACAAAGACCCTTTAATTCCACAGCAAGGCTGTCCCAACCTCATCCTCTAGGGCCCTTCAAAGCCAAAATATTGTTCATTGTCTTCGTTTTTTTAAGAGAATGAATAAGAAAAAGCAATTCCTCCCCAGGCCCTCTGTGGGGACTCTCCCAAGCCTGGGGCAGGCCTAGCCTGGCTTCCTGCAGAGGCCAGAGCAGGACTGTAACTCACTGGGCTAGAGCTATAAGAGCACACACTGCCCAGCACAATGGCGGGAGTTGGGGAGTAGGGTCTTTCGATAAGAAGACATAGAGTACAAAGATGCTCCTTCCCAGCATAGCTCCTTAGGGCTGAAGCAGAGGGAAATGGTGTGGTCTCTGATCACAACATCTCAGAAGCAACTTCTGTCCTTGTGTCCCACGGCCAAGGCAGGCACTGAAACTGGCAGCTCCAGTGGTTCTACTGTGGTCGGGAGTCGGGAAGCAAATTGTCATCTGTAATCACAGCTCTCATGTGTTTGCTGGCAGGACAACGTCTGGGCACCGTCTTTCTCATTTCTGCACATCTGGATCTATTTCCACTCATGCCTCACATCCCTCCCTTTAAAGACCTAGTCTGGGCAGTGCCCCCCAGCTTTGGGAAGACCCTTCCTATACTTGCTGTGGGGTCTTCTCAGAATGCTTCCTGGCCACAACCCTCTCATATGCCTTGCCTGCCACTGTCGCTGCTGAGACCAACAGCTGACTCATGACCACAGGAAAATTGGACTGTCTGGCCCTGAATTTACTCCAGATGTTCAGGCGATGCAGAGAGAAAGAAGACCCGGTAAGGGAATTTCCAAGTCCCAGAGCAGTGTCACCCTCACATCTGGGAGTTGCTTTCTACAGGTAATGCCAGCCAGACACCCTGGAAGAGATGCCGGCGTGTGGCAGGCAGCACTCAGCACCTGGGGTACATGTGTCATCACAGGAGTCACAGTCTGCCCTAGAGTAGCACATTCAGCCCTAAAGGTAGACTGGCTCAGGCTGAAAGGTCCAGAAGGCTCTGTTTTCCCCCAGTTGGTTCCTGTGTACGAGTGCAGAGACAGGTAAGGATAAAACCCACACAGTCAGCCGTGGCTAGAGCAAAGTTGTAGAGTGCTTACCCAGCACGCTTGAGGTCCTGAGCTTGATCCTCAGCACCAAAACACACACACACACACACACACACACACACACACACACATACACACACATAGACACATACACACACATAGACACACACACACATACACACGTACACACACATATACACATACACACACATACACATACACACACACATACACACATATACACATACACACACATACATAGACACACACACATACACACACATACACATACACACACATACACACACATACACACACATACACATACACACACACATACACACACACACATACACACACATATACACATACACACACATAGCCATACACACATACACACGTACACACACATATACACATACACACATATACACATACACACATATACACATACACACACACACACATAGACACACACACACACACATACACATACACACACACACACACACACACACACACACACACACACACACACACACACGGCACCTGATTCTCATCACAAACCTACCCTCCTCCTCAAACTCATCAGCTCCCCTGACCTAGGCCCTTTGACACTTTTAGGTAACCAGAATGGGATCATCTAAGCCACACACAGAGCTAGAACCTGGACATCTAAGTCCACACAGCTGGATTCCAAACTGGCACTACTAAATAGAGACTGCACATCAGCTCGGAGTCCCCCGGGTAATACCGCCAATCT
This sequence comes from Onychomys torridus, assembly GCF_903995425.1. Classification (NCBI taxonomy): domain Eukaryota; kingdom Metazoa; phylum Chordata; class Mammalia; order Rodentia; family Cricetidae; genus Onychomys; species Onychomys torridus. Next base: position 10,877,642 of record NC_050454.1, read on the forward strand.
TTGACAGCTAGAGAGCTGATTTCTCCCAGGCAGAAACTCGGTGAGGCAAAGTTCACCATCCTGGACAGATGCACAAGGACCCCTGTAAGCCGCCACCTCAGTAGGTGCAAAAGAACTTACACAGGTCCCAACAGCTGGAACCTAGGAGAAACTCCTGCCCTTGTGAATCTGATACCCTGGAGGAGGTAAACCGGTGCTTTAGTCAACGTTCAACAACTCCCTGCAGATCAAAAGCTGCACCCCAAACTGACTGCACAGACCATAAAGACAAGCGAAGCAAACAGGGCATCGAGATGTACAGCTAGATCCTGGGACAGGGGCGGTGGGGGCGGGCTCGCCCAGAGCCTGCACAGGCTGTTCCTGTCCAGGTCCTCAGAGCATCCCAGGCACGTGCCAGCCCTGCCCCTCTGGAGTCTCTCCCGGGATCCTATGGTCAGCCGGGAAATGGGGAGCAGCCGGGAGGGAAGTGCGGGCACCCACTTACCAGCAGCTCCGTGCGGCTGCCGGGTCAACAAGAGGGAGCCGAGGGAGCCGGTGAGGAGAGGAGGAGGACCGGGCGGGCTCAAGGCTGCAGCATGAGTGAGGGACTTCTGGGCCCTCCCTGTCATTTAAACATCCCCTCGTGAGTCACCGCAGGGGGCAGTGTCGGCCAGCGGGGCGGGGCAGCCCGACTCTGGGCGCATCATCACGGAACTGCGTTCAAGCTCAAAGGGGTGTTCTTGGACTGAATTTGAAAATAAGCTTCTTCTCCCGCCCCTGGCCTCCCTCGCTCGCTCTTCCCCATCTTCTTAGGATTCGCGTTCTGTGTTCACTGTGGTGCCAGAAAGGGGGCAGAGGGGCTGAGACCCTGTGCTTGCCTTAGGCACCACCAGCCCAGGGATGCTCAAAGTCCTCTTTCTGCGGCCTTTAAGTCCACTCTCCTCTTCCTCCTCCCCTCCCTCTCCCTTCCCTTCCCTCTGTTTCTAACTTTTTATATAGAAAGAGCTCCTATTTTACAGTAAATATGCAAGAACAACACAAGGACTACTCAGATACTTCACCCAACTCAGCCACTGCTAGCCGTTTTAGAAAAGGCATTTCCTTTAACTTCCAAGGAAGAATATCATTTCTTCTGCCATATCTCTGCTAAAAAGCAACATTTCATGACCCTCTGAGGCCACCTTCTGCTCCTAGGCTGCTGCCCAGAGGTGCTTGGACTCCACGGCCATGGCCCTGGGCTGTGACAGCCATGGAGGTGGTGACTGAGGAGGAGGTCTTCTCCCCACGTTTCACCCCACTGCACCACAGCCTGAGCATGCCCTGCTGCCCCTACCTGTTCCTACCCCAGTAGGGAGCCAAGATACTATTTCTATTCAAGGTGTCAGAGAGAGAGAGAGAGAGACAGAGGAGAGCCTGGGGAAGAGGATAGAGGAGTCCCAGTTGGGGAGGGGGCGGCCAGATTTCAGCTTCTTTTCCATGAGTGGCCCCTCAAACAAAGCAGGAGCCACAGACAGACTGCAGGTGCCATGGCTCGGTTTCCCTTCTCCACCAAGCGGCGAGAGTGATGTTTGCACCCAGCCCCTGGTGGAACGCCAAGAGCCTTAATTACTGTTTGCAGGGCGCTTTGAGAGCTACAATGAAAGGCCGACATAAAAGTGCAGGGTTATTACTGAAGCAGTGATTTGGGTGGTCAAGCCCTACAGCCTGAATCATGCCTCAGCCGTGGCACCATGAATCACAGCCAGAAACAAAAGTGCCCTCCCTGGCTATTAAACGAGGAGCCGGAGAGCACTGCCACCACACCCCCAGCCCCAGCTCCCCAACCTCAGCCTCCTTTCCCCCTGATATTCCACAGGAGAGCGCCTTCCTTCTCACCCCCAAACCCTGAGCCCCCCCCCCCCCTGCGTCTGGACCCCAGGGGTGTCAACTTCTTGCCCGCGGACCTTGAATAATGAGAATAGTCCCCTGGTCCTGATTCCTTCCTCCAGTCACCACCCCCCCCCCCCCCCCACCCCAGTCACTGTGCCATGCTCTGCTTTGAGTGGTCAATGGCGGGGATATCTAAGGATGACCATTTAAGCAGCGCAGCTGTGAGGTGAGTGTCCTGAGGGACTTGGGCTGTGGTCCTGTATTGCTTCCCCCACCCCTTGTTTTTCCACCAGACCGCAGTGACAATCAGGGCCGGGTGATGTTTTTCTCTGGAGCTGCCCAGGGCTTGGCAGGATAGGATGCCGAACAGCAACTCTGGCCCTTACCCTCTAAAAGCCAGTGGCATCACTTATGTAGTGTTAACAACAACAACAACAAAATATCCCTTAGATGTTGCCAAATGTCACCTCCCATGGGGGGCGGGAGGGATGGGGGAGAACTATGGACCCATCAATGGCTCTCTATACTGTAAATGAAGCCCTTATCGCCAACACAAGACCCAGGCCAGTGCTGACTCCCCAGAGGTCACACACCAAGGGGCAGAGCGAGGATCCAAATGTATGGCTTCTGTGCTGTTCATATCTCCATGGGACTAATTGCTCAGACAGGCACATCTTTGACAGGTTAAAAACACCGCGCTATTTAGACAGGCCGTGTGGAGGAAGGACTGTGAACAGATGTTGCAGAGTATGCGGGACAGAGCAGTGCTGGGGTAAGGGTAGAAGCATTTGCAGGCATGATGCTAAGACATAGTGGAATGGGTGAGGAAACCATTAAGGCCGAGCAAGGAAGGCACTTGGCCAGCCAAACGTCACGGTTGAAGCCCGGATTTGTAATGGAGTTGAGGAAGCCCGGGCTGCCTCCCGGAGGAGAGTGGGGCCTTGCAGGCTCCCGGGGAGCCGCCAGAAGCATTGGAAGGGGTAAGAAGCATGAGGAGAGCCAGCGGTAGGATGCTGGTATGGGAGAGGGTGCCAAGTTTCCGGCCCATTTGATAGCATGTGGCTGATGTACAGTAACCAGGACATGTGGGGGGGGGGACACCACCCTGGGGTGTCCTATACATCCTCTTACACTTGTGCTCCCTCAAGTATGAGAAAGCAACATGGTGCCCAGTCAGCCCCCACAAGTGGGACATATTACTGCTGAAAGGAAAAGCCTGACTCACCACCCTGAGGCCCTGTGGCCTCAGGGCACACTTTCTATCTCTCCCGTGGGGGAGAACCAGAAGCACTCAAGGGGAGTCAGACCCCCCACCCCCAGCCCCACGTGGATCTATTGTGGTTAAGAGGCATACAGGGGGCCTGCAAGATGGGTAAAAAGTACTTGTGGCACAAGCCTCACAGCCTGAGATGGATCCACGGAACCGCGCTTAAAAAGTGGCAAGTAGCCTCAACGGCGCTACTTCACGACGGGACTGGGAGCCAGCAGAGTCACCTGGGAGTTCGCAGGCCAGCTAGCCTAGAGCTGCCGAGAGCAGAAACGAAAGAGGCCATGTTGTACAGCAACATTGTTCCTCAGTCACACCTCAGCCTACAGAAAACAATCTTACTGACTGTCAGTCATGGTCCCCCGGAAGCCAGCGGACAGAACAAAGCCCCCGTTTCCCTTCTGAACAGCCTTCAAAGCCATTCCGCCTCTCTCCTTCTGGGTCTCCTCATCTCCTCCCCTGCCATGGTCCCTCCATCTCTGAGGCAGCAAAGGTCATGGGGCCTCTGAGTTCTCCACGGACAGCTTATGGTTTTCAGCTCCTCCCATGGTCCTGGCTATTCTCAGAAGTGCAGTGAATCTCAAAGAGATTCATAGATGCAGGTCTTCATATTTTGTTTTAGACAGGGTCTCTCTATGTAGCCCTGGCTGTCCTAGAACTCAATATGTAGACCAGACTGGCCTCAAACTCACAGAGATCTGCCTGCCTCTGCTTCCTAAGTGCTGGGATTAGAGATGCGCACTACCGTGTCCAACCAGTTCATGTTTTATTGAAATAAACTTGGTTTTTGTATTACATCTACTAGGTAATCAGGCCAACCATCATATGCTGTAAAAATAAAGTTATATTTCTATCTTGCCTTCTATTATGCAGAAACCTGCCTTCTGGGAATCCCTACCTATGGGATCTGTCCCATTTAGGGACCATATCGTCATGTCAGCTCTCACATGGAGGCCACTTTCATGAGTAGGGCCCACAAGGAGGCCAACTCTATCAAAGCCCTCATCTCTCCTGTACTGTTGGACAGACACACCACCTCACTTCACAATCTGAGTGCCTGCATTCATTCAACAAACTCTGCACCAGGCCTTAGACTAGGCATTAATAACACACAGGAGTGAATTCATGTTAAGAGAACTCAAACACCTCAGCAATCAAATTCAAGAGTAAGATACAAAACAATGGAGCTTTGGAGGGCCATGGAAGACAGCTTTCCCACAGAGCTGATGCTCAAACTGCACCTGGTAGAATGAGGAGGCACTTGGGCATTCTGGGAAGAAGCAAGAGCATTTGCAAAGGCACAGAGATGTGAACAGTCAGCCTGTCGTGTGTGTGTGAGAAACAGAACAGCAGTTTCCAGAGTGGGGTCATGTCTGAAGCAGAACTACCATCCAGGAGGAGGGCAAGGCCAGTCTAGGAAGAGTCTCCACAACTGGAATGCATTTCACAAGACACAGAAGCATTCATCTGGCAGTGTACGATCAGATCAGTGTGCCCTGGCTTCCACGGGACATCTGGCAGTGTCTAAATACATTTTTGTTCTCATCATTTGGTAAAGGCTACTGGCATCTGGGGGTGGTGGGAGAAGAGACACTAACTACTAAATGCCCTGCAATGTATAGGACAGCTGCCAGACAGAGAACTGTGTGGTCTGGGAAGTCACTGATGCCAAGGAGAAGAAAGGCTGATAGTGAAGATGGATAGTTTGGGTGACAGTGTAGAGTGTGAGTTACTAAGGGGCATGGAATGGGGAACAGGATAAAAATGACAGTAGTCACTTAGGCGGATGATGAAGGCCTGGAGCATTGATAGGTAGGTTGCATAGCCAATTGCTGAAGTCCAGTGATGGAATGTTTACAGCAGTAAGTGGACCGATGAAGCAGGGTTGCTGGGGTACCGTCACCAGGGAAGCCAATATCGCAAGAGCTGAATCACAGTGGTGTTTCCATCGAAATGTGGGATGGTGGCTTCGCTGCATTGAAGACATCAAGCTATGGTTGTTGTGATCCTAAACAGCTGCTCCTGAACCTACCCCCATGTTCATATTCCTGCCAGAGCAAAGGCAAGAGAAGAGAGATGCTTAGGGCTTGGTTCTTCTCTTTAAGGAAATGATCCAGAAGCCCCACACGTCAAATCCCACTAGCCCAAGCTTAGTCATGTGGTTGCTCCCATCTGCAAGGAGAATGTTATCTTTCGCCAAGCACCATGTACAAAGCAAGACTCTCTCAACTGTGGAATGGAGAGCTAATGACCTTTAGGGGACCATCGATCACTGTGCCATCAGTGATTTAAAAAAGTGAAAAGCCATCAGTTGGGATGGCATGGGTAACTGAGTGGGTGGCCAGTGTTATTAAGAAAGTTGGATGATAAGGGAAGAGAGAACTGTGGGGCAAAGCCGAGCTTTGGGCTGTCCAGGGGAGTCTAAAACCATATCTGGGCTCAGAGGAAGGCACGGGGTAGGTCTCTATGAAGCAGACAAGGGGTACACAGAGTACACAGAAATTCACCTAGTCTGGAGACTACCAGCCCCCGGCTTAAAACACACTTCAGATTAAAGGGCTGGGTAGAAGGTGAAGTCTGAGCTTCCTAAAGTGTGTGCATGCTGTGTGTGTGTGTGTGTGTGTGTGTGTGTGTGTGTGTGTGTGTGTGTGTATGCGTGCACGCTTGCATGCAAGAGAGAGAGTAAGAGACAGACAGAGATAGACAGACAGACAGAGAAAAACAGAGACAGACAGGCAGAGTAGCGTGAGTAGTGGGTGAGCACCTTTCCTGTCCATCCCAGGGAGGTAAGAAAGGGGGTAAGAAGATGGACTTGAAATCCATTCCACACTTGAGAGGTGGTTGCAAGAATATCAAAAGTTCAAGGCCAATCTGAGCTACATAGGGAGATCTGCCAGAAAGAGAGGAGAGGGAGAAAGAAAGATTAAAGAGAAAAGAAAGGCAGCCCCTGGTCCCCAGTGCTACTGAAACAGAAGATGAGGAGGCTGGAGGGACCAAGAGGCCGCAGTCAAGCTGCTTAGACTGATGACCTGGGCTTGATCCTGAAACCCATGGAAAGGAGAGAGTGGACTCTGCAGAGTTACCCTCTGACCTCTACACACACACCATGACATGTGCATGTCTCCCATCATCCGTACATGTGCACAATTGTAATAAATTAAATAAATAAATTCAATTAATTTTTTTTTAAGCTGAGGATCAAACCCAGGGCCTTGCGCTTGCTAGGCAAGCGCTCTACCACTGAGCTAAATCCCCAACCTCAATTAATTTTTATAAAGAGGCTACAGTGAGGGGCAGAAGCAAGGGAGGAGGGAGGAAAGGGAAGGGAGGAGGAGAGGAAGGAGGAGGGGGAAGAGAGGAGGGAAGGAGAAGAGGAGGGAAGGAGAAGAGGAGGGAAGAGGGGGAAGGGAGGAGGGAGGATGGAAAAGAAGGTCAGGAACTTGGGGTGTAGTGAAGCTTTTAGCCAGGGCACCTCAGTGTGGGAAGCAGCAGGCAGGGTCCTGAGGGGAGACCCAGAGTGTGAGTTGTGTGTGTGTGGTATATGTGCATTATGAGTTTGTCTGCGCATGTGCACATGTGTGTGCATGCACATGGGTCAGGTGATGATGTTGAGCATCTTCATCAATCATTCTTTACCCTGTTATTTCTTTTTAAATTTTATTTGTTTATCTGTCTGGGTACATACATGGAGGTCAGAAGACAACTCTCCAGAGTCATTTCTCTCTTCCTGCCATGTGGGTCCCAGGATCCAACTCAGGTTGTAAGGCTTGGCAGCAAGCACCTTTACCTTCCAAGCCATTTTGCTGACCCTGCACTTTTTTTTTTTTTAAGTCTTTGTTTGAATGGGAGTTCACTGACTGGATAATCTAGCTGGTCAGCAAGCCCCGGATGTGTTCCCAAGTCGCTGTCTCCCCAGCAACCAGAGGGATTACAGGCACATGATGCTATACCCTACTGCCACATAGGCACTGGGGATCCAAACTCAGACTCTTAGCTTAGGCCTCACTGGAGCACCCTGATGGTCACATCCAAGGCCCCATCATCATTAGGTGGAGTCTGTCATCTGCATGAGAGTTCACTCAGTCCTGGAGGAACACAATGACAAGAGTCTGCCATCACAGTGTCATAGAGGGTGTTCACAGCACACGAGGATTTTTAAGGACAGAGAATTCAACATGCCCACAGATCAGGTGAGAATGTCTAGTGGAGAGGGAGGGACCCAGAAAAGGAAGATGGAACAAATGGCTGTGAATGTCAACACAGCACTCAGTGTGGGTCCAACAGCCTGGGACAGAGTCCCTGTCGCAGAGAGGGCTTGGGCTTCTGATGGTTTCAAATCTCAGCTCTGCAAGTTCTCAGCCTCCCTCTCTGAGCCTTCTCTCCCAATGCCTGAAGCCAATGAGCTTCACTAAAACCTGCCTCGCCTGATTAACTCAGGCTAGAAGACAAGTAAGAGGTGAGATCCACAGTGCAGGATGCCAGCTCAGCAGCTGAGTAGGTGGGAGCGCCCTGAACCTCCTCAGTTTCTTCTGTCCCTAAGGATGATGTTCTCAGCAACCAAGAACATAGGTAGCTTGTGAGCAAGCACCTTTATCATCCCTTGCTTTTACCCAAGGGGTTGAGTTTGGACTACATAAGTACACCTGCATGTCTCTCAACAGCAAGGATGTTTGTGATAAATGCATCGTCAGGGGATTTCATCATGTATAAACATCAGGGGCTATTTGCACAGACTTAGAAGGCTGAGTCATGGGAGATATAATCTGAGGGAACCACTGGAATATATGTGGCCCACTGTTGATAGAAACGTCATATGTAGCACGTGGCTGCGTCAGGCACCATGCTCATGTTGGAAGAATGATGCCAGAAATACTGAAAATATATAAAATAATGATAATGGAACAAACAAGCAGACAGTCACCTTCTTAAAATCCTCCGCGACAACTCCCAGACTCATCCCCATCCATACCCAGTTATTAGTGGTGTTTCTCCAGGGATGAGTTTCCTAAGAGTGCTCCGGTCCCCAGCATGTGCTCCTCATGATGGTGACTGCAGAGTCATGGGTGTTCCAGGAGGCTGTTTGCTCAGAGCTGTGGGTGGAGAGGAGAGTGTCTCACAGTGAGAAAGCAGTCCCCAAACAAACAGGCAAAGGCTGAACAGGCAGCTCTCCAAGGAGTATACCCAGGTGGTCAGTGAAGGTGCAAAAGAATGCCCAACACCAACACCACTGTGTTACAGAGATTCAAACTAGAGCATAAGGACACACACACACACACACACACACACACACACACACAGAGAGAGAGAGAGAGAGAGAGAGAGAGAGAGAGAGAGAGATACTATGAGGAAGAAAAAGGAACCGATGTGGAGAAGTTGGACTGATGCTTTTAATGGAAGGGGTATAAAAGACACCGTCACCATGGAGAGCAGGATGGCACTTCTAAAAACTTACATATAGAAGGCCCATATCCTATAGCCATCCCTCCTCGAGGCACACACCCCAGAGCAGAACTTATCTGCCCAGAGTCAGTCACAGCAGCATTAATCTGAACAGCCAGAAGTGGGGACAATCCAAGCCCAACAGCAAAGGAACTACTGAACAAACCATAGAAGGTGGCGCATATTAAAATGTGCACGAAGATGTTCCAGGTTTAAGAAGAAAATGGATATGGAAATTTTGCTGAAAGAAACCAATCTCAAAAAATACTGTGTACTTTCACTTTTAGGAAGAAAAAATATATATGTGTATACATATATATATATATATATATATATATGTGTGTGTGTGTGTGTGTATATACATATATGTGTGTATATATACATATATATACATAATATATATGTGTGTGTATATACATATATATGTGTGTATATATACATACATACATATATATATATATATATATATACATATATAAGCTAAATTCACAGAGACAGGGTATAACAAAGTGATTGCCATGGAGTAGGGTGAGGGGTAGGGGTTGATAATGGGTTGAGTTTCAGTTTGGGGAGCAGCACAAAATTATGGTATACTCAACGCCACAAACTGTACGTTTAAAAATGGTTGAGGCAAGCTGGGTGCGGTGATTCACACCTATTATCCCAGCACCCAGGATGCTGAGGCAGAAGGATTGCTACTTCAGGGCTAGCCTAGGTTAGGCTACATAATGAGATATTGCCTCAGACAAAACAAAAGACGGGCTGACAAGATGGCTCAGCAGGTCAACGGGGCTTGTACAAGCCTTGAGACCTGAGCCTGAGTTCTATCTCTGCAACCCACGCAAAGGTGAACGAAATGCCACAAAATTGTCCTAGGCTGCCAGCCCCACCCCCAGTAACATTCACTAAAGTAAAATTTCAAGAACTAAAATAAAATAATAATAATAATAATAATAATAATATAATAATAACTAACCCGGTAAGTTTCATATATATTTTATCATGGTAAAATTTGAGGAGAATAATAAATTGTACGTTGCATATATTTTAATACACTAAGTAGTGCCCAGGTAAAGTTATGTTCCAGAGAGTTGAGGTCCATCACTGTAATAGTAAAATGATATTCCACAAAATCAAAACAGGTCCTTTCTCAAATTATTAATTAAAAACCAAGACCACAGAACATCATTCTAAGCATTCTGGCACCTGCTTCGGCAGGGGCATGGCCAACTATAGAAGCCAGCCCTCTGTCCTGGCCAGCTCTGAGTTCCCCTCATCCATCGGGCATGGCCCAAGCTTTTGAGGAAGGCTAAATTGTCTCAGGTGACAGGATTATGTCTCATATATCTACACCTATAATTTTGTCTGTCATATTTTTTCAGGTTTTTTCTGATGCCGCCTGATGATTTTTATAGTGAAGAAAACATTCCTTGAATTCTCCATTTTTAAGACCCTATCCTCCAAGCGTCCTTGCAATGTTTCTCAAGTGGGTCTGGGAGTGATCAGTGATGCCATCTTTCCCGGGTGAGTCATCCCATGCCTTACAAGGATGGGCTGGACTCATGGTCCAGAATAAAAGGCCCGTCAAATCTCTGCAAGGGGTCCCACAGAGACAAGCTGGAACGATCTTCAGCCCCTACCCCAGGAGACTAACACCCCTACACAAGGAGCACCGGGCATCCCAAACCGGAAACAATCTTAGTTCCCTGTAAGCCAGGCATCTATCTGGCTTCAGTGCGGGGAGAGAGCAGTGGTCCAGCTGGGATAATAAGGCGGGGTGGGGGCTGGGGCGGGGTGAACAGGGAGCTGCAGGAGCCTTAAGGGAAATTGGGCATCTGTGAGCTCTGGAGAAAAAGAATAGGATGGGGGGTTCCATAGACAGCAGCAAAGCTGGATTCAGGGAAGGCTGCTGTGGGAGAATGGGGTGAGCTGGAACAGCTAACAGGAACGAGAGGCTCTTGAACACCTGTCAGGTGATGATGGCTGCTGATCCAGCCCTCACCATCCCAACACTGTGACCTCTGAAAACAGTTCCTCACTTCGTGGTGACCCCCAACCACAAAAGTATTTCCTTGCTTCTTCATACCTGTAATTTTTCCACAGTTACAAATCGTCATGTAAATATCTGATATGCAGTATCTGATCTTTGATCTGAGACCCCTGTGAAAGGGTCGTTGGACCCCTCAAAGGGGTCACAGCCCACGGGTTGAGAGCTACTGCTCTAGAGGCTGCTTTTCTGCCACATCAGCCTCAAGAATTGCCCAAAGCCAAATGGTAAGCCTGTCAAAATGCCTCTGAAATGTCCATTTTCAAAGGGTCCCGGCATTCCATTCCCTGAAAGTTCGGGGAGTCTGAAGGCAGACAGTTAACAAATGAGAGTCGGGGAGGGAATGAGGCTGCTGTTAAGGAAAGAGAGGGAGGGAAAAGTTCTCCTTGGCCTAAAGCAATTTATTCAAGTTACATTTAATTGTACATTTTAATATGAGCCTTCCAAATTTTACGCCACAATAAAACAGAGCAGCCTTTGAAATGATTAAACTAACGACGTCGCAGTCCTTACGGCTAGAGCAGGCTTCCAGCGCGTCACCACACCTAATTAAAGGTCAGGGATGGGCGCTGTAAGGGGTGTGATGTTTCCCTTAATCTCTGCGTGAATGAACAGGTCTGTTCTGGATGCCGGACATGAGAGGCTGCAGGAGACAGGGCCACATGTACCCAGCCTAGGGAGCCCCACTGTACCACCTACTCCTTTTATTTTTAAGTTGTTTTTTATTTTTTATTTTATGTGTATGGGTGTTTTGCCTGCATGTATATCTGTGTGCCACATGTGTCCATTGCCGGGAGAGGCTAAAGAGGGTGTCAGATCCCCAAGAACTGGAGTTAGAGACAGTTGTGAGGCACCCTGCCCCTCCTGGGAATTGTACTCAGGTCTCTGAGAAGAACAGCCAGTGCTCTTAATTGCTGAGCTATCTCTCCATCTCTCCATCCCTACCCCCAACTACTCTTAGTGAGAGACCCTAAGAAGAATAGGAAAGTGCCATTAGCTAGAAAGAAAAAAAAAAAAAAAAAGCAGGCTTGTGAGCATGTTCATGAGAGTCATGAAGGCTGTAAGCATGTTCATGTTCATGAGAGTCATGAAGGCTGTAAGCATGTTCATGTTCATGAGAGTCATGAAGGCTGTAAGCATGTTCATGTTCATGAGAGTCATGAAGGCTGTGAGCATGTTCATGTTCATGAGAGTCATGAAGGCTGTGAGCATGTTCATGTTCATGAGAGTCATGGAAGGCTGTGAGTATGTTCATGAGAGTCATGGAAGGCTGTGAGCATGAACAGGGACCTAGTGAGTCACTTCCTGTAGTGGGGCTTGGGTTTCCCTTCCCATACAGTAGGGCAGACTTGAGACAAGCATACAGGACAGCCTAGTAGGCTATTGGGGGAAGAACTGTATCTTTATCTTTTTTGAAACCCCATTTCATCTGGGAACGAAGGGAGAAAAGGGAGGAGGTAAGGAGAGGAGAGGAGAGGAGAGGAGAGGAGAGGAGAGGAGAGGAGAGGAGAAGAGAGGAGAGGAAATCTGCCCAGGTTCATATTTGTATTCACCAGTCCTTGCTCGATTGGTGGCCACTTGGCATCTTATTCCCTTGAGATAGTCTCTCACTGAGCCTAAAGTTAAGCTAGGAGCTGGCAGCTCCTGGTGATCTGCAGCTCTTGTCTCTAGCCCCTATGATGAGGGGGCTATGAGTATGTGTGCCCCCACTCCTGCATTTTTAATGTGGGTGATGGAGATCTGAACTTAGATCATCATGGTTGCCATTACCCAGAATCCTCTTGACTCTGCATGCTGGGACCACACATGGCTTGCCCAATCTGGATAACCGTTCTGTGTTTTGCTTCTTGTTAGTGGTTTGTTTGGTTGTTGTTGTTTCAATTTCTTTGAGACAGAGCCTCATGTTGTAGTTCAGGCAGGCATAAAACTCGCTGTGTAGCTCAGGCTGGCCTCAACTCATGGCATCCTATTGCCTCAGCCTTACCCCTGGTGGGATTACAGGCAAGACTGACCAAACAGCCGTTGAATAGACACAAAATGACAGTAGTGAACGTGGGTTCTACTTCAGAGTTACACCTGACTTCTGGGAGCTACAGACTTGGCAATGGCATTGGCTATTTCCTCCCTGAACCATGAAGGGGATGAAAAGGACTTTGTCCTTCTTCCTACAGCAGAGGGCTCTGAAGACAGGGAAGTCAGAACGCTGCTTACCACTCCAGAGGGCATGGGGAACACGTGGTTACGGCATGGCAGGCAAAAGATACAGCTGGAGCCAGGCAGGATGAGAATGACTCTTGAGCTCTGCCCTGCCCTGACCCTACTCTACCCCTACGATAAAGCCCGAGACAGTTCCTCACATGGAGGGCAGAGTTGCGGTCCTCAGGTCCAGGCTCTTCATTGATCCAGTCAGAAACCTCAGAATCCACACAACCCATGTATTCATTTGTCCTTCTGATGCCTCGCTCCAGAAAAGAGTTGATCAGCTTACAGAAAACACAACACGATTGCCTAAATTAAAGCTGGGGGAAAGAACCACAGGGAAGGAATAGCATGCAGCAAGGAATAAGACCAAAGTAAACACTTAAAGTCCAGTTCGTGATCTCCTACTCAGCTGTACACAGATAGGATTCATGTGCTTTTCTGCACACATGTTAAGCAATTAAAGGAAATTTTGCCAAGCTTGGGAGCCCAAGTCTATAATCCCAGCTTACTTGGGGAGCTAAGACAGGAAGTCTAAACATTCAAGGCCAGCCTGGGCAGTTTAATGAGACTAGTCTTTAAATAACAACTCAGTGGCAGAGCACTCACCTAGCATGTGCCAAGCCCTGTGGTCCCGGTGTCATAAATGACAGAAACAAACACATTTACATTTTAAAGGTCGACTTGGCATCTTCTCCCCACCTGTGACACAGGTGAGAGGCAGCAGATGCCACCGCCACAGAGACAGGGCTTGGAGAGAGGAGACAGAGACATAGCTGCCTCTGTGCTAGTCAGCAGGCATGCAACGGCAGCCCTCCATGATCCGCCAGGCAACGTCCCTGGTGGATTCGGGACAGGCAGCCGATGGCTGCTCAAGACACTAAGGACTCTGTGAACCTGCCTTAGGACAGGCAGAGCTTGGGGGGGAGACTGAATGGAAGGCAGGCCTGGGGTGGGGTTGGGGCTTCAGCATTCAGTGGCAGAGAGAAGAGGCAGAGCATGGAAGAGAAGCTGAGGTGAGATGGCCAAAGGACCAGGAGGGAGAGAATCTTGCCATGGTAGACCAGACATCCTGTAAGCCTCATAGCAGGCAATCGGAGAAAGGAACCAGGTCTACTGATGCGGCAAACACATGATGAGGCCCCAGCAAGGATTGTGAGTGACCTGAGTCAAGGGCCAGATGGAACATTGTCCATAAGGGTCATTGCAGGGAACACTGACACTAGTCCAAACATGCCCAACAGTCATTCCAACTACAGGTTCTTGTGAGCACCAGAGGTATGTCTTTCCACGGGGTTGAGGGTGACACCACAGATGAAGAGGTGATCCTGCCAAGAGCCAGATTCCTACTCTCTTGTCTTCAGGCTTGTTTGAGGTGTATCTGTGGCCATCAAGGGGAAGGGATAAGCCATGTTTCTCTTCTCAGCAACTCTCCCTAAACATTAATCCTCTTGTTTGGGCTTTGAAACCTCAGGGCCTTGGAGGTTAACAATGCACTTGCAGCCCAGTGTCAAAGTGCAGGACCTCTCCTCCTCAGAAATCAGATTGTTCCACTGACATTGGCCTCTTCTGAACCAAGTCTCCTAAATGCCCTACAAACCAAACACTTGATCTCGGTGAATCTGTACAAAAGGAGCCAGGCATGATGGCTCAGGCCTTTAACCCCAGCACTCAGAAGGCAGAGGCAGGTGGATTTCTATGAGTTCGAGGCCAGCCTGGTCTACAGAGTGAGTTCTAGGACAGCCAGGGCTACACAGAGAAACCCTGTCTCAAGAGAAAAAAGAAAAAGCATCAGTGCCACAGAAGGAAAGGAAAAGGTAGGAGCTCCTGGGTCACAAAGACCCTTCAATCTCTACTGTCACAACATTTGTTCCAAAAACAATGGCTCACTGCTATCAGAAGAGGCAGCAGCAGGTCCTCCATAAGCCAGAGGACCTTGTGCTTTATGACAGAGACAGGGCAAGGAGCCACCTAGGAAACCCTCACCTTCACTCACCACCACCACCCTCCTTGGGACTCCCAGTCAGCAGCTAACTAGCACAGGACTGGGGGTGGGGGTGCCAAGATGACTGAATTCAGAACGGCCCTTCAATAGGGAGCCACGAGAACCGCTGTCCTACATGTTTCTTTCTGCTAGGTGCGGCAAGGGCCATGGGAACATGATGGATGGGGGCCATAGGGCAGACACTGTCAACTGACTATCTACCTATTCTGAAAAGGGACCGTTTATAGAGTTGCTTGACTGTGAGGCAAGGGGGTCAGGCCCAGCCATTCGGGTGCAGACTGGGAAGGACAGCCGATGGGGGTGGGGAGGGCAGCCTTGACAGAATCAAGGTAGAGGGCGGGGAAGGAAAGTGAGAAAGGAGAATTTGGGGATCCAGGAGTCAGACCCTGAGTTGGAAAGTCCCTATGCTCCAGACTCCCACTTCACACACAGGGATACCAAAGGACAGATGCCTCCGTGCATCCAGGACATCTCAGCCCCATTATCAGAAGCCTGGGGATGGTCAGTGTGACCTGAGGGAGGATCAGGTGACTGTGCCATCCTAGGAGATGACACCTGTGAGACACCCCCTCCCCTGGAAACAGCAGCTCAAGAAGCCTGTCCCTGGGGCAGCTTGTTTGGCATGCTTGTGTGAGGATGTGAACTGACCCCCCGGGGCCATGAAGCACCCAAGCCAGGACAGTGCTTGCAAATTGCCCTTCCACTTGAGCAGGTGGCTCAGCAAGGTCACAGTCAGTGTCTCGGTTGACCAGCACCTGGGTGGCAGGTGATACCCAAACCCACCCAGTTCAGCCCAGGGTAGGGGGTAATTAGTCAGGGACTGTCTAAAGTACAGGGATCTTAGAGGCCATTTTCCAGGCCTACTCTGGACTCCATCCAACATTCTTTCCCCCCAGCCTAAGGCTGCTTGGCTTGAGGAGGAAGCTCCTGCTGGCACGCTGGGCCACTAGAACCTTGGACAGTGTTTGAGTTCTTCCTCTGACCCAGCAAAAACGTCACCGCTTCTGGGTCTTCCCTGGACCCCATTCCTTTCAAAGGACATAGAACAAGACACCTGGTATCTGCTTGCTAGTGGATTCAACACTAAATAAATCCACACTCCCCACCCTGACTGTGACTGTCAGCGTGTAACAGAATGTTCAGGTTGGAAGACATCATTACAAATCACGCTTCCTTTAGCGACCTGAGACCCCCCTTCTCCCTTCCTGCCATCTCCTGCCTTGATGCCTTGGTCCAAGACATGAGAGAAATTCTTATCCCCAAGACAAAGCCATGGACATCTAAGGCTCAAACGTGTATGGAGGGGATGGGGATTTATCTCAGTGGTAGAGCGCTTGCCTAGCAAGTGCAAGGCCCTGGGTTAGATCCTCAGCTAAAAAAAAAAAGTGTGTGGCAGAGGCTTCTAAGATAAAACATTTTCAGGAGGCCACAGGGTCATGGGCCAACAGGTATCTGCTCCCAAAGAGCACACACAGCAGGTGTTAAAGATGACCAGTCCCAGCTGCCAGCTCACACATGCCACATTCACCCATTCAGGAGTGTGCCTACCCTGAATACCCACTGTTTGTTAAGCTCCACACAGCCCCATGAGAGAAAAGCTAAGCACATGTAGTTTTTGCTTGAGGAACTCCCATTAAGGAAACTGACCCATAGAGAGCCACCATAACGCAAACTAGACGCCACACATCCAACAGGAAAATGAGACTGGTCCTTTCTTATTGCTGTTTTCAGGAGTTACCACAACCCCGGAACAAGTCTCCCTGGGTTGAGAGGAAGGGGCCAGGATGGCTGTGTTCCACCAGAGGCTGGGAAGAATGTGTTCCGTGACTTCCCAGTGCAGGCTACCACATTCCTTGAGTCCTGGCTTCTCTCACCACGTTCAAAGTCAGCAGCTTCATGCCGTCCTCTCTTGCCTCTTTCTTTTGCTGGGGAAGAATCCTGTGGTCACACAGCGCTCTTTAGATAACCCAAGGGCCTTCCGCTGAATCCTTGAGCTAACGACTTCAATGGAGTCTCCTTTGCTGTTTAAGATAATATGTCCAAATGGCCTGGGATTGGGAAAGGGGCATAGCTGATGCTTTTAATGTGCCTCCCCCGGCTGGAGAATAGCAAACTCTCTCTGTGGGAATGACTACACTGGACTGGATTGAGGCTTGGCTAGATTTCTATGCAGAAGCCCTTGGGATGAGTGGGAGATGATACAGAAGGAGACATGCCCTCTCGTGAAGTAGGAAAGCGTAGTTTATTTTTGTCTTTGGTTTGGTTATTTGTTTTTAAGAAAGAGCCAGGATCTGCTTGATTGTTTCCAGACCTGAGAGGCTTACTACCCTTCAAGGGGCAATTGGACATCAGGGCTCAACTAAGGAAGATTTTCTCTGTGCAGATCTGTTAACTGAACTACAGTCCCAAGGCCTCTATCATTGCTGGAAATATTAATACCCCCACAGTGCTCAGTGACTTTAGCTAGACCACAGTGAGGGCTGTGCAAGGGAGGGTCAGGGTGCACAGTGGTCTAAGAGACCCAAGAGGTTCCTTGAGACTCATCTTGGGGTAGCCTGTGTTTTTCCTAAGTCCCTTTGGTAGGTTGCAAGTCAACATTTTAGCAGAGAATACCTTTGTCAAAGCAGGGCAGGTGGCTGAATTTCATTGACGTCATCTCCTCTACTCCAAATCAACTGAAAAGAACCCAAGCTGGGGATGAATCTGAACCTTGAGCTTAAAGAGGACTGGAAAGCAGATACTGACATTTTTCTTTTCTCTTTTCACGTCACAGGGAAGTAAGTTGGTGAGGGCTTGGATTTCTTGTCTCCCGGGGTTCTGGCAGCTTCAGCCAGGTGTCTCTGGGGGAGAGGGAGGGAGGGAGCTTTGGCAGTGGGAGAATCTGGATGTAGGAGGGACATGGAAAAGGCTTGCTTCAAAGCCCTTCCACACACCTGTTCTCTCTGTCACGTTATTGGCCCCTGTCTCTAGGGTGGAGGGTAGAGCAGATACAAGCTTGCTCTCCCGATGAACAGTGACAGGTGGACTCCTCCCTGCCCAACAGAGCTTCTGCGGGAACAACACTTGTCTTTGCCTCACCATCTTTGACTCGGAACACCCTGGGAAGAATGGAGAAACTGAGTCAGCGGAGAGCTGTGGGCCTTGCTCCTGCTGGGTAGCTGCTGTCACAATGGTCCACCCTTAGCATCCTGCCTTTCTCTCCCTCCCTTCCTTCTTGACCTTCTCTCCATCCATTTTCCTTTTCATATTCCAATTTCCTCTTCTTTCACACCCAAAGCCAAGCCCCTCCCCGTGCCCCCACTAATATTCAGCTCTCAGGGACGGCTGACCATGAGCATGAGTGTTCCTTTGATTGACAGGCCTTTGAATCAGCCGGTCCAGTCCATGCCGGGGGAAACAGGCATGGGCAGGTGATAGCTGGGAGACTGGAGATCCTGTGACAGCTCTCCTGTCACCACAGGAACTGACTCCTCCACTCTGGACCTCAAGTTCTTTCCAGTCATAAAGAGGGCTAACACTGCCTCCCTCCTGGGTGGTTGTAAGGACAACTGAGATCCCAGCGGAGGGTGTGCTTTAAAGTTCATTAAAGCTACATTGTCTGCACAGCCCCTGAAATGCAGAGCTCTCCCAAGGCCTGGATTTAGAAACAGCAGGGCCAGTGCTGACTAATGAAACCCAGGAATCACTGGCCCCACAGCCAGGCAGGTACTGGGTGGAGGGCTGGGCTGAGGGTCACAGGGAGGAGGCTGTTATTGTTTTCTCCCCTCGGGTGTCAGCCTCTCACTCCAGACCAGCCACTGGACTCAATGAATGTTTGTTTCTTTATGATGTTGACGGATCATCCTGTAACATTCCAGGGCCTAATAAGGGGGTACAGGCTGTTGGGGAGTGAGTCCTGGAATCTCCCTGCCTGCGGCACACCCTGGAAGGAATGGTGAGTTTTAAAGGCTGGGAAGCCCAGAGAAACTTCTGTCAGAACAGACCGAGCCAGTTCCGACATCAGCAGAGGTCCAGACCTCCATCTACTGAGGTTCTAGGAAGGTAAATCATGCACAGCTCACAATGGGAGGTTGGGGGTGAATGGAAGACACAGTACAGGAGGGACCAGGGCAAGGAGGACCTGGTTCTTCCCAGAAGACAGGGTAACTTCCAGAATACAGACTTAGAGAAGAGAAACAGAAGTAATGGGAGGTATGGCCTCCCTTCCCAAGGACCCCATCTGGATGGCAGTAAGGGAACTGAAATGACATAAGGCTCAGTGTCACAGGCAGTGGAGAGGGTCATCAATGGGCCTCATAGTCCAGTGGGTTCCAGCTGAGGGGGCAGTAGGTGAGGAGGAAGCCGCAGCCAGTGTGGGTGGAGAGATGTGAATGAGATGTGAAAGCCGAGGAGTTATTTGAGAGCTAATGTGTAACAGCTGCTTACGCTTCCATCCTAGGGGAACAGGAGAAAGAAACAAGTTCTCTAAGGAGATGACCAAGTCTTGGACAGACAAAACGCTCCATGCGGGACAATGCTATGACTACCTGAACAAGGCAGCACAATGTCAGCACCTGTTGACATACTAGCCTGGACAGGGGAAATTCCACAAGGTCCTGCCCCTAGATAAAAAACTACAGGTGGCCAAAGGCTGGTGAGAGATTGGTGGGGAAAGGTGTCCATTTCCTTCAGGAACCACCTCCCACATAGGTTGTCCAATTCCAAGTGGTCAGATCTGGACATGTCCATACAGGTAACACTAAATGGACTCAGTAGGTTGGACGGACACACACACACACACACACACACACACACACACACACACACACACACATGCATATTTAAAGATGTCATAAATTTGGGAGGGACCCAGGGAGACACAAGAGGAGTTGGAGTAGGGAAGAGTGATGTGGATGAAGTTCTCAGTAGATAGATAGATAGACAGATGATAGATAGATAGATAGATAGATAGATAGATAGATAGATAGACAGATGATAGATAGATAGATAGATAGATAGACAGACAGAGACAGCTTGCTATCCCCGTGGTCTAAAATAAATCTTGCCCTCAATAACTCTTGCATGTGTGCACAGAGCTCCCAAAGTTGGTTATTTTTCTTGCTTCAGTTTTAAAATATGAAGTAATAACCAAGGATTCAAGCGGAATAAGAAACAATAAAGGCATCTCAGAGGGAACATATTTGTACACCAATACCTTATATAAATTAAAAGGATCTTTAAAAAAACCCTCAAACTCAATAAGCTTTCAGAGCCTAAGAAAACTTCAAAATGCAGGCATAAGAATGTATAAAATCATCTACCATCTCAACATACCAAAGAGGAAAACATAGTAGAATTTTAACAGACGTGGCAAAATCTGCTAGAATTCAACATCCACTCATGATTTTTAAAAGTGCTCAGCAAGCTAGAGCTTGAAAGGCTCCTGTTTTCAGAGGAAACAGTCAGGAAATTAAGATGTAACTTGGTGCCACTTACTGTCAAGATGCTAGCTGTGTGTTAGCCAATGCAGACATGCATTTTAAATGTAAAAAGTAAACGACAGGCTTAAGATTTTAATAGGAAGCAGCAATTGTTGGAGTTACTGCCAAATATAATGCTGTCATGTGTAAGAGTTGGGGTCATAGGCAGTGATAGACCTTGTCTAGTGTGTGCAAGGCTAAGTTCTGACAGCAAACTTGAAGAAAAAATAAGCTATAATACCACAAACAACAAAAACCAGACAAGACAGAAACACCCAGTGTAAATTGATCAGTGTGCATGTGCAGATCATTTCCAGAAAAAGAAGTCTCAGTGTTTAAAAAACATTTTAAGATAACTGAGTTTCACTACTTGTCAGGAAACCAAGACAAAAGCAATGAAAAACTAATTTAGGTCATGGAAATGACTAGGGTGGTAAAGGGGCTTGGCCAGTGACCCCTGGAACCCACATAAGGGTGGAAGGAGAGAGCAGACTCCACAAGCTGGAGAGAGAGAGAGAGAGAGAGAGAGAGAGAGAGAGAGAGAGAGAATACATTTTTTTGGTTTGGTTTGGTTTGGTTTGGTTTTTGGAGACAGGGTTTCTCTGTGTAGCTTTGTGCCTTTCCTGGAACTCACTTGGTAGACCAGGCTGGCCTCGAACTCCAAGATCCGCCTGCCTCTGCCTCCCGAGTGCTGGGATTAAAGGCGTGCGCCACCACTGCCCGGCTGAGAATACATTTCTAAAGAAACTATTTTATACCTATCAGATTCACTAAAATATTAAAAAATCCATCATTTACATGAGCTTTAGAATATGACCACTATAAGAAAGAAAGAAAGAAAGAAAGAGAGAGAGAGAGAGAGAGAGAGAGAGAGAGAAAGCAAGGAAGGAAGGAAGATAGGAAGGAAGGTGAGAAGGAAGGACAGACAGACAAAAGAAGAGGTAGCCAAGAGAGTTGGTGCACATGCCTTTAATCCCAGTGCTTGAGAGGTAGGTGGACCTCTAGGAGTTCCAGGACAGCCAGGGCTGTGCAGAGAGACCCTGTCTCGAAAACAAACCCAAACCCAAAACAAACAAAAAGGAATATACTATGGTAAGTCATAGTATATTCACTTAATAGAATATTATATAAATGTCAAGTGTCTTAGAGCTAAATAATCATACTGATAAATCTCAAAAGTATCCGAATTCAGGAAAAGCTGAAGACCATTGTATGTAGGTTAGCATTAAGGCAAAAACTGAAATTGCGCCAAGTGTGAAAACATATATAAGGATGTAAAACACATTTATTGAGTAGCTTTATTGTTTGATAAAGAGAAAAAGGGATGAAATCAAGGAAGAGATTACACAGGGGTTTTCAATATTATCTGCTTAAAAGATTGAATCAAATAGAGCAAAGTCTGACTATTTCATGAAACTGGCTGAAGTGTTCCAGGCTGTCCTCCACACCTGGATTCTGAAATAAACAAGACAAAAACTGCCCAAGGAGTTCATAGCACAAGAGGCTAATTAAACAGATACCCCAAAATCACACCCAGGACCAGCACATAGCATACAGGAGGCACATAGCCAGGAATGGGGAGGGCATCACCAAGGATATTTGAAGCTGGTGTTGAAATAAATGCAGATAGACGTCAGGATCCAGCTCTTTCTCCTCCACATGCCCCTGATGGGATTGGGAAGATCTGTGGCTGTGACCTGTAACCACACAGGACTGAGGCCACCGGTAGACAGATATGGTTTGGATATAACCTCCAGTCTGAGAAAGTTTTCTCTTTTATATACAGAGGGTAAGAATATCTTTAGAAATCATGGTATCAGCTGAGTATGATGGGCCAATCCTATAATCCCAGAGTCTGGGAGGGTAAGACAGAAAGATCCTAAGCTCAAAAGTAGCCTGGGCTGCATAGTGAGACAGTGTCTCAAAAATATGAGGGTGGGGGGGGGGGATGAGAATGTAACAGCATACTCTTTAATGGTAACTATCATTCTCTGGGCAGTTTTTGTATGCAGGGCACTGAGTAAAGTCTTTGTTTTATCACCTTTAATTCTCACAGTGACCCTCTGAGGCAGATACTGTTTTGTCCCTTCCGGGATGAGGAAACCCAGGCTTACAGAATGTGTGTACAAAGTCCTCAAGGGTTAGTTAGTACATGGGGACATGAGACCGAAGTTGTCAGCTCCCAGTGCATGTGTTTAACCACCGCCTCTCACAAGCACAGACAGCCAATTAAGGCAACAAGGGTTTAATTGCTTTCAATTGGAAGGATAAATGAGAATGTGATACAAGCGCAGTCCATGGAAACCAAGCTATCATTACCTCCATGAACACCTATCACATGGTCACAGCTCCATAAATGCTTGTGAAATGAGATGGCATTTACCTCTAGGAAATGGGAACCAGTGACACATTTCCCTGGTGCAAAGCAGTGGAAACTCCCAGGAGGCTAATGGGACACGCCGGCGGAGCAGCTCCCCAAGCTTCCCCCCCCCCTACCCCCGCACATGGCTTCTCCAGATGAGTTCAGAATCCCTCAGCCAGGCTCTGGTTCCTGGGGAGCCCCTATTTCAGAGCAAGCCTCCTGTGATGGGCTGGGCCAGGACACACGGGAATTCCCATCTCTGAACCAGTGACAAAATCCATTCTAATCAGGTCAGGAGTGGGTACCAGGAAGTGACCGTCGTGGCTGGGGTGGGGTTGTCACAGAGGAGGCTTGCTCTGAAATTCGTCTCTGGATCAGAGTCCAGCGCCCTCCCAAACAGCCCGCAGAACAGACTCAAAATGAGAACAAAAAGGAACGGACATGAATCTCCTTTCAAGTAGAAAGGGACAAGAAGACTCCAGCTTTCTCCTGGGAAAAGCCGCCATCATCTCTGGGGCCCCAGGGTCGTTTTATGCAAGTATTCCTTCAGCAAATGTCACCCAACCCTTGCTGGGTGCTGGAGAGGTCTTGCCCACCTAGGAGGAGTGTCCTTAAACTCAGAAACTAAGAGCGAGCGCCTCTCTCCACTAGGCACCCAGTGCTGCACGGTGCGACCGGATGAGCCAAAAACAAACCAAGTTTCCTCCTCTCTCTCCCCGAAGCTAAGGCCAGAGAAGGAAACTGAGGCCAGGCTAGCAAGCGGTAGCGATTTACATACAAGAGGTACTTCTGAGGAAAGCGGGAGGACACGGGGAGAAGGAACTGAGGAAGAGAGAGCAGGGGAGGGGAGAGAAGGCCTGGGAAAAGGAGGAAGGGAGCAGCATCCTGACTGGATTCTCCTTGGGGCCCCGACCACAATGCTCTAGCCGCGTTTTTAATTAGTCACACGATTTTTCCATTGCCTTAAACAAGAGCTGCTCTCTGATCAATGTTCGAAACAGCTGGCCGATTTTAAACATGGCAAACACGATGATCCCGGCTATGACGGCCTGAGCCACTAAAAGCAGAATATAAAGACCCCAGTAGAGGCGATGATCGGGACCTTCACCCCTGGCCACCAGCTGGACCCACGCGCGGGACTGCGAGCTGTTAGGCAGCTGGGACGGGGCCGGGACTTCCAGAGCGTTCTGGGCTGGAGGGTTGAGAGGCAGGCCTCGAGGGTGCGGGCACCACGGGTCACCCTGCAGCAGGTCCCAGAATGACAGGCCCGCGCGTGCCTCCGGGCCACGGCACAGCGGGGGCTCGTCTTGGCCCAGGAGGTCCTGATGATGCCGCAGCCACTGGAGGAAGGGCCACAGGCCACAGTCGCAGAGCCAGGGGTTGTGGCCCAGCAGGACGCGAGTCAGCCGGGGCAGGGTCGCGAACACGTCTCCAGGGAGCGTCTCCAGCTGGTTGTGCTCCAGCTGCACCGTCTCCAGGCTGCTGAGGTTGAGGAAGAGCGCGCGGGGCAGGGCCCGCAGCCGGTTGTGGCGCAGCGACACTTGGCGCAGGCGGCCGAGGCCCCGCAGCGCATCCTCCGGGAGCTCGGCCAGGGCGTTGGCGTGCAGCGCGAGCACGCGCAGCTCCGGCAGGCCCTGGAACGCGCCGCGCGGGAGCGCGCTCAGGCGCGGGTTCCCGGTCACGGCCAGCGTCTGCAGGCCGCTCAGGTTGCGGAAGCAGGCGGCCGGCAGCGTGCGCAGGCGGGTGCCGTTCAGCCACAGCTCCCGCAGGCCGGCCATCTCCCCGAACAGCACCTCCGGGAGCTCCTCCAGAGGGTTCTCGAACAGGGTCAGCCGAGTCACGCTGCTCGCACGCAGGAAGAGCGCGGGCGGCAGGGACTCCAGGCGGTTTCTGGACAGAGTCAAGGCGCTCAGGTTTCCGAGGCTGTCGAAGGCACCGGGTGCGACGGAGCGGAGGTGATTCCGGTCCAGCCGCAGCTCAATCAGAGCGCCGAGGTTGCCCAGAAGCCCCGAATCCACAGCTGCGAGCTGGTTTGAGTAGAGGAGCAGCTGCTCAAGCTTAACCTGCGCCGCCAGCAAGCCCACGGGCAGGTGGGTCAGGTTGTTTCCCGATAAATCCAACACCTTCAGTCTCGCCAGGCTCGTGAAAAGGTTGGCAGGAAGAAAAGTGAGCTGATTTTGGTTCAAACGGAGCTCCTGCAGGTTAAGCAGTTTCTGAAACAGGTTTTGGTCAAGGTCCCTTAGTGCATTGTGGTCCAGGAACAGCTGTTCCAAGAGCACCAGCTTATCCAGGAGCGGGCTTGGAAGCTGAGAGATTTTGTTGCGCGTCAACCTGAGGGTTTTCAGTTTTATCAGGTCATTGAAGGTGCCGGGGTCGATGGCGGAAACGTGGCTATCTGAGAGCATCAGGCGCTGCAGGACTGTCATACCACTGAAGCTGTGGTTCCGCAACACGCCCTGGTCCATTCGGAAGAGCAGGATGTGTGTGAGGTTCGTGGGCAGAGCCAGCGCGGCGATGCGAGCCACGCTGCCGCCCGAGCACTGCGCCGCATCGCGGACCACACACTTGCAGGTTTTAGGGCAGGGGAAGGGCTGGGCGAGCGTGAATGTGAACACCGCGCACATCAGGGCGCTCCTCAGCATGTCTGAAAGAAAGGCAAGGACACGAGGCTCAGAGCAGGTCTTGGAGTCCAGCCCCGGCTGGACTCTTTGGCCAGCATTTTCAACTGTCTTGGAATGTTGCCCAGATACAACCAAGTCCCTCTCCATTCTTACAAGGGCCGATTAAAACATCAATTACTTTTCTAGTCAGTTTATGTGGGTGCTGGTTTCTAGCTCAGGCTTGCTGAGTACGCATTCTTAACTCACTGAGCCATCTATCTCCGCAGTTCTCATTTAAGAGCATTGAAATCTGGGCACCTTCAAGCTACAGAGAGAATACCTTAGAATCTTTAGGGAGAATGAATTAAAATCCTCACGGTCATGTTCAGTCATCACAAAGTAGCATCCCCGGGGGAAACTGGCTGTGCTGTTGACTACTGACTTAAGCAGGGCTGTCTCTACCCAACAGCCCGGAAGGGAAGAGCAAGGCCCACACGATTCATTTTCTTAGAATCATATTGCTAAAGAACCAACACCCAACAACACAATACATCCTCCTTTAACTGCCAAGCTCGGCAGAGCCGGGCACTTGGCACTGTTAACAGTAGGCATGAAGAGGGCAGTAGGCTGAGCCCTTCAACCCACGTCAAGTTAAGTAATTTAAGGTCACATAGAATTTGAAGGTAGTCTTTCTGACTCACACATTGAAATAATCTGTCTGCTTCTAAGCCAAGCTGCTTAATAAAAACTACTCTGGACATTGAATTATCTGGAACACACAGCAACACTAGTTTACTCCGACTCCCAAGTAAAAATTTGTACTGTTTCCCGAACCTCATCTCCTTTTGACCCCACACAGACTGGGCCCTCTCATTACAGACACTAGTTTAAGAATATTGGGCCTTACCTGAAGTGGTTCTGCACCCTGGACTGACTGAAATGCTTACAACTGTGCCGGTGACTCGGCAATCCACAGAGGAAGAGGGAGTATTCTTGCATCCTGAGGATAAAGACTATCTCAAGAGGGTATATTCTGGGCGTTCATGACAAGAGCTTTCAGGCTGTGAGAGGCCATGCTAAAGAGTCCTATTGTCAAAGCTGAATGGTAGAAGGCCCGAGTTTTTCCATAAATGGCAAGCTGAAACTAATAAAGAAGTTTAGGAATGTATGGATCATTGTAGCAATCACACCAATAAATGGGTCATTAGACATATACATACATACATACATACATACATACATACATACATACATACATTTGCATGCTACATTGCACCGATTCTCATCCCCTTTTAAAGAAAAAAATCATTTACTTGGTGTACATGAGTATTTGGGTGCATATGTGCCACAACTTCACTTGTGGGTGTCAGAAATCTTAGGCAGTCAGTTCTGGACTTCCACTATGGGGGTGCCAAGGACTGAACTCATGATATGCCATCAGGCTTGGAGGCACATTTACCTGATGAGCCATCTCCTGTGCCTGGCATTTTATTTTTTAAATAAGGCTAAAAACTTCTCAAATGCTCCCTTCTTTAATGGCTAGTCTAGCCATTATCAAACATGTTCATTACTGGCGCTGTTCCAGAGCGCGTGATCAGTGTAATACTGTGAGACTGCCTGCCACAGTGGGTGTTCTGACAGTGCCGCAAACCGTGTGAAAACCCCTCCACAGCTCTTACTCATGCTTGCCATTCTTTTGATCGGACATATTGTTTCCATGAATGCCCATCCCTCACCTGGCACGGCCTGGGTACGCCCCAGGAGAGCCAAACAGCATCAACCCACAAAATTACTGTCTCAAATGGTTTTGAATTTGGCATTTCTGTTTAATGATGAACTTATCTTTCTTACAATGAAGGGCCACCTGTGCTTCAGCGTTTGAGAAAGTTGGGTTTCTCTTTTCATGTGTCTAGTTTTTTCCCCTCCTTTTAGACAGTCTTGCTATGTAGCCCAGGCTAGCTAGCTTCAAATTTATGATCTTCTGGCCTTAGTGTCCTGAATTTTGGGATCAGAGAATGTGCCACGATGTCCAGTTGTGTTCATTTGTGTATATGCAACTTTAGCATAGACATTCTTTATATGTTCTATTAACCCACTGTCAAGTCATAGGTGTTAAGTAAATCCTTCCAAGGCAGGAGACCCCAACCAATTCCTTTAAATACTCTAGGGTTCTTTTCCTTAGCATTCAGATCTTTGGGGATAAACAGGTTCCTTGGCATGTACCTAAGAGGTAGGATTACTTTAAATGTTCTTAAATCACTAATTTCCATTTTTAACAAAACTCAAGATGGTTCTTCAACTGCTATAAGAACTAAGATCCAGGGTTTAGGGAGACTGCTCAGTCAGTGAAATGCTTGCTTTGCAAGCATGAAGACTCATTTAATCCCAGGAACTCACAAAAGAAGCCAGGCATGGTAGACAGAGATCCCTGGAGCATGCTGGCTAGCCGCATATTGGTAAGCTTCAGGCACCCAATACCTCAAGACACCCACTACACATACATTTACTTGATATTATAGAAGGGAGCAGTTTGGAGCACTTCTTACAGTATTTTAACAAGTTGGGAAAGAACCCCCTCAGTGTATGCAAACACAGACTGTTCCCCGTTTTCTCCACTGGGCAAAGCCCTCTACCATTCACTGAGGTGAGTGTAATCAAGCCCAGCAAGGGCCTTCTCAACTGGAACCATTTAGTCCGCTCTGAAGCACAGGGCCACAGCAACGCCCACTAGGGTCGAGTTCCTCTAGTTCTCCCCAAGAGAAGCAATTCTAGAGCCCCAAACTACCATCCTACAGAGTCTAGTCAGCCCTTTGCCCAACCAGCCCATCACACTAACCAGCCCATCACACTAACCAGCCCATCACACTAACCAGCCACGCTGCCTTCCTCTCCAGCACCCACTCCGGCAAGCAGAGTCTGCTTCTCTGGAACCTCTATCTAGTTCTCCTATCCTTCTTTCCTCAAGGGCTCCTTTGGGTGCCCGAGGCACACTGCACTGACACTGGCTGTTGAGTGATCCCAGTGGATAGATCAGGTCTCAAGCATTATTTCAGCATTTCCTCCACCCGCCCCCACCCATTCCACATTCACCACCGAGTGCTGCAGCATGACTGCTGGGACTTCCTTCCCCAAGGCGGCTACAGGCCCAAGGGTCATTTGTAAACACTGTACTGTTATTCCAAGTCAGGGAGACAAGAAGGGGAAAAAAAAGAAACTAAGTAATAGTCCTGAGAGAGCTGCATTTACATAACTAAAAAACAAGTGTGCAAAGACCCAGGGAAAATCTGAATCATTAAAATTTTTATTTTGAATAGCTTCAATCAAAAAGATTTCATAAGGTTATTTACAATGCTGAATGTACAATTATGAATATCTACCTTTTTGACAACAGGGTACCATTCTTGAGCAGCAATACAATTTTAAAAATATAAAGATGTGGTATAATTTCTGATATATAAAGTTACTTAAAAAATCCACGGTCTTAGGGAATTCACAAATCATAACAGGAAGTAACTTTTATTAATTTCTTGTGCACATAATTACCAAATTGTAATACATTAAAAATACGTGTAAATGCCCAGACTGTACAAAAGTTAATCCCCTATCTTGTTAAATAAAAGTTCCCAGTAACCTCCCACCATATATATACAAAACCCTTTTCTTCGACACATCAAAACTGCATGCATGAAATGAGATGTCCTCTAAAGCCTGAAGTTGCCCCTCACTGCATATGAGCTGCTGCTGCTTCTGGAACAGGTTTTAAATGTGTGTATTATGTATGTCGTGTGTGTGTGTGTGTGTGTGTGTGCGCGCGCGCGCGTGCGCGCGTGCACTCACGCGTGTAGGTGCAATCTGGAGGGTTTGGGGCGTCAGGCTCCGACACTTGGAAAGTGTGGGTGTGTGGTTGGTTTCGTGGCTCTCACCCAAGCACTATTTGCAGTACTGCTTTACAGCAGTTGGTGCCAGAAGACAGAAAACAGTTACCACTACTTATTTGTATTTGAGGGAGAAAAATGACTTTAAACAACCCTGAGGGAGACCCACATTAAAAAATCTTATTTATTTAAAAAGTTAAAAAGTTACATATCATTATTTAACAATTACTTTCCCGGACATTTCTGTCCTTTAAGTATGTGCATAAATAAAATTTAAATCAGCAATATTATCAATCTTAATACATCAAAATAATATATGTACAGATTTTGAAATCTAGGTCTGTATATACTCAAATAATTTAATGTAAAATTCAGAACCCACATCTCTATATAACAGTGACCTACAGAAGACTGTCTACCTACGGCACTAAGCAGGACCCATGTCTGGACTCACAGACATTCCTCATACAACATCCTCACAGGAATAACCTACCCTGTCTATGTTCAGATCTAACTTCCTACAAATGCTTTCTCTCACCTACATAAAAACCTTGTTCCTTTGCAAACATTATGGACAGATGAGATATAAACCCTTATCAACTCTAAATATTAAAAGGGATATGTCAAAAATAGCCTTTTATGATCATTCTCTTGAGGATGTTAAATACCATTAATATTGGGTTTCTAAACTGCAGTTAGCAATTAATTATATGCTTCAGTACTTAAACCAAAGAGTAAGACTTAACGATCCAGAAAAAGAATAACATGAGCATCATTTGAAATGAACATGGACAGTATAAAACATTGGAGAATAAGTAACTATAGAAAATAGTGCTAATTCACAGCTCAAGAGGTCTAAGATGCATAGCTTCATAGAATCATTCATGGGACAATTGTTCTTATCATCTAACATATAATAATATCATACATTTTGTTGGAAAATTTTGATTATGTATTTTGTAAGAATCACCAGTGGCAATAGCAGTAACAGTGATCCTGAGAATAATTTACATTTTTTTCCTACAATTATCAAACATCATTCAGGTCTCTGCAACATAAAAAAAAAAAAAAAAAAAAAAAAAAAAGGAAAAAAAAAAAAAAAAAAAAACAATGGTTCCACAAATCTGGGTAACATCTGGTAAACTGGTAAGTATGTACTGGGACAGTAATGATCAACTAGGAATGGAAAGCACACACATGTGGTGAGTTAAGAAAGAACACAGAATAACATCACACTGTTTCACTAATTTAGGGCCCATCTTTACAGCAATGCCAGCTTCCCAAGCTTATCATAACTGTGGGCACTGCCAAACTGCCAAGTCCTACCTAGGAAGGCATTGTGGATATTCCTTGAGAAATGAACATTAATCAGACAAAACACAAATGTGAAAAATGCTTTCTACATTTCTTTTGGCTCAATAAATGTGTATACTTTATTTTCTCAAGCTCACTTGTAACAAAACAGGTATGTGCTGACCTCTGGTGCCACCTAATGGCATAAAACAAGCTCTATTCATGTTCACACTGCTTTGTAAAAGTCAAACTCAATATTCATTATTCTTTTAATTCTCATTATCCAAAGGAGAGACATATGCCACGGCTAAGCTCTAACTCAAAAACAAAACAGTATTATCCAATTCCTTTAAGTTAAAAAACAAACGTAGAAAAAGCATGTAGAATGAGAAAAATCCTGAAAGAAAAACAAACAACAGGTATGAAGAGCTACAAGGTCACCTCCAAGGAAATGACCGTTGCTCTCTGCGTGCATGGATTCTGAGACAGGACTTTACTATCCTTGGACTAAGAACAATCCTCCTGCCTCAGCCTCCTGTGCAGAAGTACAGGCGTGCACCACCATGCCTGGCTCAGAAATAAACTTTTCTAGTTAAAAAGTTCTTCGTTGAACGAGGCAAACTGAACTGCTGCCGTCAGACACAGTAGGAGACCCACAAAGGTTACGAAGGCCATCGAGACAGCAGTGAAGCACCTTGCTGGCTAGAAAGTGACACCCAGGCAGTCTACACAGAGAATACAAAACCAGAAATGGAAATTACCTGAGTTGCTCTATCAACAATAACACAAACTGACTCCTATCCCCAGGTCAAAGGAAACTGGTGTATGTTTAACACAGAACTCTTTGGGAGAAACATTGGAATCAAAATAGATTTTCAACCTATTTTCACCAAAGGCTAATCACAATTAACGATCATATTATTTTTAACAATCCCAATATTAGGGCCTACATATAGAAGAAACTTTCTAATAAGGGGGTTTGTGAAAATTAATTGAAAGGCAAACTAGTGTCAAAAGCTGAAATTTAAAAATCCCAACACAGTTCTCTCATACCCAATATAAAGTGTACATCACATTGCGTTACTGCATGAAGATCCAGCCAGACTGATAGTTAATAACTGTGAGGCAAATGCCATTTTACTGCTTTTGTTTTTAATCAACTACTGTATGATAAGAGGGCTATCAACTGAGACAGTGCCATTCTGACACTCTCCTGAATACTGTCACCAGCACAGCAGAGACGGCCTCTGCTATGTGATGGTGCTGATCTGACATGATCCATTCTCCTTTACTACAGTTTTGGCTTCCGTCGTTGTCTGAGGCTTAGGTGGCCATTCAGGATCAACCGAGAGCTCCTGCGCCAGGTACATGTATTTTGCCTTTGGAGTCTTCCTTCTACAGCTTAGGGCCCAGGACAAGCAGCATTTCCCCCATCGATCCACTGACTCCTAGGGAAGGAAAAACATCCAGAGTAAGGGCTTATTTGTTACAGCATGCACCAAGCATAGAACAAGATAAAATAACTTCTGAATGCAACAAAGAACGAGGAAAAAATTTCATGCAAAAAAGGTCAGCTTTCAATTTAGGAACAGATTATTTTAAAGCTGATTTTTCCAAGCTCCTTTGTTTTGTGCACATGTCCTCTTGTGCACTTCCTATATTATTTAAGTAGCCTTCTCTAGCGGAAAAACACCTGGTATGAGTAACTTTAAAGACTCAGAAGATAGTTTTCTTATGTAATTTGGAAATCCTCATATCCTATCTCAAATTATTTTCTTAAATATATTATTGATACCCATCATCACTTTTAAAAGAAAGGAATCACTGAAAGCTATCACTGTGGCTGCTAATACCGCTTTCAAAACACAAAGCACGAAGTAAACACCATCGAGTGAAAACCAGAATCTCACTATCACGTTTAAAATTGCATCTCTGGGGGCTGGAGAGGTGCTCAGGGGTTAAGAGCACCGGCTGCTCTTCCAGAGAACCTGAGTTCAATTTCCAGCACCCACATGATGGCTCACAACCATCTGTAATGAGATCTTGAGCCCTCTTCTGGTGTGCAGGCATAGATACATGATAAATAATTCAATCTTTAAAACAAACAAAAACTGCATTTCTGGCCAGGCATGGTGGCATAAACCTGCAATCCCAGCGTGGGTGCTGCAGTGGTTTGTTTTTGTCAAACTGACACAGGCCGGAGTCATAGGGAAAGAGGAAGCTCAACTGAGAAAACGCCTCCATCAGAGTGGCCTGTAGGCAAGTCTGTGGGCATTTGCTTAAATAATAATTGGTGTGAGAGGGATCAGACCACTGGGTGTTGTCCAAGAAAGCAAGCTGAATAAGCCCCAGGGAAAAGGCAGTAAGCAATGTTCCTCCATGGCCTCTGCTTCAGGTCCTGCTTTGGCTTCCCCTGATAAGACTATAACGTGTAAGCCAAATAAGCCCTTTCCTCCTCAAGTCACAGCGGTCATAGTATTTTATCACAGCAAGAAAAACCTAGCTCACACAGCTACACAGTAAGACTGTTTTAAAAACAAGTACCACCATAGCCTCACTGACAGAAAACTGCTTTCACCTAAGTCTCCCTTGGTGCTCCACAAAGGGAGGAAATACGCAGAAAGGTACACCAGCAAGTGCTGGGCTCAAGAGATGGCTCAGGCATTAAGAGAAGCAACTGCTCTTTTAGAGGACCCAAGTTCAATTCCCAGCACACACATGGCAGCTCACAACCATCTGTAATTTCAGTTCCGAGAGTTCTTATGCCCTCTTCTGTCCTCCACAGACACTGCACATACATGGTGCAGACATACATGCAGGTAAAACACCAATACACAAAATAAAAATAAACTGAGACCATTGTGATCAATCATGATGTTACTGATGAAGGTGACCTTAGATAAATAATCCTTGGAGAACAGGAAGGCAAAGTTCTTGAAGAAAAATAAACAGAATAGTTTCAAGTGAAGTTTGAATTAATCTAAATGACTCTTGTTTCACCTCTGAAAACAGACCATAAATTATTTAGTTATTGCTCCTCCCAAGGAAAATTTAAATCCTAAATCACTCTTCTGCCTAACAACGAGCCAATTCACATTGGGCTCTAACCTCAATGGAAGCCATCTTACAAAATGCAAATACAAATATCAACATCCAAAGTACCTACAGCCAAGAGAGGCAATGTGTTATAATACATTCTTGAAACATGCTTCTTAATTGGCCAGACGTGTGTAGTCCCTGCAATCCTAGCACTGGGGAGGCCAAGGCAGGAGATGATTTGGGGGCTCACCACCAAGCTGAGCTAAACAGCAGGTTTGGGGCTAGTTTAAGCTACAAAGTGATACCTCTATCTCAACAGATCGATCCATCAATCAATTAAGGCAAGTAGCAGCCAATGGGAAGGACCAAAAGTACTTTAAAACAAAAGCTCTAAAAACTGATTCCTGGTGCTTCTCTCACCATAGTAAGACAACAACCATCAGTAACCCTGACTCTCTTCTTCAGTAAGTAGATATAACATTGATCTGCATCGCTCCCAAGGATTTAAAGGCAAAACTGTAGTCACAGATAAGTTATATTACATTCTAGGGAAAACTAAGATTGGAAGATTATTCATCCAGTAACCTCTATTCCCATCATAATGAAAGTTATTAGCATGGTGGCACTTGCCTTTCATACGAGTACACAGGAGGGCAGGGGCAGGAGGATCTTCAGAGGTTTGAGGTTGGCCTGGTCTACAACGTGAGTTCAAGGTCAGCCAGTATTATACAGTGAGATCTTGCATCCAAAAAAAAGGGGGGGGGGCCCAAGGTGGGGGTTACAGGTATGATATTACGTTATTCTCTTTTTTAAAGAGTCCATGACAAATTACTGTGTATGAGGATCCAATAGTCACCATGTACAGGATCCCTTGGGTGACCAAGAGCAGCTGGCTGGCGGGTCCCTTCCCAAACATTCATCTGAGATGACACTCCACGACTACATCTGACGCTTCCCCAGGGCTTGTGCTCTTCAACCCAATTGTGGCAAAGATCACTGTTCCTAAATATGAAAGCTGTCACTTTCACTTATCATAGCATTGCTGAAGCATCAAAGAGAAACACATCATGCTTGTCTGCACCGAGTAACAGAATTGCAGACACACACATTCCCCTCTAAATTCACTGTTCTACCCCCGTGGAAACAAAGGCAAGCAATATAATTGAAGCTAATCACAAATGGCATCATAACTGCAGATTCCTTTAACATTTTGGGATATATTATATATACATATATATTCAATCTGTTTAAAACAATGTATATTATTCATTGTACATTTAAGTCACAAGGAACACCTGAGATTTCCCCTATTCCACCATAATTAGAAACATGTTTGTTCCTGTACCCTTATCTCCCCCAAATGTCACAAACAAAACAAACAAACAAAAATACACTACACACAAAGTTCGTGAGACTGCACATAAATGTCCCACACATCCTGAAACGACACAACTCACTGGAGAGAAAACTGGAGGCTACAGTCATGACAGAGTGAGAAGTCAGGAGAGGAGGGTGATGGCAAGGGAGACAGCCAGTCAACGTGGAACACAAGGGGATGAGTCATGGGGCTTAGAGTGAGCACCTGGATCTCTCCAACAGAGGTTCAGTCCCTGCGGCAGAACACTGGATCCTTGGATTTAGTTAATTTGGGATGGTTAACATGGCCAAAAAGAGAATCTCCAAGACAACAAGAGCAAGAGTACCACAGGTCAGCAGGGAAACCACACAGAACATTTATAAAGACATGAAGCCACAACCTTGCTTCTGAGACGTTCCAAGGTGCTCATTCTAACGCCCAGCCCTTTATGGCTGGCAGTCATTTAGGCACTGTGGTATTCATAAATCTCCTTCCACATCAATCCTCAATATAAAACAAATACAATCCAAACTAGCAATCTAAGTAAGTTCAAATGGTATTTTCAAATAGTTTTGTTTTGTTTTTTAAAGTTGCATAACGGCTACAGTTCACAGATTTTCACTAAAGATAAAACGTATCAGTATATAACCTCAACAGGGTCACGGTGCACAACAGCATAATTCTAGTTCTCTTGTGACTTTCAAATTCAACCACCTCAGTTTAGCGTGGAGCCTACAGCTCTGAACATTCTCATCGTGCCCCTGAATATGGTAAGGAAAGAAAGGGGTGCTCTTTCTCTGACACCAACACAAAACTGGAGAGCTGCAGTCTGGGCTTTCATGGGCTTCTTCGCAAAAGTGAGCAGCACCAGTTAGGCAGTACAGAGTAGGACTGTGGCAGATCCCAGCACCACACACCAGGCAGCCTGGATGAACCTAGTGCTGCCAGCCATCTGCTTCCTTCTCACCCAGCAGCTTTCTACTTCAGCAAGGGCGATACCTTGAGCTGCACAATTCTTTTTTGGAAGAGGTGGTTGTCTATGTACCACAGGACATTTATTTACTAGCCCCAGTGGCCTCTACCCACCCTACATGTCAACAATTTCTCTCCCTTATTTCTGATCATCAAAATTGTCTATGGATGGCCATTGCCAAGTGGTCCCTGATGGGGGTGGGGAGTTAGACAGAGTTGCCCCTGATGGAGGAGAAACTAAGCATCACTTACACACAGAAGCATCACTAGAGGAAACTTAATCTTTATGCATTGATATAAGGACTGTCCTTTTCTAAAAGTAAAACTCCAAAAAATGTTTTCTTAAAACCACAGAATTAAGGCCAAAATTCTTATCTACCCAATGATATCCAAAATGGGTCAATTTGCAAGAATGCTGAGCTTACGTGCTAATGGACTGTCACTGTATCCCAGGGACATTTTTAGAGACAGAACTTCACATGAAATAAAAACTTTTAAAAATTAAGAATCAATATTTAGAAATTTTAAAGAAAAACAGACAGTAGTAAAGAACAAATATATAGCTGGGGATTTCTTTGAACTGGGCAGGGTGGCAATTAATCCCAGCATTCAGGAGGCAGAGGTAAACAGATCTCTGAGTTTGAGGCCAGCCTGGTCTACAAAGAGAGATCCAGGACAGCCAAGGCTACACAGAGAAACCTTGTCTCCAAAACCAAAACCAAAACCAAAAGGTATTTTATAGGGGACTTAAAAGATTCATTTGACTAAATAAAAATAAGCAAATAAGCTCCTCTTTAGAACATGCCTGCACTTCCTATTTAGACAAGGTTAGAGCTCTCTTTGGAGAAGGTAACAATGTGCATATTTCCCTAGGCCTGTGCCTTTCCAATACTAATATTTCACATGAGAAGGGTGATCTGACCTTCTGAAATAATGTAATGATAGTGAAGTCACCAAAAGAAAACATAGCTATGGCATTATCCCCAAGGAGACTCAGCTGAAAGAAGACCTGAGCCCCACTGTTCTCCCTGCTCTTGCCACTACTAGTGACAAACAGGCATGCCACTGCTTTGAGGAAGAAGAAATGGAGTTGACTCCAGACCCATGCTGTCACTGGATCCATTGTTAGTCCACCATAAGCACAGAGCAGGAAGGGGCACTACCCATCCTACACAGCAAGCACAGCATCAAACCTGGGTCCCAGGCCTGCTTAGTCACCAACACAAAACTGGGAGGTCACCATTTAGATCAAAGGTGATGACAGTGAGTTAATGGTCTAAGTCAGAAATGTCAGCCAATCCCTGAACACACATTAGCAAGGCCCATCACCCACACTACAAAGAACAATGGGTAATGGGTTCTCATGTATTACAATCTATCTTTGCACTCTCTACAATCTTCTACTGCGGCCTCTTGTGTGCTGCAGCTCCTGGCAAGGTGAGATGTTGAATGCTCAAGTTCTCATAGGGCTGTCTGAATCAAAGGCAGGTACATCTCTGTGAGTTCAAAGCCAGCTAGCCTGGTCTACAAAGTGATTCCAGGACAGCCAGGGCTACCCAGAGAAACCCTTCAGGGAGGTGGAGGGAGAAAGAATTAACTCTCTCTCATCTTTGAAAATAAGACAGACAGACCGAGACATTTGCTCATGCACATACACACATACTGAGGATTGGAATGGAAAAGACTTAGGAAATTCCCAAAGTCCTAAAAAGCCTGTATTAAGTGCTTGCCATGAGTTTTCTTGGATTCCTTACCAAAAAAGAAAAAGAAATGCCAGGCACAGAGAGGCGGCTGAAGCTGCAGACACAGATAACAGAACAAAGTACAAAGAGGGAAGCCAATAGGGACGTGAGGAATCAAGAGTAACTGCTCAATCCCAACCTGTGGCGGCTGTGTGGTGGTGACACGACACTCTCCTTGTCTGTCTCGACTGAACACAACTTTCCAAAGGACCGTGTCAAGGAAGAAGCTCTGAGAGACAGTCCAGTGAGGTAAGAATTAAAAATGCCAGGTCATTCCTTCCAACATGCACATTTCATAACATTCACACAATGCTGCATCATTAATATAAACAATGTGAAATGCTTTTCATATGGCAAACCTCAGTAAATACTACAAAAGGATAAATAACAACTCTAATAACAAATACAAGTCATAAAATTCTTGATAAAACAAGACTACAAATCAGGTTCTGATCCCCAGTGCTTCCTTAAATTAACAATGCTGATGAGTCATAGCCTTTTTCTTAAAGTTATTTTCACTTAATATCTAATCTTCTGTCTACACCTCTCTACAAACATTTCATCAGCATCCAATACAAATAATTCTCTAGATAACAGTAAAAAAGTAACATCTGGAAGAAATGAACCTACACAGTAGGAGAGTGCTTACGATACAGTCTTACTGTGCTTTCTAGAACTCTTGAATAGAAAATACACGTTCTATGGAACAACTTAAAATGATCAACTACAAATATCCATGCTCCCATCACATCTCAATTTGAATCCAAGCTCTTTTTGGGATAGCTGAATTTCAGCATAATTTCCCAACCTAGAATTATCACTGAAATAAATACATACTTTCAAAAGCCTCTACTATACAAGCCCCTAAACATCACAACGTTACCGCCGTCTTTGTTTCTTATGCTAGTATAAAGAGAGGCTTGAGAACTTGTTAGTTCCTTTTAGAGACACTGACCCGAAGGCAATCTTAATAGGAGAGGCTATTTTCTTCTTTAGTGGTAGACTCTGCTTTCCAATAGAAAACAGGCGGTCCTGAGAGCTGCTGGACACCTACTTCTCTTTCTACTCACCACTCATTTTTGCTACCTCACTACCTAATGCCGCCTATGTTCATGAATACAACTCCATCAAATCTCTTGATAGAACCACAGAAAGGTCTGATCGGAAAGCTAAAAGAATTTGCCTAAAATGAAATGAGAGAGTGGGCTTCTATAATAAATAATATTACCTGTTCTCTCCACCATTATCATCACCAGCACCTTTAAATCACCCAAGAATCCCAAAGCTGAGTGCTTACCTCGACCATGATAGACACGAAGGCATTGATAAGAACAATGATAAGCATATGTATACGCCACTGGTAGGGTACACACACAATCTAGAAGATAAAAAATTTTAGTTACTCTTGATATTATAGCATTACATCATGGTTTTATGAAGTTAGGTATGGTAGCACATGCCTGTAATCCCAGTACTTGGGAGGTAGATAAAAGAAGATCATGAGTTCAGGCAACCCTCAGGTACCTACTGGGTTCAAAGCCAGTAGAGACCTTTCTAAAAAAAATAAATAAATAAACAAAAAATCTGAGTTTACTGACATCCTATTACATATATATATACACACACACACACACACACACACACACACACACACACACACTTTATCCATTTAACTTTCAATAATGCCACAAAGAATGTATCTTTTCACACAATAAGTCTATCTCATAATTTAAAGTGACTGAACTCAGCACTAAATCTTCTATGTTCTCATCTACAGTATTACACATATCTAACATGTCTGTATTTTTAAAATAAAAATCTGTCAAAAATGAGGCAGAGGTTAGATCAATGAATGGCTCAGTGGTTAGGAGCATGTGCTTCCAAAGGCTCTAACTCTGGGTCCTAGCATCCAGATCTGCCAGCTAACAACTGTTAACTCCAGCTCCAGGAGATTCAATGCAGCACATCAGCGCAGTTTCAGTACATCAGGCATGCTAGGTGACAGCGTGTACAGAGGTGAGCAGAATATGTGTTTCAAATGCTTAACTAAATCTCTCAATGAGACACATGAACTCACTCAGACACTGCTCTTCAAAATTCAATAATGCAGTTTTTATGAAGACTCAAGATAAAACTTGCTGTGGTTTTGGGTAAGGTCTGTCACTCTTCCAAATTCCTGTGGAGATGTGGTTCCCAATATACGTGTTATGAGGGATGAGTTTACTGGGATTCCTGGCTCTTACTATACTTCTTACTCTGACCTCCTCTACGCGTGCCCTGAAAGATTTTCCACCTTTTGGCCCTGAAAGGAGATGGAAGTCCTCACAAAAAGCTGAACTGATGATGCTGGCCCAGTGCAGACCTCCAGGACTTTAAGCCAAAAAGACCAAAACAAAAGCCCCTCTTCTCTTCATAAACTATCTTTCTTCAACTATTTTGTTATGGCAACAGAAAACACTGAGGGTCCAGAGCGACAGCTCAGTGGATCAGAGTACTGGCTATTTCCACCGTGGGTCTGGGTTCAGTCCCCAGCACTGGAATAGAATGGTGGCTCACAGATGCCTATAACACCAGTTCCAAAGGTCAGTGATATCCCTTCCTGGCTTACTTGGGTGCCAGACAAGCTGCAGTACATACACATATGTGTAGACACTCACAAATACACATACAACAAATCTTTTTAAAAATGAAAGCATGGGTTGGGGATTTAGCTCAGTGGTAGAGCGCTCACCTAGCAAGCGCAAGGCCCTGGGTTCGATCCTCAGCTCAAAAACAAAAAAAAAAAAAACAAAAAAAAACAAAAAATGAAAACATGAGGCTAAGCTAGGTGGTGGCAGTGGCCATGCATGCCTTTAATTCCAATACTTAGAGGAGGCAGGGGCAAGCAGAAGATCTACAGAGTCACCAAGTTCTAGGATAACCAGAGCTGTTACACAAAGAAATCATCTGAAAAAAACAAAAAACCAACCACCACAACAAAAACATGGGGCTGAAGAAATGGCTAAGAAGCTAAAAGCGTGTGCTGTTCTTCCAAGGTCCCAAAGTCAGTTCCCAGCATCCTACTATCAAGTGACTCACAAACTCAACTCCGGTTTCCAGAGAATCCGAGGCCTCTGGCCCAAGGAAAACCTGCACTCAAGTACACATATCCACATGTAAATACACATACAAATATTATAAAAACAATAGCAACAACAGAAAAGACAAAACTACACTCCCAGGAATTCCACTTTTGTGCACTAGCCTATAATACACATTTGTTTGTGTTATAATAACTTAGAACATCAAGATACTGGAAATAACCTAAATGAAATTAGCTTAAAAAAAAAAAATAGGGAAAAGTCTGTACTATGGATTTCTCTTGGCTCTTCTTTTTTAAAGACAAGGTCACTTTGTTGCCCAGAGTAGCCTCAAACTCCTAAGCTCAAGCAATCCTCCTGCCTTGGTATCCCAAATCAGTGTAACTAGATAATGGTGTTTGTTCCCTTAATATAACAGTCTTGCAATACATCTAACAAAAATGTCCAACCATCTCATGGAGAAAACTACACTACTGAAAGGATCTTCACTGTTAACTCTGTGAGAACGTTTTCAAAAAGGATCTGATTAAGGAAGCAGGAATTCTAATCATGGGTGCCACCATCCCATGGGCTTGGGAGCCCAGACTGTCAAACAGGAAAAGAGGCTCACCTTCTATTCTCGGGAGCTGTGAGGAGGACAGGGCACAGACTGCAGAGAGCACCAGGTGCCCTGTCCCTCCAGCAACACAGACGGGTGGAGCTGAGAGCTAGAGGATCTGATCTCCCTCTCAGTTCCGGGCGGCTCTTTTCTTTGTGCAGTTTCCTGGTGGGTTTGCTTCTGTCTGTTTACTGCTGTTAGGTTTGGGGACTGTTGTGCATGTTTCTTCATCCAGTCTGCTACAAGGCTGCTGTGGTTGTTGTTTTTAAGCTATACCTTTCATCTGCATCTCCACTGCTTTACTCCTTATTTTATGCTTTCCCTTTTCATTCTTAATCCCACCTCTTCTCACCTATCAGTTATAACCTTCCACAGCCTTCACAATTCCTACTATCTGTGGGCCCTAAAGTATCTCAACTTCCCTCTCCTGGATTCTTTTTACAAAGCTGAACTCATCCTTTCCTCATCCACCCAACCTTCCTCCCAATCCTAACTCACTAACAAAATCCCAGGATACTCCATATTGTCAGTGGTAGTTCATTCTCCAACAGACTGGTTACCACATCCGTAAAGATAATGTCCAGCAGCTGTGGTTACTATTCTCAGGGAATAAACAGAGCCCACCACCAGGAACTCCTTTCTAAACTGACCCTCAACTCTACCATATCCAAGTATCACGATTAGCACTCCAATTGAAAGAATGTATCTTATTAAAAAAGAAAACTTGAAAAAGAAAGAAGAAAAAGAAAGAAAGAAAAAAAAAGAAAAAGGGGTTGGGGATTTAGCTCAGTGGTAGAGCACTTGCCTAGTAAGCGCAAGGCCCTGGGTTTGGTCCTCAGCTCCAAAAAAAAAAAAGAAAGAAAGAAAGGAAAAAAAGAAAGAGAGAAAAATTTCTAGTAATGAAATAATTCCAGATATGTGAACTCCAAAGAAATTGGAAAAAACAACTCTTCCAAAAATTACTAATCCTACAGTAACGGCATCTAGTAAGAATGAATAATATGAACCCCCTGGCAGAGAATGCAAAAGTATGCTTGAAGAAATCAAAGAAGATAAGCAACTGAATGAAACAGAGAAAGCAATGCAAGGCTCTAAAGAGAGATGGGACTCCTAAAGGAAACTCATCTGCAATGCTGGAAATGGAAATAAGTCCAATAAAAAGCTCCCTGCAGAGTTTCACCCATTAAATGGATCGAGGAAGGACAGGAGAGAAAGTGGAGGAACTAAAACAAACCAACACAGACGAAGATACTTAATAAAGTTACCAACGAGAATTTTAAAAAGTGTGACACTCCGTAAAGACCAAATGTACGGGTTGTAAGCATGGGAGAAAAATCTCATTCGAAAGGCAGAGAAAACGTTAACAGGAAGGATTTCTTCACGTTAGGGAAAGATGCCAACCAAGTTCTAGGAGGCATTTAGGAGCAAACAGACACGACCAATGAAGAGGCCCCCGGTGAGAGCACATTTAAAATAGTAAATTGAAAGCAGCGGGGACCCACAAGTCATATATAGGCAGGCTTGTCGGGAGGAGGACGGGTCATTGGACTGAAAGCTTAAGAGCCAGAAGGCTGGTGTCTTTCAAGTCCTGAGAGGACTGCCAACCCAGAATACCATACCCAGCAAAGCTGTCGTAACTCAAAGGAAAGGAAACAACAACTCCATGATAACAGACAAAGCTGTGATCACTAAACCAGCTCTACACAGAAGATACTTTAAGGGATTTTTCATACTAAAGAGAAACTGATCCATCCATAATGCTACAGTACAAAACAAACTACATAATGGTGTGGAATATTTAAGATGTGTTGCATTCATATATGCTGTGAAATATTTGTTTAATGATACAAAGATGTGATATTTTCTTATTATTTTGCATTTGTTTAACTCTGTGAAGCTGTGTTACTTTGCCTGCCTAAAATAACTGATTGGTCTAATAGAGCTGAACAGCCAATAGCAAGGCTGGAGAGAGAAACAGGTGGCCTGCCAGGTAGAAAGAATAAATTGAAGGAGAAATGTAGGTTCGAGAGGAGGAGTGGGAGAAGGACGTCAGGGGCCAGCCAGCCAGCGTAAAAATGAGAGAGAGAGAGAGAGAGAGAGAGAGAGAGAGAGAGAGCGAGCTATCTACAGAATAAAGAAAGGTAAAAAGCACAGAGGCAAAATGCAGTTAAGGAGAAACAGGATAATTTAAGTTAGAAAAGCTGGCTAGAAACAAGAAAGCTAACGCCGAGCATTCATAAGAAAGAATAAGTCTCTATTTGGGAGCTGGGCAGCAAGTAATGCATAAAAACAAAACAAAAGAAAACAAAAGAACTGTATAACTGTGAGAGTGGGAAAGGAAAAAAAGCACTGCCCAAAATCAAGAAAATGACAAGAATCCATACACAACCTACACCATGGGAAGTGAATATTAATGACAAGAATCCATACACAACCTACACCGTGGGAAGTGAATATTAATGACAA
This sequence comes from Onychomys torridus, assembly GCF_903995425.1. Taxonomy (NCBI): domain Eukaryota; kingdom Metazoa; phylum Chordata; class Mammalia; order Rodentia; family Cricetidae; genus Onychomys; species Onychomys torridus. The sequence goes on from NC_050454.1 coordinate 10,921,290, forward strand.
GAATCCATACACAACCTACACCATGGTAAGTGAGTATTAATGACAAGAATCCATACACAACCTACACCGTGGTAAGTGAGTATTAATGACAAGAATCCATACACAACCTACACCATGGTTAGTATTAATGACAAGAATCCATACACAACCTACACCATGGTTAGTATTAATGACAAGAATCCATACACAACCTACACCGTGGTGAGTATTAATGACAAGAATTCATACACAACCTACACCATGGTTAGTATTAATGACAAGAATCCATACACAACCTACACCATGGGAAGTGAATTATTAATGGCCCCAATTCCTAAACTGAAGACCCAGTCTAGAAGACTGGCTCAAAAGCAAGAACCATTAATTCGCTGCCTCCAGGAAACGTACCTCATCACGAGACAGACATACCCCTTAGGGTGAAAGGGTGGGTAAAAGGTATTGCAAGCAAATGGACCTGACAAACAAGCAGGTGGTTTCCCATCTGACAAGAGACAGGAAGTCAAAACAAGTGCTGAGAGACAGGCATCTTACACATCAAGAAGACTTTAAAATAATGTCTGTGTCCCAAAGACAGCACTTCCAGAAACAAATATCATCACAAGTGAGGCCACAGAGCAGCCCTAAAGTGAGAGCAGTGGGTAACTTCGAACACCTGACTCTCAATTGGCAGATCTTCTTGACAAGAAAATAAAGAGGATAATTAGATGATACCATAGATAAATGGCCTTCAAAAGACACCCACAGAACATTCTATCTGAACATTGCAAATCCATTATTTTCAGCAGTCCTTGGGACTTTCTATAAAATAGATCAACATTAAGAAAACTCATAAAGAAGTGTAGGAGACAGGAAGTTAAGCACTAGAGGGAAAGGACTGTTAAACATGCAAGGCTGTCTCTTCAAAGAAGTATTTCCAAAGGCTGCAAGTGGATGTGGCTAGGAGCCTTGTGACCTCTGCACTACCGGTATGGACAGGCCACACCTGGCTCCCCCAGACTCTTACATTTATCTCTATAGTACTACGTAGTGCTGTCCTCTCCCAAACCTCTATCATGAGCTGTTTACTACCTTGAGCCAGCTTTTCCCAGTTAATCTATAGAACCTAGCTTTACGGAAAATGCCACTTGTACTTTATAAAAGAGTTTTGGTGTAATCATGTCTTAAGTTTTATTGTACACATGGGATTGAGTTAATTATCACAAGGGAACTTTCCTCAAATTATGCTGTGCTTAAATATGCCTGAAACAAACTGCCTGGTGTCAGATTCTCAAAGTTTGAAGCAATACTGGCTACT